>NW_004955427.1:7785689-7889142 GCF_000276665.1 Chinchilla lanigera | reverse complement strand
CTTTCTTTCTTTCTTTCTTTCTTTCTTTCTTTCTTTCTTTCTTTCTTTCTTTCTTTCTTTCTTTCTTTTACTTCTTGGTAATATCCATCATTATAAGTGTGAAGTGGCATTTCATTTGATTTTTTACATTTACACAGTGGTGTGGAGAATATTTTAATTTTTTTTAGCTATCTACATATCTATAAAGAAATGTTTACTTAACTCATTTGACCACTTTAAAATTGGGTTATTGATCATTTTATTATTAAGCTTAGGGTTTTATTTTTGATATTATAATCTGATCAAATATATTATTTACAAATATTGTTTTGCATTCTGTGGGTTGTACTTCCATTTTCTTTATGTGTCCTTTGATGAACAATAGGCTTTTAGTTGAAATTCAATAGAAATAAAATGCATTATTTTTAGTTCCTGGTGTTTTAGATGTTATATCCAAAAACATTGTCTAATTCAACATCATGAAGATTTACTTCTTTTAAGAGTGTTTAAAGTGGTATTTTGGTGTAGTATGCATTTTTGAGTTAATTCTTTGTTTATAGTATGAGATAGAATTCTAACTTCATTGTTTTACTTATTTATAGCTAATTGTTTTAGAACCATTTATTAAATAGGATTATTTTGGCATCTTTGTTAAAAATCAGTTGCCCATAAATGTATAGATTCATTTCCGGACTCTCATTTCTATTTTGTAAACCCATGTGACTATCTGTACATCAGTTCCATAGCTTTGTAATACATTTTGAAGGAAATTATCCTGATTGTTTTGGCCATTCTATGTGTTTTTAATTTCAAAATAATTTTTAAGATTCCAGCTGGAATTTTGAGGAAAAGATTGTAGTGAAGATAAATTTGGAGAATATTGCCATTTTACCAGTTTTTAATTATTGAATTCATTAACAATAAATACCTTGGGGGCTGGGGGTTTAGCTCAGTGGCACAGCACCTGCCTGGCAAGCATGAGGTCGTGTGTTCGATTTCTGGTACTGGAAAAAAAAAACAATAAATACCTTTCTATTATTTAGATCTTCTTCAGTTTCTTTCAGTGATATTATGTAGTTTTTGGTGTGCAAGTCATGTTCTTCTTTTGTTAAATTTATTCAAATTATGATCCTTTTTGATGTTATTGTAAGTAGAATTATTTTCTTTTAATAGACTACTCATTGCAAGTATATAGAAATATAATCAATTTCTTTATATGTACCTGGTTCTCTGCAACCCTATTGAACTCATTTATTACCCCTAATTGATTTTTATTTGATTTAGTATTTTATATTAAGATTATGTCATTTGCATGTAGTAATGTTTTTGCTTCTTTCCAATCTTGATTCCTTTTATTTCCCTCTTACATCTAATCCCCCTGCTTAGAACCACCAGTAAAATTCTTATGAGAAGTGATGTGAATGGGTGTTCTTAATTTTTATAGGAAAATGTTCAGTTTTTTGTCATTATATAGGTTAATCTTTGAATTTTTGTAGATGCAGTTTATTAGGAAAAAGGGATTCCAATCTATTCCTAATTGTTTATTAGTGTAAGAAACTGAAAAAGTAAATAAAATCGGAAAGGTACAATAGATATTATGAAAGGGAAAGAAACTGCTCAAAAGGGAAGAACAACCGGGATAGGGAAAAGGAGAAAAGAAAGAAAGAAGGAAGAAAAAAATATATATACACAAGACAGCTAAGACAATTTAATACTAATTTCTATTGGTTTATTGAAAGGAGCAGTTAATGCCTAATTGTTTGATCAATTTTGCATGCCTATATCTAGTAATCCAAATAACTACTTTGAAGATAACAATATGCAATATAACAACCACTGTTAATTTCCTATCATCTTGTTTTGAAATTCTGCATCATTTTTATTACTTTATATTCTCTTTAAAATAATAAAAATAGGATACTGTATTTTATCAAATACATTTTTCTGTGTGTATTGAGATTGTTATATGTTTTACTTTTAATGCAGCAATACCATATATTACCTTGATGATTTTAATGTATTGAAACAACTTTTCTTTCCTAGAATAAATACAACATTTATACATTGCTAGGTGTGTCTGCTACTATTTTTTGGAGGAATTTTATATCCACATTTATGAGAGATAATGGTCTGAGTTGTGTGCATGTATGCATGTGTATGTGTGTGTGTGTGTGTGTGTGTGTGTGTGTGTGTTTGCATGATATCTTTATGTGGTCTTGGTAGCTTAGTAACATCAGCCTCATGGGATGAACTGCTAACAACTTGTTCCTTTTCTGTTGTTTGAATAAGTTTGTGAAGGATTGGTAGTGATTCACCCTCAAATATTTGGTAGAGTTCTACTTTTGGTAAAATTGACCAGGAATGACATCTGATCCAAGACTTTTCTTTGTGGGATGTTTTTAGTATTATTATTATTGTAATTATTATCAACAATTCCACATCCTTATTTGTATACCTACTCAAATATGCCATTACTTTTTTAGTTACTTTTAGTGGTTCATGTCTGGGAATTTGTTCCCTTTCATTTATCTAATTTATTGGCATGCAATTGTCTATAGTATTATCTTAAAATTTGTTTTATTTCTCTAAAGTTAGCTATAATGTCCTTTCTTTTTTTCCTCACTTCAATAATGTGGACCTTTTCTTTCTGTATTTCAGTCAGTTTAGCTAATGTCAATTTTAATGATCTTTTCAAAGAACTGATTATTTTTTCTATATTTTTCTTTTCACTGTTTTATTAATTTACACTCTAATTTTTATTATTTTTTTATTCCTGATTACTTGTGTGTACTTTGTGTACCTTTCCTAGTTTGTTAAAGTTAATAATTAGATTACTGATTTTACTTTCATATATAGGCTCTATGTAAGTTTTGACAGCTATAGATTTCTTTCTAAGCATTGTGTTTCTGTGTTTGATAGGCAATGTTTTTACAGCTGTAAGTTTCCTCCTATTCATTGTTTTTACTGTGTTTCATTTTTAGTATATTGTATCTTTATTTTCCTTCATTTATAAGTATTTTCTTATTTCTCTTAATGTTCTTTTTTATTTGTTCTAATTTAGGAGTGCACTGTTTTCATTTCTACTAATTTGATAATTTCCTATTTTTTCTTTGACTGGTTTTAATTTCACTCCATTGTTATTAGAGAACATAATTTAATTTCTTTTTCAGTGCTAAGGATCAAATCCAAAGTTTTTGGTATACTAGGTAAGTGCTGCAACACTGAACCACAGCCCCCACCCAGGAGAACAAATTTTGATGACTCTAATCCCTTCACATGTGTTGAGATTTGTCTTATGGCTTAGTAAATTCCTTTAAGTTTATTGAAACTTGTTTTATAACCCATCCTGGAGAATATTCCGTGTGCAGTGGAGAATATTCATTTCGTTGTTGTATAGAATTTTTGATAGGCACTTATATCTGGCTGCCTTATACTATTCTTCAAGTCTTCTATTTTCTTGTTCATTTCCCTAATTGTCCTATCCATTATTGAAAGTGGGGGCATTAATTTCTCCAACTATTATCATTGAACTAACTCTTTCTAGGTTTGTGTCATTTTTTTGTATTTTTTATTTTGGGGGGATATTTTATTAGGTGCACATATATTTATAAATGTTATAGCTTCTTGATTTTGGTCACTATAAATGTCCTTCTTTTGCTCTAGTAATATTTTTTGCCTTAATCTATTTTGTCTAATATTAGCATAGCCACTCCAGCTCCCTTTAGTTGTTTTTTTCATGGTGTGTATTAGTCTATACTTTCATTTTTCAATCTCTAGTTTCCCTATAGGCAGCACATAGACTATGCTTTTGTTTTGATTTTGCCAACCCTTGCATTAAAGAGGAATGGTTAATCCATTTGCATAATCTTCCTTTTTATACACAGATCTTTATGTATTTATTTCTTGAAAACATCTTTGTACAATGTAATAATTAGAGTGAACTAAATCTTTTTAATTGGTAGTTGTTCCTGACAAATTTATGGTTAGTATTTCCACCAAAGAAATTCGTAAAGTGGGGGTTTTAAAGTCCTAGAACTAGGTGGGTCTGCTTTCTTGCATATCTGGCAGGCTCAAACCAATGTTACTTGTTCACTTGATTTATATTCAAATTTAAGTAATGAATTTACTATTTCACTTTCTTAAATACCAACTTTCCTGTCTTTTGCATTTAAGCTCTTACCAACATATCCCCAGCAGCATTGCAGTATTAACTGAGCACCTTTGTCGTTCTTCAGCGCCTGTTTTGTTTCACATTCTTAGAATATCATTACATATACATTTTTCCACCAACACTTTTTATCTTGAAAGCTCATTGCTAAGCCAATAACTCATAAAATAATTCCCTGTTCTTTCATATAAAAATGAACTTGCAATCATTTAAACCTGTGTAACGCTTTATGCTTCCTTTACTATCATTACTTTACCACTTGTTATAATTTTATTGTGGCCTTTTATCTCAGCATAACAGATTTTAATTTATTTTAACAAGGAGGAGTGTTGGCAATTTTTGCTTCACGCAAAGTGACAGTCTGTCCTTTTATATTATGGGCAATTAGATACTAGTGAATTGAACTGAATTTGATGTAACACTCACTTTCTCTTTTCTGATCCACACTTGTTTGGGTTTTTAATGCAGCCTGCCTGTCCTAATTTCATAACATCCTCATTTGCACAGCAGCATCTGTTTTCCCTCTAAACCAATCTATGCATTTTGTGATGATAATTTACATGTATATTCATTAAAGAGATTGGTGTATTTTTTTCCCTTTGGTTGGGTCCTTGTCTGGTTTTGGAATGAAGGCAATGGTTGCTTCGGGAATGCCTTTGGGAGCACTTCTTCCCTGTGAGTTTCATTTAAAAGCTTGAGGAGTACTGATGTTAGAAGTTCACTAAGGTTTTGTAGACCTGAGCTTTTCTTAAGTGGTAGGTTTTTTATTACTGCTTCAATTTCACTGCTGCTTAGTGGATTATTCAGAGTTTTTAGATATTTGTGAATCAGTTTTGGCAACTTGTATGTATCAAGGAATCTATTTCTTTGGAATTCTCCAATTTATTGGAGTAAAGTTTGTGAATAGTTCACTTTGGTAGTGTCCACTGTGTCCTCACATTTTTCATTTCTGATTGCATTGATTTGAGTCTTTTCTCTCGTTTTTGATTAGATTGGTTAAGGGTTTGTCTACTTTTAAGGAACAACTGTTCAATTCATTAATTCTTTATATTGCTTTTTGTCTCAATTTTATTGACTTCTGTTTTGATCTTTGTAATTTACTTCCTTGTCCTAGCTTTAGGACCTTGAGTGCATCATTAGGTTGTTTATTTAAGCTTTCTCTGTTTTCATGATGTGGGCATTCTCAGCTCTAAACTTTGGTCTTAGGACTGCTTTCACTGTGTCCTATAAGTGCTGGTATGTCGTACTGGTGCCATCACTTAGTTCTAGATTCTAATTTCTTCCTTGATTTCTTCTGTAACCCATTGTTTAGTTAAGAGTGTATTGTTTAGTTTCCATGTATTTGTATAATTTCTATACTTTCTTTTGTCATTGATTTCTAACTTCACTATGATGTGCTAATATGAATTGTATAATTTCAGTTCTTTTACATTAAGCTTGTTTATTTGGATATTATGGGGTCTATTTTGGAAAAAGTTCCATGTGTACTCTGATGTTGGGTGGAATACTCTGTAGATAGTTATTCAGTTGACTTGCTCAAAGGTGTTTTTTTTTTTTTAATTTTGGTGTTCTGGGGATAGAACCCAGGATCTTGAAAATGCTAAGCTGGAGCTCTACCAGTGAATTATATCCCAAGCCCAAAGGCTTTTAAAAACACTAATATTTCTTTGTTGACTTTTCATCTAGTTGATATATTATGATAGTAGGTTATTAAGGTTCTCCCACTATAACTGTATTTATACTTATTTGGTCTCTGATGTCTAGTAGTACTTGCTTTATAAAATCTGATGTTCTACTATTTAGTGATATGTTAATAATTTTTATCTCCTCCTATTGGATTGTTCCCTTAACTGATATGTAGTGACCTTCTTTCCTCTTTTGATCAGTTTTGGTTTAAAGTTTCCTTTGTCTGAACCTAGGCTAGTTACACCTACTTTTTTAAGGTTCCCATTGTATGGTATGTAGTTTTGCATTCTTTGATTTTTAATCTGTGAGTTTCTTTTGGGGTTAAATGTGCTTCTTGAATACAGGATACTATTCGATTTTGTTTCTTGATCCATTCTGCTAGTCAGTGTCTTTGGACTGACTCTCCTGGCCTTAAAGGTTTGTTTTAAAAAGTTTGCATAATTCTAATGTGGTTTCCTTTCTGTGTGATTCATTGCTTTTCTCCAACCTCTTTTAAGATTCTGTTCTTGTGCTGGACTTCCAGGATTTTAACTATGGTGTGTGGTACACAGGTTCTTTTCTGATCAGGCTGTTTGAGGCTGTTTATGCCTAATTCATCATATATTAAAATTTCCCCCTTATTTGGAATGTTTTCTGTTATTATTTCAGTAAGCAGTTTTTTTTTTCCCCTTTGTGCTATCTTCTGATTTTTCATTAATTCCAGTTGATTTGAGATTGGTCTTCTTTGGGTCATCTAGGAGCTGTTGGATCTATTTTTCATGTTCTCTTATTGTGTTTAAGGTATTGCTTCATTGATCATTAACTGCAGCCTGTTTTCTAGTTCTAACACTGTCCTCACACTGTCACTTCTACTGTCCATTCTTTCACTATACCTTTTAATCCCTTATTTTTCTATTTGGAGCCTTTTTAAGAACTCAGATTTTTTTCTGTGCTGGGCATCCACGTTTTGTATCATTTTGTTTAGTTCTGCTAGCTTTTCATCAGTGTCTTTGGTAGACTTGCTGATTGTTTTATTTGGCCCAATACCTTATATCTGCTGTGAGCTGGCCAAAGGCATTATTGATCTGTTTTGTTATCTCCCCAGATATTTCAAATAATTTGGGTGTAGCTTTTGGTTTCTTCCCCTTTGATGTCCCATGGATCAGCTGTTTGAGAGCTGGGAGTTTTTGGAGGCATTTTGTTGGCTTGCTTTCTCATGTTTCTATTTTGTTGTTTTTCATCTGTTTTTGTGTTGAGGCTTGTAGTTTGACTGTTGTGAAAAGTTTTGTCTCTCATATGAAGACCTTTTTAGTTAATGTTTATATTCCAGTGATTTCCTCTGGGCTTGGGTAACCTTAACCATTGCCTCCATCCCAGGATCTAACCACCTCCATTTATTTGCACTGAGAGGCTGCAGCAAGTTTGGCCCAGTGCTCAGTTTTCCAGGAATGGCCACAACATTGTTAATGACTTCAAGGTAAGGCAGGCATTGGCATCTCAGGAAAATCAATTAATAGCAACATTTAGGTCACTTAGGCTGTAGTAATAAAATCAGCATCAATTATAGCATCAAGTACAAAGTGAGGATTGGCGAACCCTAAGGACCGATGGTATACCACTCTTATAATGCAAAAGAGATCTATAATTACTGAATGAACACTAAGACAAACTGAATATTGACTTCCAGTAAATATCTGCTAAAATGAACAACTTGGCCTCTACTAACAATAAAGACTGTTCAGTAGCAGTATGTGAAGTTACATAGCTACTTAAAGATGCACAAAGTTTAGTAATCATACTAGTGAAGGTAGAGGGGGAGGGAAACTAGAAAACAAAGAAAACAAAATCTGAAAAGTCAGTGAGTGGGGAATGAGAGAAAGGTGAGGAAAGTGAGACAGGGTTCCTCCTGAGGAGTAAAACAAAATCAATAGTGTTAAGAGTTGTAGGAAAGAATGAACAAGAAAATTTACCTTGGCATGTGGTTCACACCTGGCATCCCAGCCCTTGGGAGGCTGAGGGAAGAGGATTGCCCTGGGTTTGAGGCCAGCCTGGGCTACACAGTGAGTTCAAGTTCAGCCTAGACTACATGGCAAGATGCTGTCTCCAAAAAAAGAAAAGAAGATTTTTAAAAAAAAAAACATACAAAATACTGGCAAATACAGGAAATAAAAGAGAGATAAGGAAGAGAAAAAAGTCAAAGGGGAAAAAAAAACAAAGGAGAGTAAAAAAGTGCAAGCAAAAGAAAAGGAGAAAACACTCCAATCCCCCAAAGAACTTGTGAAGGAAAGATAAAAGTAGTAAAAAACAGAAAAATGAAAAAGATTTAGTCAAAGAAAAAATTCCTGTGCTTTCGAATAAGTGATTTCTTTCCAAGACCCAGCCAGTGATGATTTTCTCTGCCTTGCTTTAGGGCCTAGGGAATTTTGAGGTGCTCTCCCTGTACCAGAGGCCCCACTGTCCATTCAGCCTGTGTTGACTGACCAAGTGAAGTCCTGTCTTTGCTCCCATTGGTAGCTAGAAAATATGCTTAGCCCTCTGGTTTCTGCTGGATATGGGCCATGGGACAGTGGTTCAGATAGACTGTTGGACTTAATGATAACCATTACAGAGTGTGGCTGTTTCCTTTGTTCCCCTGGCATTATCCTTGACCAGGTCACACCTCACCTCTGCTGCCCCGAGGGGAAGCAACAGGTAGAGCCAGCTCGGGTTAGGATGGTGTTGCCCTTGTATTGGAGGCTGGGTGCCGGCAGCTGGCATGCACCGGCTTGCTCATATCTGGCAGGGGTAGGGGAGTCCCATGCATCCACAGTGGGCCTGCTTGGTCATGTCAGGCAGAGGATATTTTTTGCATATATGTAAAATGGTAGAATTGTTGCAGGACCCATCAAAATTCAATTGATTTCGCTGTTGTTTGTTAGGTTAGTGCATAGGAAATAATAACATTCCTTTAGGACTTTTTATTTTTCTTTCATTTTGTTGCATGTGCTGCTATTTTCAAGTTATGAACATACAATGCTGTGTCACAGAAGGTCCTCCCTGTGGCTCAGAGGTCAAAAAATTCTATCAGAGCCTCTGTTTTTAATTAATCACCCACTAAAAGCCAGAGGCCACCAAGTCTGCATTAAATTTGTGTCCCAGTTTTAAAGCAGAAGGAGATGAGCCAGGTTGCCTGATTCTGATTTAATCTTAAAAGTGAGAGATGACAGCAAGTGTGTGAAAGAGAACAACCAGGTGTGAGAGAAACACCTACTCCTTGTGCCGCATGGCCTGTGAAAGACGCTGAGCCCATAAATAAAGCTCTTTATTAAAGGCAGTCTCATTTTAATTATGCTGCACGTTTACTGGCACTGTATGGATGACACTTACAAAGCTGGCCATCATTTATGACGCTGCTTTCTGGCACAATGCGTTCTGAGTTCCATAATAGCTAATTTGCAAATCAACTCAGGGAACACAACCTGTCTGCAAATTGGATACTGCCTGCACTGCACTTTCTAGAGTGTGTTTGTTCTACTCATTTCCTAAAATGGCCTGTTTGGATACAGCAGGGCAGTACGATGAGCAGGTGTTTAGTCTGTGCAAAGGAACTGACAATTTCCTACAGACACTGTTTATTCACACAGAGCAGCGGTTGTTGCAGTTTCTTGTTCTGGAACAACGGGAGGCTAGACGCTACAACCCCGTTAGCCAGCGTGCCAGTGTGGTGAGCACCCTACAGAGGCTGTGTCAGTAGCGCTTCTACTGGGGGTGTTTAGCTGGAGGGCAGGTTGAGGAGGAAATTTAGGAAGAATGGACCAGTGTAAGGCAATTATACTGGTTACATCACTCAGTGATGATCAAAACACAGGTCAAGAACTTTGGACTGTTCTTTTCATCAAATTTCCTGCTGATAAATGCACAGTGTCAACACCAATAGGGGGGTGAGTGGTTTTCAATGAGGAATAATTTATTTTCACCAAATAGATCTGGTCCTGGGTGAAGCTCCTCAGCGGCCAAGGCTCATGGTCACTTGGCAGCTTTCTGGACCGCTTTGAGCAGCTTCTGGTGTCTCTGTGGGGCTCTCTTTGCTTGTCCCTGGCAGTCACTGCAGCTCAACACCACTTGCTGTTGCTGGTTTCCTTTGCTCCCAGCTGGCGAACCCTGTCTCTCCTGGTTGCTGCTGGCTTTGCCACTGGTGGTAGAATTCTTCAGGGCTGGTGTCCCCTTGTGATGTTAGCTCTTTTTGGTCTTGCTATGTAGTGCAGGCCAACCTTAAAGTCACTTATATAGCCTAGGCTGGCCTTGAACTCAGGGCAACCCTCCTGCCTCAGCTTCCTAAATGCTGGAATTACAGATATGCACCACCATACCAACATGTTAGCTCTTGTGATGAAACCTGGTTTGCCCACACCTTCCAAAGTAAGAGTCATGAGTAGGTTTGTGGGCCAACAAAGCCAGGCTTTACTGGGACCTGGGCTGCCTGGAACCTAGGCTTTACTGGGACCTGGAACCTGGCTACAGGATGCCGGTGCACGGAGAAAGAGCTGCAGCTACAGAGCAGAGGTAGGGCGGTGCATGCATAATTTTGTACAGTTTAGGGACCTTCTTGAGGGCTTTCACAGTAACAGGGGTGTCACATTCAGGGTGAAGTTACAAGGAGTAGCTGCGGGGCGGTCATCAAGGATGGATCGGTATTTCAAGCCTGCTGCGGCCCAGGCCAATATCTTCCGGAGTCACATTGGGATATCTAGGAGAGACACAGCTGTTATAGCAACTGCTCTGTCAAACTGAGAGAGGTCACTTCTTCACGCCCTGGTTCCTGGAAAATGCAGCAGGCTGCAACTGTGACTGCCTCTGTCATTTCTTTATTTATTTTACCGGTACATTTTAGATGTACATAGTGATAACATTCATCATGGGCAATTTGTACTTGTATATGATATATCTTGCTTCTTCTGTTTTCTTTCTTTTTTTTTTTTTTTTTAATTTCCTGATACTGGGAATTGAACCCAGAACCTTCACATAGAGCTGGATCACTAGTCCTTATTCTGTTTGTTTGCTTTTCATTTTGGGATGGGGGTTGTGTTAAAGTGTGAAGTTGTGAACTTGTGAGCCTCCTGCCTCAGCCTCACAAAGTGCTGGAATTATAGGCATGCTCCATTGTACGCAGCCTGCCTCCGCTTTGGAGGGGTTGTTAGACCCCTCAAAAGGGGTCTAACATGCCAGACATGCTGATCACAGCCATTGGGGGTTTGGAGACTTTGTGGACAGAGATAGCAGCAGCACCTGGGTCAGTCAAAGTGGAGGAGGAGCTGCGAGCTCAGGTCCTGCCATCCAGCCCAGAGGGTGAAGTTACCGCAAGGATTCCAGGGATGTTGGGAAGACCTTGAGGCTAGGTGCCTCAGGCCACCCCTGAGGAGCAAGGGGAGTGGGGTCGTGGCAGTTCTGGCTGTCAGAGGGAAAAGGCGTCAGGCCTTGTTTCTTTTTAATCTCATATCAGCTATATATGGGATTGTTAATCCATACAGTACCCCTGAACGTAAGTATTAATTCCACTATATATTAGGAAGCTTACATGGAAACTTGGCTTGCCTAAGACCAAATGGATGATAAATGCCTGAAGCACAGCCTGTCTCCAAAACGTCCGCTCTTTGACTCTAACCTAACACATTCAGGAGATTTAGTTGCACACACTTTCAAAGGCAGGGCAAACCCTGCTGTGGCCTCCCGGGCGACAGGCTTCTGGAGGGCATCATGATCACCACACCTAAGGTGGGAAAGGTTCCTAAGAGCTGGCAGCACAGGCCCCGACCGGAGCTTGGACCCCAGGTGGGAGGAGCTGGGGAAGGAGCAGGAAGGAGACTTTCCAGACAGAAAAGACAGCACTAGGCAATGTTCCTCCTCAGAACGACACAGACCCCTGACAGGAACGTGGAGGCTTGCTACTGCTGAATCAGGGTGATGAATTAAATGCCTTACACTGAGCTACACAAAGGAGCAATAGCTTTCCTTTCTTTTAAGTTATATTTTATTTTAATTGACAAGAAATATTATAAGCCAGGGATAGTGGCATGCTTCTGTAGACCCAGCTACTCAGAAGGCTGAGGTGCTAGGTTCCTTGGAGCCCGGCAGTTCCAGCCCAGCCCAGGCAACATAGTAAGAAACAACCTCAAAAACAACTGTAGATGTTTTAGGTACATGTCATCTTTCAGTACATATAATCATTGTGTAATGGCTGAATCAAGATAATGAACATATTCATCACTTCAAACATTTGCCTTTTCTTTGTAGTAAAGACACTCAAATTCTACTTTTCCGGTTATTTTGAAATCTATATTATCATTAACTATAGTTACCCTACCGTGCGGTAGAACACCAGGTTTTGTTACTCCTATGAAAGTACAACTTTGTACTCATTGACCAAAATCTTCCCCTTCCCCTTCCACATATCCCTTCTAGATTTGGGTAAATACTATTGTACTTCCCACTTCTGTGGGTTCAATCTTTTAAGATTCCACTTAGATGCAAGATGATAAAGTATTTGTCTCCCTATGCCAGGTTGATTTCTCTTAACACAATGCCTCTACTTTTATCTATGTTGTTGCAAATGTTTCCTTTTTATGGCTGAATAGTATACCATTGTCTATACATATTATATTTAAAAAATCAATTTATTTTAATTGATATTTAGTAGACTATAATCTAGGCTACTGAATAAAGCTACAATCCTGGAGTGCAGACATTTCTTTAGTGTACGGTTTTAGTTTCGTTGGGTCTGTAGTGGCTTTGATAGTTCATATGGTAATGATATATTCTAGTTTTGAGTTTTCAGTGCTCTGTACTGTGTTTTCTAAAACTGGCTGTACTAATTTTCAATGCCACCAACAGGGGTGTTCCTGCATACTGGTGTCCATCTTTTTGATAAACAATCTAACTTACATGAGGGGATCTTAATGTGGTATTAATTACATTTATTTGTTGATTAGAAAGAGTGAATACTTTTTAAAGTATCACTTGACCATCTGTATGTCTTCTTTTAAGAACTGTCTATTCAGGTTCTATGTGTACTTTTTAGTAATTTATTTTCTTGTCCCTGAGTAACCTGGGTTTTTTTTGTATATTATGGATATTGGCCCCTTTCCAATGTATGATTTGCAGATATTTTCTTTGATGGCATAAAGTTCCTGTTTACTCTGTCATTTTCTTTGCTGTGCAGAGACTTTTCAGTTGAATATAATTCTGTGTATCTATTTTTAATTTTTTTTTTGCTTGTGCTTTTGATGTCTTACATAAAAGGCTCTTGCCCAGACATATAGCACAGAGTTTCCCCTATACAGTGATACCTTGGTTCACAAACACTTCTGTTTGTGAGCAGTTCAGTTCGAGAACAGAAGCAGTCAGCAAAATTTTGCTTTGGTCATGAACTCTGCACTGGGTGATGAACATGACTGTGGCCATCTTTCCCAGGCTCTGAACAAATTCAGTTCATAAAGACAGCACCATATTTTCTATTCCCAAGGACCTATGGATTCATAGCAATGCCTATCAAAATACTAAAGACATGCTTAAAAAAACCTGAATTCTACTATTTGTGTAAAGCCACAAAAGACCCTACATAAAGAAAGCAATCCTGAATAAAAAGAACAAAATTTGAGATATCATATTACCTGACTTCAAAATATACTACAAAGCTATAGCAACCCAAACTACATGGTACTGGCATAAAAGCAAAGACACAGACCCCAAAAAGTAGACAGCCCACAAGTAAATCCATGGATTTCTACCCAGCTAATTTTGGACAAAGTTGCCAAGAACATGTAATGGAGAAAGGATAGTCTTAAACAGTGTTGGGAAAGCAAAGTGTTTATACACAGAACAATAACATTGGACCTTTATATCTCACCATATAAAAATCAACTCAAAATGGATTAAATATTTATATTTAAGGCCTGAAGCTATGAACCTGAAACTTTATTTCCTGTAAAAAGATTTGACCATTTTTTAGCACTATTTCCTAGAGAGTAATGGGTGAAAATAAAACACTCGAGTTGTTATTTTAACAAGATAACTTATATGACATTTAAAATGAATTAGTTTTATCTTAAGCCCAGATCTTTCAGATTTCTACTCCCTCACGTATTCTTTCCCTGTACTGAGTGTGTGAACGTGGGATTTGGCAAGAGGGTGTTGGAGAGAACGGGGATCCCAGAGCCATGAGCAGGTAGGTCCTGTGCTATTTCTTCCCTCCTGGGAACAATTTTTCTGTCCTGTTTTCTGCTCAGCTCAAATGCAGATCTGCCTTGCTCATTTATGTCCTGGAGGACTTCCCAGAAGGCTCAGCCTTAGCTTGCCTTTTGACAGTCCCATGGGCCTTTCTAAAATCTGCTTGCAGCTGCTTTGATAGCCAACTTCGGGCTTTCCTGCTTCTAGTCCCAGCCATTTCATCTCTCCAGCAGGGATCTCTCTTGACACTCAGCACAATCAGCTACATCTTGTGTCCTTCGCAGTGTGCGTGGAAATATCTGACTATTGTGCATGTACCTCAAGAGCTGAGGAAGCTGCTAGAAAGGCCTCAGGCAGGGTGGGGCCTTCTACATCCAGCCAGCGGAGATGCATCACCTTGCCCATTCTGGAATGGTCACTTGTGTGCATTGTCACACATGTGTCACCGTAGCATTTCACCTCACTGTTCCAGAGAGAAATGGGGCCCAAGCGTGCTGATTTGGGCTTGGTCTCCACCTCTTCAGTGCCTCCTGCATTAGATGAAGGGACGAACAGCGGGAAGTTTGCATCTGTCCCTCTCCTCCTCTCACACACTTCCCAGAGCTGCAGTGCCACACTCACATGTTCCTCTTTCCACTGCGTGGGAAGCTCCTTCCTCTGGGGCTTTTCACCTTGTCTTTGCCATGGCAATGACTGCAGAAGTGCTACTGGGTAAGGGGGAATCGCTAGCACAGGTGCCTGGTGCTCTCGAATGTTCCTTTTCTGTCACCTGCGGCACACGCAGTGAGTCATCCTCGGTTCTCCCTCAGCACATCTTCTCCATGTGTTGCATTCCGATTATCTACCTTAGCTTTCAGGGACTTACAATGCCTCTGAATTAAACATTTTGCCAAAATGGAAGAAAAGCCCCTTTTAAACTTTGCTAATAAATTGCTGAATTCAATAATTTAAAGAATCTTTTGGGGTTTTTTGTTGGTCAAAGTAATAAAAATGCTGCAGCTAAGTTTCTTAGAAATTGAAATATTCATACAGTCATTTTTAATATAATTGTAATGGGGATTTTTAAGCTGGCATTATATGGTCAGAAGTCTAAGAGGTCATAAGAATAATTTAAAATCATTAATATTAATGGCTTCATTCAATTTTCTTTCAAATCTCATCAATATGTAGTTTACTTTCATTTCCTACTAATAGACTATTTCTACCTTTTGACAGCTTGCTGGTGTTTTTACTATGCCTGTGTTCTGATCTGCAGTGTGACTGACTGACTTGCTACTCAGAGGTTTTCTTGGCACAGGAGGACTGGCGTAACCTGGAGCTTGTTGTGCAGGATCTTGAGATCACCCCAAACCCGCTGAATCAGAATCTGCAGTTTTATCAAGTCCCCAGATGATTTGTCCGCCCATTTAATTATGAGATGCATTGGTCAGCAACATTGCAGAAGACCTTCTAGAGAGGCATCATTAATTCACTCTGTGCTTTTCTAAATATTTACAATAAATACAGTGGAGTAGAAGTAAATCCCTCCTCTGCACTCTGGTTTTTATATTTTTCAAGTCTGTGCCCATAAAAGGAAAACTCCTAATTAAAAAACAGAGACCTTTTCACTTGGTATAGCAGGGTCCTGCCTTATCCAAGTCCACATAGGTCTCTGAGTCTTCAAGCCAGCTAAGCACAGCTGCAGGATAACTGCTCGTCAGCATTTCCTTAGGCCACCTGTTATAGCAGGCTGCACCAGAACACTCGCAAACCATCTTGTCTCCAGTTCTTTCCTCTCCCGCCCCCAGGAAAACCCATAATAATCAAAAGCAACATAAATTACTTGTCAAAAGTAAATCTCTATGAAGAAAAGCAGATGTGTTGTATGGAAGGGACCTAATTTTCCTGAGTAGTTCTCTTTCTCCAGAGCAGTTAAAACCACAGGAGACAGAGGGTTGGGATGATGGGTTATAAAATCCCCTGCAGTCCCACCGGGAGAGGTCTCCACAGCCAAAGCAAAATGAGACTCTAAACAAAAATCTTGGTAATGTAGCCAGGCCCAGAACTGCCAGGATAATTGAGGATAAAAGTTGCTTTGTTCTCCCTTCCCACTCTCTGTTATTTTCTCCAGTCTCAACCACCATTTAGCTTTCTCTCCCCTATCACTCTACCTGTTTAGCATTCCAAGAATACCTCCAGGCCCTCCCTCTGTCTGTGTACACCCACCCTGCTCAGTAATTTTTTGTTACTTGATTAACACAGTAGCTAGACCAGTTCAGAATCCTAGTCCAAAGCTTCTATTTTTGACGGCAGAAGACCAGAATCTGTTCTAGGCACATTTACTAGCATAGAACAGAGGCGTAGGGAGAAGAAGAGCAAGAGGTCAAAGAATTCAGTACTCCTGGTGATGGGCTTACAAGTTTGACCATTAGGCAAGTCCAGCAATTATATGTAGCTATGTAAGAATGGCCACATTTAAGTGACTACATCATGTTTAGTTATTTAATGAAGAGTTTGAAGTAAATTTGATCATCATCGTCATCACCACTTTAGGGAACTAAGACTCTCAGAGATTAAAAATTTCTATCGTTACTATACTGCTGTATCAGAATGCATACCTATAGTTGGCTCCTAAATCGCTGCTGTTGCTACAACAGCCTGATTCCCTTCTGGACGTCTCAGCGCACGAACACAGCATGAATGCAGCCAGGACTGGCAACAGAACCATTTGTAGCTCTTCAGCCAGGTGGCCATATGGTGGCATTAGGAAAGTCTGCTTGGAAGTAATAGAACATCTGCTGTGGGCCTAAAGGTCAGGGGCAGGGCTTGAATGCTGAGGGTATGGGCAGAAAGGAAATAGGGCCCAGTGTTAGGAGAGTCATGATGCCTGACAGTTATCAACTGCAGCCTCTCGATTCAGTTGACGAGCTCCTCTGGAATTGCGGGCGGAGTCTTACTCACCAGTTACTAAGCATGAGGGAGTAAGGAGGGAAAACCAAGGAATGGGGGAAACACACTCACATGCACTCGGGATAGGGACTTGTGGACTGTGGTGAACTGTGGAATTGTCTCTAATGAGCGTAGAATTAGTCCCAGAGACTGGGGTACTGCATATGAAGGTGAAGATTAGCACGAAGAGGGAACAGGTACTTTCTGGAGCTTTGTTTTGTGGTATTAGAGATTTAAGTGAGAACTGTACAGTCAAACTTAGCCGAGTACACAAGGGACACTGAGCATCAGAACTCCAAAACGGAACAGAACACCGTGCAAAAGCATTATGCCTCCTCTCCCTAGAACTTACAAATGCATTTCCCTGCCTAAGCGCGTTGAATGACCCTGTCACACTTCTAATAATCATGCAAACTCTTACTGCAGCCCTGGAGTCCCGCCTAGCAGCTGTCTGACTTCCGCTGTGCCACTTTCTCCTCCCTTTGCCCTCTTCATCGGGGTTGCTCAAAGGAGGTGCTGGTCCTTTGGGCGGGAAAATTCTTCCTGGAGTAGGAGTGTTCCAAATAGCACTCGCTCTTTAGCACTGCTGACCCCTGTCAGGAAATGCCAGCAACACTCCCACACTGTCACATGATGCCCGAAAGCATCCGGCTCACCGCTCACACTCCGCTGGAGGCCGTATCTGCGATGCTCCGGCATCCCTTCACTCCAGTGCATCACGCACCTTGGCCTCTCGGGAATGTCAGTTTCTCCTTGGACTTTCTACCCATGATGTTCCTTATTCCTCGTCATTTCTCCTCTAGCAGCATCTCTCCTCCCTCTTTTAGAGAATTTATCTTGTTCTGAATGACTTGCTTTTCTTTTTTTTTTTTGTTCTGCTCATTGGGATGCAATCTTCATGAGGAGGAGGCCTCGGACTTCACGTTCACCACTGTGTACACTGGCACATGAAGACTTCTTGGTACAGAGTAGGGCCTGCCAGGATTTTTAAATTTTACAAATTAAAAGGTTGAATTTTGCATACTATGGATGAAGGGACAGATGGTAATTTTCCAAAATAACATAGAGGAGATTTCTGGATTAGAAAAACTGGGTTCCACATCAATTCTAAGACTGTGCTGTATTCTTTCCTACAGGTTTCAGAATATTTAAAGGAGAAGGAATTCTGCTCTGTGAGTCTCTAAGGCCCCAGAACTTATTTATTTGAGAACAAAGGTGACTATACAGTTGACAGAATAATTAAGGAAAACACATTTTAATAATGAATCTTCGTTTCATCGAAACAAACCGCAGGACGTAGATTCATAAATCAACTGTTGAATCAACCCTCATCTTTGGAGCCCTTCTGGAATGATTGGAAAGATAAGGGAATCAGTAGAAAGCCCTGAGCAGGCTTGTTACCACTTAGAAAAGCAAAAAACAAAACCCCCAAACTCCAAGGGTTATTTATCTCCTAGTTGTGCACAAAGTCATAATCCTGTTATTCTGATGGGTCCTGGGAATGACCAGAATGGAACATTTTGGGAAATATTTTATCCTGTCAGGAAAGCAAAAGATAATCTCCCTCCAGAGACTTATAAGGTATAACTGAAAGGACAGTGACTATTTAAATTTAAACAGTTATTACATTGGGGCTGGGGATTTAGCTCAGCAGCACAGCACCTGCCTGGCAAGTGCAAGGTCGTGAGTTTGATCCTCGGTATTGGAAGAAAACAAACAAAAATTATTACATTAAAACAGGGCTCCAAACCCTCAGCTATGGACTGATACTGGTTTGTTGTGGCCTGTCAGGAGGAGGGCTGCACAGCAAGAAATGAACGGCAGGAGAGTGGTAGAAGTATCACCTGTTTTTACAACCACAACTCATTGTTTACAATACCACTTGAGATGCACCTTCTGTCCGATTAGCAGTGACATTAGATTTTCACTGCAGAGTGAACCCTACTGTGAATTGAGCATGACAGGAATCTGGGTTGTGTGTTCCTAGACAAGAATCTAATGCCTGATGATCTCAGGTGGAGCTGAGGCAGTGACTCCAGCACTGGGGAGCAGCTGCAAATGCAAATTAACATTATCATATAGGTTTGACTGACCAGAGACCATGACAAACCAACTGGTTGCAGTCTCATATAAAAATCCTATTAGTGAATGGGAAGGAACAATCGAGCTGCAACTGTGGCAGGCTTTAAGTCAGAATCAGGCATTTGTTTTAGTACTTGATAGCCAGCCTGTTATTTTACTTACCATTTCTTCTGCATGCCTTTCCCATGCTCTACACTTGCCTCAAGCACAGTTTTGATAAGCCCACTCACTAACTCTGAACAATGAGTAAAAAACAAACACCATTGGAGAACTTCTTTAAAAATGCTTGGTGATGAGACAGTAGAAGACTCTAAGGCTGCTACATTTAAAAGAAAATACCAAGAGTCCAACTTAAATTATGGGTTCGTTGCAACAGTTGATTCATTTTCTAAGCCTGCTTTATATAATATATGGCAACTAGTTATCCAATGAAACACGAAATTTTCTAACTGCTTTGCCATATGGAGATCAAGGACCCTGTATTAAAAGACGTGCCTTCCTTCGGAGTTTTTCAAAGGAAAAGAAATGAACGCAAAGAACAGAAGCAATTATTGAAGGTCACCACTTTGTCATATGTGCCTGTACTAAGGGCCTCATTCTTAGAGTCTACCAGAACTGCTATTAGTGAAGGGTTGACTCTACTTGCTATATGTTTTGCTTTTTTATTTCACAGTTTCCTTTTTAAAATTTTATTGGTACCTTTTAGATATACATAATGATCACATTCATCATAGGGAGTTTGTACCTGTACAAGATAGAGCTTACTTCTTTTTTTACTCAATCCCCTCCCTTCAACCCCTGTTCCCCTCATTTATAAAAGCTTTGTTTCTGTTTTATTCCTTCTATCTTCTTTTTTGTTGTCCCTTCATTCCTTTCCCCTTGCCTCTTCCTCTGCTCCGCTTCCCATAGGAACATTTTCACCCCATTTCCCAGTATTTATTATACATTTTGGTTCTTATTTATACTTTCAGTTTCTCACACCAGAGAAACAATGCGGTATTTAAACATGTGTGTCTGATTTATTTCACTTAACAAATATTCATGGTTTATTTTGAACACAGCACATTGAAGCTTGTCAGTGAACTTGGCAGTATGTGTGTGTGCAAGTATGTGTGTGTGCATTGCACAAAAATACAAGTGTGTGTGCAAGTGTGTGTTGTCGGAATGGGGTTTGTGTGTTCACATGCACGGAACTGTGATTGAGTATATACATGGGGTTGGCAGTTCCTGTGTGTGAGAGCCTGGGGTTGGTGTGGTACATGGGTGTACTTGTGTGCAAGTGTGAATGGGGCTAAATGATTGAAAATGGAAGGGACTGATCCTAAACCATTGTGGGAAAAGAGAACCTTGAGTGTGCATGATTGTGAGGGCAGGTGGGTGTGTGCTACTCAGTGTGTAAGTGGGGCAGGGTGTGTCTGTGTGCATCCTGCTACCACTGAGGATAGGCAAGGAAGTAGCTGAAATCAGTTAGGCGCTTAGAGATTAAGAACATAGAAGTTAGAATCAGAATCAAGGAAGCTGGAAGAAGCCAGGAAGAAGTCAAGATGACACAATTATTGAAGAATAAAGCAAAGAAAGAGAAGGCAGACCAGGAGGACATGGTGGGGGGATCAGTTTACCTGTATACATAGTAATTTATGTTGTACCAGTTTTCGTGACAAGTACTTCTTTAAACCATTCTAATTTTAGCTTTTATATTTATTCATTTGATCAACTTATTTTCAGGTACTGGAATAGCCATAACTTTGCTCACTTTAGATAATGTTCAAAATCAAGGAAAGTCCAACTCTCTTTGAACATTTCTTCTATTTTGTGACTGTCAAGAGGGAGTTGTGTCTTTTAAAATAGTACACATAGGAGTAGATTCAGGTTTTTGTGGGACCTGAAGCCTATATAATTCGGAGCTTCGCTTTAAGAAAACAATAAATGTTATGAAGACAGTGATTCTAGGGATTGTTCTGGCCTTCAGTAAGTGAGGGTCCTGGGAGCTAGGAGTTTGGTAGCCTCAGCCCGTGCAGGTACATTCAAAGCAGAACAAACCTGATTAACTTTTAAGTGTTGGAGTCAGAGGTTAACTTTGCTCATTTTGCTTTAATTTGAAATTAGTCCAACCTTTAGAAAAGCTATCTGACCAAATAACTTATTCATTGCTAGCTAGAGGCATTTATACAAATTTAGACTATTCCTGAATCCACAAAAATACAAGTGCCACAAGAATTCAGTACTGAAAGGGCTGCTGATTTTGTAAGGAAGAGCTGATTAAATTATAAGTTTAAAAAACAAGGGGTGTAAAAAGGGTTAAGATGTGACATTATCTGTACCAATGCCCCATAAGGAATATAATCATAAGGTACGACAAACATACACTAATAAACAGAAAATTTTTACAAAAGAGAAGGGAAAAGTCACCATAGAAATCTGTTCCCTTGAGATGTTCAAAGGAGCGTCCTAGTTTAGAAAGAAAAGAACGTGTGGAAGCTGAGAGCTAAGAGGTGGGTTTCTGCTGTAGGAAGACAGCTACTTTCATTCTTATTGGAACTGAATGAATTTTTAAAGAAAAAACCAACGTTTTCATGGAATAATCAATGGGTATATTATTTCAAAGATAGTTGTGAATGTGATGAAATCCAAAATGAGTAAATAAGAAAGGATGAAAGAGAAAAAAATAAACATTATACAGAAACAAGTATCAGTATGTATGTACAAATAAAATTTCCAAAAGTACCTTCAATAATTTCATTTGATAATTAATTTTCAGGATGCCAAGAATTCTGAATTTATTCAAGAAATGCCTAATTGCAGCAAAAGTAAGCTTGCCTGGCTTTAGGAAGCAACACGCTTAGCAGAAAAAAAATAGTCATTTTTACTATAAGGTCAAAGTCAAAACATTTTTTTGTTTGTGTGTTTGTTTGTTTTCCTGTACCTGGAATCGAACTCATGACCTTGTGCTTGCCAGACAGGCACTGTGCCGCTGAGCTAAATCCCCAGCTCAAAACATTTTATTTCTTCTACTGATTCACCACATAATCTGAAGATCTCTGGAAAGAAGCCAATCAATTAAAAATACAGCTAGAGAGAGCCCTTCAGGGCAAAGACATGGTACCAGCAGACCCAGAGACTGTTTTTTTTCTCCCTTTCTCTCCAAGTGATAAATAAGCCCTGATTACCTCTTTATCAAGGAAGGCTGCATACTTGCTAGTGAGATGTGGAAGTATATCTTCTGAATACACCTTCAGAGTGCTCAATTATTCTTACAGAAAACACTTTATTTTTGTAGTACATACTGCAAAAAGACCAGATGTCTCCTTTGGTGTGCTTGTTTTCTCTGTGTGCCCAAATAACTGCATCAGCAGTAATGTTTAAAACTTTGACTTCTATTTTGTTGGACTTTGTGGCTAAACACACTTGAGCAGATGCATAATGTAATGATGTTAGTGCTGTGATGTGAGAAATAATACTAAAAATGAGGGCTCCACCCAGGCTGTGGTTTTCATTGCTATACATATGTACATACATACATACATACATATGAAAGCATATACATATATATTGTGGGAAAATCTAGGTTTCACCAGCATGAATTGGGGTAATCATTAATGACATTTTCCTCCTATATATTTGGGCTCATGGTAAGACTGAATTCCATAATTATGTAGTCCTTTTATATCTGGGTAAGACAGGTACATAATTCTAGCTAAGTAATTCTGAGCAAAGGTGATTATTATTACTCCCAGGCTGATTGCAAATCTCACTAAATCTCTCTTGCTTCCACAGCCTTTAAAATGGTGGCCATTCTATTATTGGCAGATGTCATGGCACTCTACATAGAAGACTCCAAAAACCCCATCAAAAGACTTCTAGAGTTAATAACCAAATTCAATTGCATGGCTGGATACAAAGTCAATACTCAAACGTCGGTAGCGTTCTTGTACACAAACAACAAACTTATTGAGAGAGAAATTAGGGAAACCACACCCTTCACAATAGCATACCCCCCCAAAAGAAATATTTAGGAGTCAATCTAACAAAGGAAGTAAAAGATTTATGTATTGAAAAGTACAGTACTCTGAAAAAGGAGATTGAAGAAGATTTCAGAAGATGGAAAGATGTCTCTTGCTCATGGATAGGAAGAACAAACATAGTGAAAATGGCCATAATTCCAAAATTGTTATACAGATTTAATGCAATCCCAATCAAAATACCATTAGTATA
Source organism: Chinchilla lanigera (assembly GCF_000276665.1). Taxonomy (NCBI): domain Eukaryota; kingdom Metazoa; phylum Chordata; class Mammalia; order Rodentia; family Chinchillidae; genus Chinchilla; species Chinchilla lanigera. The sequence goes on along the minus strand of NW_004955427.1, from coordinate 7,865,906 downwards.
TCTCACAGAAGTAGAGAAAATACTCCTAAAATTCATCTGGAACAAGAAGAGATGTAAAATAGCAAAAGCAATCCTGGGCAACAAAGACGAGTAAGTAGGCCTCATAATACCTGAATTGAAATTATACTGCAAAGCTACTGTGATAAAATCAGCATGGCATTGGCAAAAAAATAGACCTGAGGACCAGTGGAACAGATTAGAAGATGCAGATACAACCACAAACACACTTAGCCACCATATCTTTCAGAAAGGAGCCAAACATGTTCACCCCAAGAAAGGTAGCCTCTTTAATAAATGGTGCTGGAAAAACAGGCTCTCTACATGCTGGAGTCTAAAACTAGACCCATGTCTATCACCACGTACTAAACTAAAGTCAAAATGGATCAAAGATTTAAATATTAAAGCAGGAATGCTAAATCTACTGGAAGAGAAAGTAAGTCAAAATCTTCAAGACACAGGGGTAGGCACAGTCTTCATGAACAAAACCCAAACTGCTCAGGAAACACTTCAAAGAATCAACAGCTGGGATTTCATCCTTTTAAAAAGCTTCGTACTTCAAAGGAAATCACTAATATAGTGAAAAGACAACACACAGAGTGGGAAAACATTTTAGCTAACTGTCCCTCAGACAAAGGACTTATATCTAGAACATATAGAGAATTGAAAAAACTCAGAACCCCCAAATTCAAAGACTCAATCCAAAAATGGGCTTCTGAGATGACTTCTCAGATGAAGAAATACAAATGGCAAATAAATACATGAAACAATGTACAGCTTATTCGAGAGATGCAAATTAAAACAACAGTGACATTTCATCTCACTCCAGAAAGAATGGCTATCATTAAGAAATCAACCAATAACAAATGCTGGACAGGCTGTGGGGAGAAAGGAACTCTTCTCCACTGTTGGTGGCAATGTAGACTGGTGCAGCCACTTTGGAAACCAGTCTGGAGATTCCTCAGAAAATTAGAATTAGAGGTCCCATTTAATCCAGCCATTCCCCTTTTGGGAATTTTCCCAGAAGAATTAAAAGCATCATACCACAGCTGTATTTGTTATAGCAAAATTTTGGAAACAACCCAAATGTCCATCAACTGAGGAATGGATAAGGAAAGTGTGGTACTTTTACGTAATGGAATATTACTCAGCTATAAAGAAAGAGAAACTTGAGGCTTTAATATGTAAATGGATGCATCAGAGACCATACTCATAAACGAAAAAAATCAGACCTATATGTATAAACCCGTATTGTCTCCCTAGTGTAAGAACCTGAAGGAGCAAACGGAACTGAAAGGTACAATAGATACTGTGAAAGTAAAAGAAATTGCTTAATAGGAAACAACAACTGGGGTGAGGGAAAGAAGAAAAGAAAGAAGGAAGGGAAATATATATGTGTGTACATATATGCACACACACACAAGATAGCTAAAAGATAATTGTACTACTAATTTCTATTGGTTTATTGAAAGGAATAGTTAATGTTTAATTGCTTGATCAATCTTGCATGCCTATACCTGGTAATCTGAGCAACTACTTCGAAGATAACAGTAAGTAATACAACACCCATTGTAGATTGCCTATCATGTCATTTTGAAATTCTGTATCTTTTTACAAAGTTTTTGTGTTGTTTTGTTTTTGTCTTTATTATTTTCTCTTTAAACTAAAAAAAGAATAAAATGGTGGCCATTCTGTGAACCTGGATTCAAATAAGCAGAGGTGCCTGCTGACTTGTCACAGATAAATAACAGGGGTAAGAAATAAATCTCTCCTGTTTAAGCCATTGGAACTTTAGGGTTGTTTGTTCCTGGAACACAACTTGATCTACCCAGTACCCAGACCTGTACTGTTTGAAATTCAGGGGAGATTTAAGGACAATATTTCAAATGCATAAATGTAGTGACTTGGGTTGAGGAAAACAAACACTATTTGATGTTTCAAGCTCTTAAATCACTAAAAATTCAGGGAAGTTTCTTTAATTTTTATAATTTCTATTTTTTAATAGGCACTCTAAAGAGTTTATTGTACTGTACAATTTTTAAGAAGTTTAAGTTGAATAATTCATTTGGAAAATTCATTTAAGCCTCCAGACATGTTCAAAACTCATGTTAAGTAATAAAAAATCTGTTCCTATTTCCTTGAGCTATTTCCTAGGCAAAGCTAGATTTTCTTAACAGAGTTGAAACTTCAACTAAGTGCAACTTTGATTTATTATATATATGACTATCATGCAAACTTGATGGGTGTGGGTTTTTTAGGGGGCTCTGCACCTATTTCATTGGATACAGAGCTAGACAGCTAAAAGGACTGTAAAACATTTTCAAGGATGCCTAAAAATGCTGAGTTTTTGGCAGAATCCAGATGACTCTTCATTTTCCAGTGTTGCTTTTTGGAGGCAGAAGCCAAGTGTTACATTGTTTTAGCCAAGTTTCTTGAAGCATCAGCCTGTAATTTCTTTCCCTGTTCTCTGACATTATTACTCACTGTCATAAAGCTTTAGTCATCAGTTCCACACCAAACCTGCTGTGGAAAAGGTTTCTCATATATTCCAAATCACTAAGTCCTTTGGATGCATTTCAGTCTTATACATTTTGCCTTCAAGCTGCGGAAACTGGCTGTGATGGTTCATTTTGTGTCTTCTTGGTTCCAGGGTGCTCATGTATCTGGCTAAACATTATTTCTGAATGTGTCTGAGAGGTTGTTCCTAGAGGAGATTAACATTTGAATTGGTAGAGTGAATGAAGCAGCCTGCCCACTCCCCTGTGGGTATGCATCAGACAATCCACTGACAACCTGAACAGGATAAAAAGTGAAAAGGGGAGAATTCTGTCCAAAAGATTGGACTGGAATGTTCATTTCTCCTGCCCTGCACTTAGACTTACAGCACTGCCCTGAGTTTTCAGGGTAAAACTAGGTCTGCAGCATTTTCTAGGTCTTGTGAGCATGAATGTAAGATTGTGAGGCTTCTCAGCTTCCATAACCACATGAACTAATTCCTCTAATTATCTGTGTATATCTCTGTCTGTCTCTGTCTCTGTGTCTCTCTCTCTCTGTGTCTGTCTCTCTGTCTCTGTCTCTCATTTACCTATCTAAGCTATTTCCCATTCTGTCTTCTGGAGAACCCTGACTAATAACACCAACTTTCCTTTTGAAACTCTTTCTACCTTTATTCCTGATAACAGTCTATCTTGGAGGCTGTTTCTCTACAAGAATCTTCTTTGTATCCTTGGACTCTTCTTCCTTTCCTTACCCACTGGATACTGGTTAATATTATCTCCTCAGTATGCAACCTATGTACTAATGATGCCCAGTTCTTTATCTCCATCTCTAAATGCAGCCATGGACCCAAGAACCATATTAAAAGTATTAATTTCCTCTACTTGTATTAGGATGTTCTATACGGTTCTTTGTTTTTTTTTTTGTTTTTTTTTTTTTTCGTTTTTTTCTGGTACCGGGAATCAAACTCAAGAGCTTGCGCTTGCTGGGCAGGCTCTGTGCCGTTGAGCTAAATCCCCAGCCCCGTTCTATACTGTTCTTAATGACCTTCCTCTCCCCAAACATCTCTGCATAAGGCCTGTGTTTTTAGTGTTTCCATTTTTTATTAATAAAGCATCCATCTGCTGAACTATTAAATCAGAAACATAGGAATAACCATAGGACTTTTACATATGTGTTTAATTCCTATTGTTCTGATTGCCTAAATATTTCTTGAATTTATCTTTCCTTCCTTCTATATTTTTGTTAAAGCTGTCCTATTTCTTGTTTCTTTTATTCCTAAGAGTTGATGTGGTAGCTTCCTAACCAGTTCTCTTTCCTGCTGGTTTACCTTTCAGTTTATCTTCCATGCAATTGCCAAGGTCATCTTTCCAGGGACAAAGCAGAACACTTTACTCTTTTGAGCAAAACCTTTAGTGGCTCTTTATGGATTTAGAATTATATTCCACATTCTTTTACATAGCTTTTTATGCCCCTTAAAACAATAAGCATCCTACATTTCACTTGCATCTTGGTACACTCCAGGGTCTGCTTCCTCCTTGCTTATAGGGTGGGGGCTAAACCCTATTTCAGGAAAATATATTATAAGAGTTGTCCCTGAAAACAAGAGAATCAAATAGTCCCAAAGAAAAGACACCCAAAACTTGAGAGCTCTTAATGAAACTACCTTATAGTAAGTCTGTTTTAGCCCATTTGTGCTGCTATACTATACGAAAACCCTCAGACTGAGTAATTCATAAAGAGCAGAAATTTATTTTCTCACAGCTCTCGGTGCTGACAAACCCAGGAGCAACACCTGGTAGGATTGCTTTGCTGGTGAGCGATGCTGTCTTCTTCCCGGACAGTATATTGTTGATGCAGCCTCCTCTGGGGAGGCGAAATGCTATGACCTCACATGAGGAGGGGCAAGTGAGCCGAATGGAGTGCGAAATCTCTTACCTAAGGCTCTTGATTGCATTTATGAAAGAGGAGCTATCATGGTTCTTAAAGGTCCTATCCCTTGAAACCATCAGGGTTGGAGTGCCAGAACCTCAGAGAGGACATATTCAAGAGTACTGAAAGTGTCAGTATCTAAGTTCTGCTGTGCAACAGTTTTCAGTGAATTTCCCATTGCTTTACTCTTAAATACAAATAGACAGCCACATATCACGAGTCTCTGAGAGAATTCCCTAACAGAAGAAATAAAAAGTTTAAGAAAGCATTTAGAAAATCTATTATTAGTATTCCCTGAGAAAGGAGATCACTTTAGAACAAAGAAGAGAATTCTATTGAAAAGTAACAATGGGAGATGAAGAGCTCTTAAAAATTAAAAATAGAACAGCTAAAAATGAAAACAAATCAGTAAAAGAAAAAGGGAGAGATCCTGTTTTATGTTTCAAATATTATACCTGTTTGGGTTTTGTCTGGCAGCTAACAAATTAAATACCTCGGTTCTATTTATCTCTACCCAGCACACATTTTGTGCATCAGACACAGGAATGCCTAGGCCATTAGATTTTATATCTATAATTTTGTTTTCTAGTTTTCAGCCCCATGTTCCAAATGAAACATTTTATAGTTAAATTTATATGTTTCTTGCTATCTGGGTTATAATCTTCTAAAAAGTAAAGTCAAACTTCTTGTGTTTTACACCTCGATTTTTTTTTGTTTGTTTGTTTGTTTGTTTTCCAGTACCTGGAATAGAACTCACGACCTCGCGCTTGCCAGGCAAGCGCTGTGCTGCTGAGCTAAATCCCCAGCCCCCTATACCTCAATTTTAAAGGACTTGGCACATTTTGGGGTCTTATGAAATGCTGTAAGAAATCCTTATTGAAAAATTTCTAAGTATTCCAGATATCACTAAATTGTTTTTACAAGAAAAGAATCAAGAGATGTTCAAATAAGTGTTAAGCATATTAGTAAATCTACTATAACAGTAAGAAACAAAATCACTATTTTTGAGTTAAACAGTGGCAGTAAGTTAAGAAAAACAAAACTCTTTATTTCAAAGAGAAAACAATGGAAATACTGACATTTGGAAATACGTACTCAGCAAGCTGTGCATGATGATTACTGAACAGAGCAGTACGACAGACATCCTGGGTTTCTCTGGTACTCTACAAGAAGTCCTGACCAGTGCCTGACTATGCACTAACTATTGTGCAGGTGGACTGAGATGAAAAGATGTGGAAACAAACAACTATTCACTGTAAAAGTTCACTGACCCAACCCCCTTGTGAGCCTCAGCTTCCCACTTTTGGGTGCTCTGCTTAGGCATGGTGGTTTCATTCTAGAGCCTGAAGATTCAACTTCTCCAGAAGATAAATCTACTCTTAGTGAGGAGTGAATGGTGAGGGTATGTGGATAAGTGACAGCCACCAAGCTGCAAGGGGTCTGGGGGAAAGGTGCGCAGAGGGTGGCAATGAACACCTCTGGTTTCAGCCATGCACCCCACTACTACACAGCATTCTGACATTCCAAATTGGCGTCTTTCTGGGCTCAGTAAGGCCAGTTGATTTGTTTTTCAGTGGTAACCTCCTTTGCAGAACCCTCCGATCATAAATTCTTTCATATCTTGTGCATCTTTAAAAAACTTATCGAAAGCTCTCAACTTTTGCGGTTTTCTGTCCTATTTGTTTCCCTCTGTGGGTTCTATTGCTTATTTTTAAATTCCTAAATTTGTATTTGGGGAAGTTTCTGGACAGAGAAGAGAGAGGTATATACATCTATTATTGTTTCAAACAAAATGTGTTGCCTTAAACAAATTCCTTTTAAATTCATAAATTTGTTATGCTTTTATTTGCCAGTTTTCTTTGGCATTAGTTATCCATTTCATCGATGCTCTACTCCTTATTCCTTCTAAAGTGGACACTTCCAATTTGTCCTTTCTGGACACTGTAAGTGCAATAAAGCATGCTGTGGGCACCATAAGGTCCTGCTTCTGCAGGACACAGTCTATGGATGGGTTGAAAACTAGCTTTCTTTAGGAACTTTAGAAAAAAATCTAATTGAAAGTACATTATTATCCCTTCAGATGGGAGTTTTGCTTTGCATGGTCTCAGTTAAACTGTAGTCTGAAAATATTAAATAAGAAATTTCAGAAATAAATACCTTGTGAGTTTTAAACTGCTCTGTATTCTGGGTAGTCTGAGGAAATATGCTGTTCTGCTCTGTCCTTGCTATGACACAAGTCACCCCTTTGCCCAGCGTATCTATGCAGTATATACTACCTACCCGTTTGTTCCTCAGTGGCCTCTGTTGTCAGATCCACTGTTACAGTAGCGGCAGTGCTCATACATAGGATTTGGTAAGTCATTGATTTCAGACGTCCACGGGGATTCTTGAAATATATTTGCTGTGGGTAGGAGGGAACTTCTTTATAACACACCATGGAAAAGATATTCTGTATAAGTAGTCTGTTTTTGCTAGAATTTAAAAGAATTATTTTCATGTAAAGATAAAACAATGCAAGCTTTAAAATTTTTGAAGTGCGAAACTTCCACCTGATTTTCTTTTTAATGTCTAACACCACTAAGGAGTGACTTCTTTTTTCTCTCTTCTTCTTATATAGATATAAAAACTTCTTTCAATCTCCAGAGTTTGCTGATGTTTTTATTGTCCATGCCAGGGGCATTCTGTGCTTTCGGTGAGAACAGCAAATACGTCTGCTCCTCAGGGCAGCCTTTCTTGTCCTACTCCATCCCATTCATCACATTGCCACCATAATGATGGTGGAAAACAGAGATAATTATGATCCTGCAGCAGAGATTGGTACCCTGAGCTCGTCCTCAGCTGGCAAAGTTTAGAAGGCTGTGAACCCTTTGAAGTACAGACCTCCCAAATGTTTACAATTATTTTATTGCAGAGGAAAAGCCCAGGTATTTTATCAATTCTTGAAGATATCTGTGCCACCCCCCACTATTAGGAATCACTCTCTACAGGGATAAATTGATAAATAGTCATGAAAATAGCCAATAATCTCAATGCACGTACCACCCGTATTGTGTTATTTTTCTGGGAATGTGGTTACTAGAAATCCAAATGGCACCTGTGATCGATTGCTGTACTCTCTGCCCACATAAGGGTGGAAAGAGAATAATTGTTATTGAAGTCCCTGTCAAAATGAACTACAAATATAGTCATCAGAAAACAGGCTGTTAAAACAAACCAGGTATAAATATATTTTGCATATCACAAACATGCCTAAATGAAGGAAAGCTCTGGAAGGGCCGATAGCGACTTTTCAATTATAAATGACCAATGTGGCATTTTTTGATATCTTAGCCATTCAAATGTCTGGAAATGCCATACCTGCCTATGTAATTTGGGGGTCACTGCTTTTAAACACAGCCAGTGAGTCTAGAAATTTCTATCCCACTCAGAACAATCGTGCTTTGACTTTTTCCTATTTGTGCAATTACAAAGATTTCACCTCATTTAACACTTTTATGTTTATGCACATGAATATTTACCGGGAAATAGACCTGGGTATTAAAAAAAGTCATTTAGTTTTCTTGACTTCATCAGGCTGTTTGTGGAGAGGCTATTTCACTAACACACAAGCTACAAATCAAAGAGATGTGACACCTTTTTATATTATCAGGCGACATGGTGGAGAAAAAAATGAAATGGAGTTTGTGAACTTTATTACTCAAGGTGACAAGTTAATATGTGGGTGATGGTGTGCAGCTCCCAAATGAGATTTGTTGCATCCTCAGAACTGAGTAAAATATCTGAAGAGAAAGAAAAGCTTCCATGCCGTTGACAAACTCATTGGCTGCCTCGAGGAAGTTAGATTGGAAACTTGTAAGTCCACAGCCGTTCGCAGACCATAAAGTGTGTGAATTGGGGCACAGGGAGAGACGGAGGATGCGTGGAGAATTTTAACGACTTTAAAGTTTCTTTTCTTATTAATTTTAGCATAGGGAGGCCAGTGAGCTAAGGAAGTTATCAACTTTCAGATATCTTTTTTCCCCCTCTGAAACACAGTGAAGGGATGATTTGGTATAAGCATCATAGGCAGGGAGCCAAAAAATAGAATCAAATGAAAACGATTTTATAGTTGTTATTCCTTACACAATCTACACTCTTGCCAGCATTTGTCTTACAGAGGAGGATGTGATTAGAAATCCCTCATCTCGGCACTGAGAGGGTGTCCATCATCGGGAAAGAGGCTCTTATGGAACAGGACAGGCCTGCTCCAGGTGGCATCCGTGAGGCTACTCTAAGACCTCCTGCATGCAGAATTCAAGGCTGTGCACTGCTGTTTTGCACGTAGGACAGGTGAGTTATGTTACTTTCTGGGTAACACAGAGGGGAGGAGATGAGTTATCACAAGTGCTGATTCGTTACTATCTCCTTAGTATTGACCTAATGTCAGAAGAGGACCACTGAGCCAGACATGACTAAGCCATTAGTTTGCACTTGTCTATGGGAGACTTGTCAGTAGTGCTGTACCAGACTACACGGAGCAGGCGCAACCCAAATAAACTATAACCAATGTCCGATTAAAGGAATAACCATCTCTGTTGTGGTCCAGTTGCACGGGTTCTCTGTGTTCATTTCCACATGTATAACTTGGAAGAAATACGTACCTTGTATTCTCATCTCATATTTTCATAGGAGTCTTAGGAGTATTAGAAACGGTTTTGAGATACTTTCTGAAACCTAATACTGAAGATCACAATGTTTTCATTTTTAAATAAACATTCTCAGTTTAAATTTTTATTTTAACTTTTTTATCTCACAACTATAAAATATTTTGTTCCTCTTTGGTGGTGCTACAATAGGATTACTGATTGGAAATTTATAGAAGCCCAGTTGCTCTAGAATTCTTGATTTTTTTCTGGGAGCAGTGCAGTGTTAATCCAAAATAACAATATATTTGCTAAGTCAAATTCCCATTCATTTTTCAAAAAAAGTTTCTTAGTAATGAAAGATCAGAACTTGCAGGCTTCTATTCTATTAATTAAATCAGTGAGCAAAATAACTTTCAAAGGGACATTTAATTGAATTTGTGAAAATATTTAAGTGCCTGTGGAATGTCAAATTCTATGACAGACATTGGAAAGAAAAAGGCAAGTATTATAACATTCCAAAAAACAAGTAAAAATATTTAACAAACAACTTTAACTCAACACGATCAGTACTGTGATGGAGAATTTGATTCTGTGATTTCAATATCAGTAGGTTTCTGATTCCTCTAATCTCATCTACTAATTTTTTTTTATATAGTGAGAAAATATGGCCCCTGTGCACCATGGGAAATTACTATTTATCACTTTTCATTTACTTGGATAATTTTAGTAGATATTGCCTAGCAGATACTATTGAGGGAAAATACAGCCATTCTTAGCAGAGCCGCCTTTGACTTGCAAAACTGTGATATTCAGAAAGTGCATGGAGCATACTCAGCTACCTGTCCATCTGGTCTTTGTTTGACTTTTGTTAGTACATGTTTGCAGTTCATAATGATTACATTCAGTGTAGGGTGTTGCTACATGCAATAACACATTTTAATCCCCCTCCTAATCTGGCCTTTCACTGAAGGACTAAGTGATTTATTTCTGTAAGATCTGGTACTAATGCAAGTACTCCCTGTGTTTCATTCTGTTACTTCTTTCCTTTTGCCTTTTATTACTAAATGAAAATATTTACTGGGTATGAATCAAATTGCTCCACAAGTTTTCAGAAAAGGTGTTATGGCTATATGGTTCACTTGCTCCTTATCCCAAGGGTGAATTTTAATTTGTCTGATCCTTCTTTTTTCCTCAGAGACTTTTTAAGTTCTGTTTTTCATCACTTAGAAATAAGCAGTTGTGGGGCTGGGGATTTAGCTCAGCGGCAAAGCGCCTGCCTGGCAAGCACAAGGTCGTGAGTTTGATTCCTGGTACTGGAAGAAAAACAAAACAAAACAAAACAAAACAAAAAAGAAATAAGCAGTTGTGTGTGCTAGAACTCAAAACATTCCTCAGTTTCAGAACTCTGAAGGAAAGGGCAAGAACAAGAGAATTAGGATGCTTTATGCTCTTCTCTGTGTGTCTCAAGTATACTTTATACGTTTGGCGTTAAGAGCTGGCACTCACATCCAAAGCTCTGCTTAAAGACCTTCTCCAGTCACCTTCCTACAACCCACAAGGAAAAGCCTTGATCTTCACCCACTTGAATTTGTGAAAATATTTGAGCTCCTTCACGGTTGGTCATCTTGCTCTATTATGAAATGACACCCACAGGGCCTCTCTCGGGACAATTTGGCTGTACTCTCTCTCTCAGGACCTATCGCCCTGAGGTACCTCATCCCCTTGCCTGACCCATTAATGACAGAAGTGAGAAACCCTGAATACTCTCTCCTTAACAAAGGTGAGACAATACTCACTTACCAGAGGGGATTGTGATGTCAGAGAGAGGCACTACAGAGGAAATCTTGGACATGGAGACGAATCTCACTTTGAGATGCTAGGAGTTTTCTGAAACTGGACACAACTTGTGCTTCTTTCATTAAACCTCCATGGGACTTGGGGATGGATAGAGGATAACTTGAAATGATAGGAATTGTGTGATCTGAATAAATCAGATTTTAAACCTAAATTCTTGATACAGATTTCAACTGCATGATATTCTAAGGCTGAATAATTCTCCAGATAATTTTCTTTATGAGTACACATATGCTGTATGTAATGTTTACAATCCTTGTGCAGAGGTGGTATATGTAATAACATACCCTGATTCTTTCTCTCATCCCCGTTCTCTCTCCCTCTTCCCCAGTCCCTCCATCTCTTGCTCCCTTTCCCCTTTGGCAAAGGTCTACAGTACCTCCCTCTTTTCCAAGTTTTACAGATGGATTTCTCCTGAGTAAGTTGCCTTACGGCTCTAAGCAGAGCTCAGATAGTGCAGTTATCTTAACTGTGAAAAGATGATAGAATTCTCAGTTTCCTTGGAGGATATTTAAAAATACATAAAGCAAAATTATATCACCTTAAGTACACTGAACTTAAAAGCATGCAATCAGGCCTGCCAAATTTTCCTTTGCCTTGGAGAATCGGAACAATGATTATAAGTGCAGACAAAACCAGGTCTCTCTTGTGGGCAGATTTTTGCAAGTCCATCCTGGACTTTTGCTCAGGAATCCTTGGTGGAGCTGAGCATAATTGCTGCAGTGAGGCCAGAGGAGGGCACCAAACCATCATGACTGATAGAACAGTGTAGCTGAGCATTTGCAGAAGGCATGGGCATCAGGCCTGCGAAAGCTGTGTGCCTTGTGAACACTTTGGGTGGAAAACATATTGCTGTCTCTCTGTTTACTGAATCACCATTACCCCAGGAGCTAGCACCCCAGCTTCAGCGGCCGCTAACACGCTCAAAGAGTGGGAAAGCAGCTACCGGCAGGATCTGTGCCAACCAGCACGCCAGGAAGCCTCTGCCCTCCTTCCTGCACCTTCCACATCGCCCTCCGTGGTGGACTGACAACTGGCAGTCAACTTGTACCACCCAGCTGGACTGAATCAGCGTGGTGCTGAGTGTGGGAGGCGCAGCTGAGGGTTGGTGCTGGCGGCATAAGAGGCAGAACTGGAAAAGAAGAGTAGAAGCTGTTGGAAGCTGTTTGGAAGCTGTTAGGGAAGCTGCAGGGAGCTGCTGGTTTTCCTGGAGGAGCTTGTCGTGCTGGCTTTCCTGATGCACTCGGCTGTTCTCATTGTGACAGGAGCTCAGGACCCTGCTGTCACTGAGAACGGCTATGGTTCACTTTGGGGGAGCTCTGATCCTCACTTAGAACATTGCTTCCTGGCTCTGGAGAGGAAGATGGTGCACTGCTCAGTCTCCTGGAGAACCTTGTCATGTTGGCTTTCCTGATGGGAACTTGGCTTTCCTCATCATCGGAGGAGCTCAGGGCCTTGCTGTTGCTGAGGATGGCTGTGGTAGCTTTCGAGGGAGCTCTGGTTCTTACCTTAAGCATTGCTTTCTCGCTCCAGTGTAGATCCCTCAGCCTGCTAGCACAGATCCTTCATTCCACTGGCACAGACTTCCTAGATTCCACCACCGACCTTTGGGCTTTCCCAGCGCAGATCCACGAAACAGGCCTGCATGGGCTCTTGGCCTCCAAGTGGACTTGTGGGGGGTGCTGTTATGGGTTCTAGTTCTTCAGCTGGACTCACGCAAGACATTACTGTGGGATCCAGGCCCTCAGCTGGGTTCTTTGGTTGTTAGTGTGTGGACAGATTTCCTGTACTCTCTTTTTATGTGATTCTTATAAAATAATCGTACAAAATATGTGCCCTGTATTGTATTGTTCCCCTTGCAAAACCCCAAACTACAACACCCTCATTTCCGTTCCTTTCTAATGTCACTCAGCCTACGGGGAAGGGACACAGACTGCCACGTCCTTGGAAGGTAGGAGAACAGGGATGGACATTTCTCTCTAAGTCAGTGACATTACTGGCAGTTATCCAGACTTAATTGTTCTTGATCAATGACTGAAAAATTTATTTGGTCTTCAGAAAAATGGGATACACTAGACTCAGATTAATATTCTTCTTTACTCTTAGCTATTTACATAAGTTGGGTTCCTTTGCCATATTTCCAAAGCAGGTTTTCTAAACTGAAGAGATCTTTTGAAACTTCCACCACAACTGTATAAGAAAGTAGGGTTGCATGTTTGTTGGTAGTTTCTACCCTTTTGCTTACATGTCCTTATTTAGAGTGGATCCATTCAGTCAGGGGCCAAGGGCCAAGGTAAAGAACTGGAATGTCCAGTGAAGCAGAACCTGGCTATAGCTCATTCTTTACCAATACATGGTGCGTTCTAAGTCTTTTGGCACAGACATATGAATACCAGAAGTGATTAATTATGGGCAGGTAGCACTCAAGACTCATTCAAACTCCACACTTTCACCTGTCATTTCAGTTCTCCTTTTCAACTTTCTGTATCATTTAGGGTTGTTTCAAAGTATCCTTAGATTATCCCTTTTTGCAAGGTGACTCCTGTGCTTTTTGCCCACCATGAGGGTATATGACAAGCAAATCAGTGTACACGGAACAGCTCTGGCCAAGGGAGACAGAGGTTCTGAGGGTTTGCCTAAATGTTGGTCCCTTTATATGGCAACTTTAATTTTCCAAGGCCTTTGTACTGAGCTCCAACTCCTTTTTAAAATTCTGAGACAGATTTTGCACATTTGATAAATTGTCCAGGCTGGGCTTGAAGTTGTGACCCTCCTGTCTCAGGCTCCCTGAGTACTAGGATTACAGGCAGGCATCACCAAAACATGTCTATGTTTTAATATAGTATTTAAGAAGTAAGATTCTGGAGCCAGACTGCTTGTTTATGAATGTAGACTCTGTCACTTATTAGCTGAATGACACTGGCAAGTTACTTAACCTCTGAGTGTCTCAGTTTTCTCATCTCTAAAGTGGAGAAATAACAGAATCTTAGGGTCATTGAGAATTCAGTGGATTATTATTTGTGAAGTGTCTAGACCAGAACCTGTTATCCAATATTTCATGTTGAAGAGAAATAAATGTTTAGGGCAGTGTAAAACCTATATTGCCAGTCCTGTGACATTTCTATGTCTCCATGTGACTCTTACGTGGCATATGTCAACTTGCTTCCAGTACTAAGCTCTCTGCCTGGTGTTTCAGGACTGTGCTGTTATCCTGTATGCACATAGAAACTATTCAGAGAGAAGAAATGAATAACTATGATCTTGTAGAAAGATCATATTATAGCTCACTTCAACATAATTTATTTAACAAATATTTGTGTAGCACTTACTATGTGCTACAGTCTGTTTTAACACCATACAAATATTAACCCCTTTAATCCTCATATAACATGAAAATACTTGTAGAATGTCAATTAAATGATGTGATAAAATCCCCCAGCCCTGTGTCTGACATGAAAATCCTTCAATAACTATTTGTTTAAGGAGTGAATACCTGTGAGTGGCTCCATCAGTCAGTCTATCTTGTTTGGCTATCAGAAAAGCAAACAGTACTCTAGAATGTCATATTGAATGGCCTAATTTTTTCTCAGAGACCTGAAAGGACTGAGCTGCTTCTTCCGCAGCTGTGTACTATTTGTACCAAAGCAACTGAAGTGGCCTACATGTTCCTTTCTCAATGTTGTCATTTATTTTATCTCAAGTTTATGTATTTAAATGTAGTAGAATTGGTAAAGTCTTTGATGACCAATAGACTGTTACAGTCAGTCTATACTGAATATCTAAATGTCCTGTTTTTTCTTCAGTTTGGATTTTGAGCCAAAAGTACTTTGGTTCTGTGTAAACATTGGTATTTGTCAATTTTTCCTCATCCCTTGAATTGTACCCTTTACATTTGCTTTAATCTGAAAATACATTTGTATCATGTTGCTTGGCTTGTCACTGCCCTGAGATGATTAGCAAATAGGTACTTAATAGTTTACAATGCTTTGTCATGATTCAAATTATTGGCATATTAATTCTGGAGAAAAATTTACTTTAAAAATACATCAGATTTATTAAAAAACTATTTGGGAGGACTTGAGAGGTGAATATCAGCTTTTTATGGAGCTACAATAAATGTTTTTATTCAGCGTGCTATTGCTTCAATCAATTGTGCATTCTTTTTGTAGCCACTAAATTTGTTGCATTTATCCTTAAATCCTACTTACTGAAACACAGTTAACATGATAGAAAAGAATAAATTTAATAACAACTTCAATAATCTCTCTTCTTTCTCCCTCTAGCTATCAATCAAAATATTATCTCTTCCTAACCCATGACAAGCAGCTGCTGAAGTGAAATTTAATTCCTCTATGAAATAATTGAGATTCGGCAACTGAAGGGCAATTAGAAAAGTGTGGGCAAATTTTCATGAGGAGCTCAGGTCCCTTTATTGGTTTTAGAGAATGGCATGGCAAAATCCAACCTGCAACTTCTTCTCCCTGAAGTAACAGGTGATTGGTCCTGAGGGAGTAGACATGGGTATTGTGGACAAGACCTGGATTGAGGACACACACAGGTCTACAGTCGCAATGTTAAAAGTAACAGTTCAGAGGTAGACCGTCTCACGCCTCCCGCGGTGCTCTGTGGTGTAAGGTGTAAGGAAGCTTGTTGGTCAACAGTCAGTAAAATCTGACCTAACCCAGTCAGGGGACTGGCAGCTGTGAATCTTGGGGATGTGGCTGTTTCAGTGATTCTGGGGGTAACTTCCTCCCCTCTTTTGGGGTAACCCTAAAAGGGGCACTGTTCTTGCTGCGTGATAAAGGATCTTTGATGGGGAGAAAGGGCAAAATTCTGAAAAACATATCACTGGAGAGTGCAGAGATTTCAGCTGTGAACTCAGGCCTTGAGTTCTGGTAGTTGTGATGGTGCGCGGCTCTTCAGGCAGTAGCAATAGGCTTCGAGGAGGGTTGTGACTCCTGCCAGTAGTCTTTGTCCAGAGAGGAGAGGCACAAACTGTTGGAGTTAGGTGCCACTAAGCTTTGTAAGGTTTGCGGGACACATCAGGGTAATGGTAGGGGCAGGCTGCCTGGAGAAAAGATATTGGACTTATTTCTTCAATTGTAAGTTTTTCTTCTAGATATTTATGGAAAGTTTAGGTTGCTCGGCAAATACTTATGGAAAACTGATGAAAGAAAGTAGGGGCTGGAGTTCTGTGCATTAAAATACCACCGAGCATTTCATTATTCACACACCACGTGAAGTATGACCCTCAAGTTTCAGTTTAACTATACCTACATCTACTCTCATACATACTGCAAATCCTCATGTCTGTCTTCTACTTGTTTCGTCACCTTTTTTGGTGCTGTCTATCCCTCCTATGCATTTAGTGTGCTGTCTGGTTGTCTTCTGCCCTCCACACCCACCAAGATTGAGCCCCTTGCTGTGGTCACTCCCCTTACCTCTCATGCTGTGGCTCCCGTTTCGTTGTGCTTAGCTTTTCCACCTCTACAAATATTGCTCCTCCTTTAAGGAAGATGAAGTTTCTTTGACTAGTTTCCCAAACTTTTGCCTATTCAGTAATCTCCTGCAACTTCATCTGTCTTGATAGATCAAACACTTCTTAAAAGTTAGGACCACATCTTTGTTTGCTTCTATTTATTGAACTGTACTCTGGTGTTGCATAACTACAAACCAGGTACTGGAAAATTCACAAAAAGCAAGAATTGGCTTCATCTGTCTTGTATTCCCTGAACAAATTCAGTAACTACCCTCATAAAGTACAAGTGATTTCAAAGTTTTTTTGATAGGACCAAGAGCCCTTTTTTATTTTGTTTTATATGAATTTACCCTGATTCTTCTTCTTTTTTTTTTTTTTTTGGTTTTTCTCCTGTACCGGGAACTGAACTCACGACCTTGTGCTTACCAGGCAGGCGCTTTTTGCCGCTGAGCTAAATCCCCAACCCCAATTTACCCTGATTCTAATCATGGTGGAAGACTTAGTTGAAAATTTTTTTTCTAATAGACAAAGGTGCTGAGCTTAGATATACCAAAATATAACTTCAGGCATTGAGGCCATTATCCAAGTAAGTTTGCTAGTAACTTACTGAGTAATACATATTTAAAGTCTTTGGGAAGACTTTCATATTAATTTAATTAGATGGATACATCTTTATAAGCTATGGCGCTCAAATTAGTGATTATGGTTCTAGTGAAATAGTTCGCTTTCACAGTATATTTTAAGCTCCTTGGAAACACAAAGTCAAACATATTGCTAAGTACACAGTAGGTTCTTAATAAATATTTTATGGAAAGTTGATAGATTTTAGTTATTCCCACTTTTTTTTTGGTATCATAATCTGATTTATAATTGAATCTCTCAGTCTGGATTATTTGGGTGCATTGCAAAGCACAATGCAATTGAATGGAAAATTCTTTGACATGCTTACTTCTGACCAAATCTAAAACCTCTGAAGTCGGTAGAGGTGCTTTTGTTTCAGCAGAGCTTGGAGGACAATGGAGTGTTTTGCACAGAGATTATATTGTTTTCTTAGATTCACAGTAGTTCATTATGATAATTATATTTTAGAGCAGACTGACATGTAGATCAGCATTATTATCTTTACTTTTCCCTCTTGAAATTTTTCTTTCTTCTTTTTAAGCACTTTCTTTCTCAAAGCTATTCCTAGCCGTTTGAATCTAATCAGCATTGTTTAGAGTATATACAATATAAATTAACATTTTTTAGTTAAGTGGTTGATGATTATTTTCATAGTTGTGTTGTGAACTTTGACATCATTTAAAGAATATATATTTTTAAGTTTTAGAAGCCTTTGAGAAATTTTCTCCTAAGAAATTACTGCAAGTTAACTCTCTTCTTCCTTTCTTAGATAGGAGCCATTACTGAGGCATCACATGGCGACAAGATCTTGAACTTCTGTAGTACTGATCAGATGCAGTCATGAGGCTCTATGGATATGTAGAAGCATAATTATGGACGGGTTCTGGAATCTGCTTGCTGACAAGCGCTTGTAGGTGTGGACTTTATAAGCTTAGTTTTAAATCTGCAGTCAGCTGGCACAATATCATAAAGACATAAGGAAGCAGACATTTGGTCATGTAAGAAAGACTATGTTGACCTTTTTTTCCAAATAAATTGACAAAACATCTGGTTTTCAATATCATACTAGAAAAATACTAGTTGTAGTGCTTTGCTTCATGAAGGGTATACTAGTTTAATGACATGTAAAGACTTGTAAAGACATCATCTTGATGAATAAGAAAAACCTTACTAAATTAAGCATTTCTTTGATCTCCCAAAATGTAATTAAATATTTAGACAATAAGTTTTTAGTTGGGAGTTTACTGAGTAAATAGAAAACTAGTTATACTGCCTTCCCATACATTATTTGCTTTTGTACTTTTGGGGGGGCATTGTATGGTTTTTAAAAACCCTACAAGATAAATACATTAAAATAGAACTTGAGAGAAAATAATCAGAGATAAGGCAATAACTTTTCAGGTGATTTATTTAAATAAGTGTTCACAAGTTATATAAAAATGTGAAATTGTCAAAATGTTTAAAACTATTCTGTTGGAAAACTGGTACCTTTCAATTTGTGGACTTTTAGGTATACTTTAAAAGCGTCAGACATTTTCATAGCCTCAGAATAAACAAAACACAGTACGACCCTCTCAGAAGTCCAACTGTATATATAATAAAATTTTTGTCTGTTGAAAAAAATAGATGCATAGGCACAAAGTATTTTGTCAAAGTGCTAAGACTTCCTATAACGTAATGTTTGAGTTCTTATTATGTATTAAATTCTTGCTTTAATATTGTGTATTAAATTCTCCAGGCTCTGGGTTAAAATTCTTGAGGGCTGTGCTACATTTACTCTTCATAGGAGCACACTGAGACTGATGTGATCAATGTAAATATCATACTGTTAAGGACCAATCCTTGGGGGCGTAGTTTCAGATAATTTTGATGTTGAAAACTGTAGGTAAATGATTTCTTCAAGTTCCAAATGGACTCTTTTGTTGTAGAACTGCAATATATGAAAATATGCATGAAATAATCCTTATTCCTCTTTGGGCTAAGTATGTTAGCTTTCTGGGAAAGGAAGATTTTAGAATTTTTTTATTCATAAAGTTGCTTTCTTTAGACTTCTGAGGATAAGAGCTGCTAGGCAGATGAGTAGAATGTATTACTTCTATTCTGACATGTCTGCCTATCAAGACTAGCTGATACTGTCCATTTTAATTACCCTTCTAGAGTCAAAACTGACACTGATATTAACAAAAGGGATTTAGGTCAAAGAACTGCATTCATGTTGAAAATCAGCCTCAAGCTTCACCACGAGCCATGCATTTTATGTGACTGTATTCTGCTTAAGCACGTATTTGTATCCATGTAAACTGAATGATCACTTAATACTTTAGTACTTCATTCTGGGAAGAAGAAGGTAAAATTAGAATCACATTGTTAAGGAAAACTATACAGCTTAATAATTTAAAAGCTAAAGGTCACAGAGTCAGGAACTTTTGAAAATCTGTATCTGGGAAACATCCCTCTTTGAACTAAGTTTGTAAATGCAATCGCTCAAAGGCATTTAGAAAGCATGCACATTAAGAAAGTTAACTTAGGGGCTGGGGATTTAGCTCAGCGGCAAAGCGCCTGCCTGGCAAGCGCAAGGTCGTGAGTTTGGTTCCTGGTACCGGAGAAAAACCAAAAAAAAAAAAAAAGAAAGTTTACTTGATTTGGTTATGGTTGGAATGTATGCATCACTCTGAAATTTATATGTTGGTACTTAAATTCCAAGGTGACAATATTAGGATGTGGGGCCTATGGGAGGTCATTAGACCATGATTAATGCCCTCAAATGGGTTAGTGCTTTTATAAAAAGGCTTCAAAGAACCACCTGGCCTTTCCATCTCATCTCAAGGAACCAGTGTTTGACCCTTTTTGAATGCAGTTCTTTGTCCTAAATCCTTTTTGTTAATATCAATGTCAGGTGCACTATCAATGATTTTATGTTTGGCATTAGAACTTTCAATATTCAGCACAGTTTCAATTTCTTTTTGTATATTTTTGCTTTGTACCAAAGTAAGGCAACTTTGGATAACTGGGGTGACTGACTAGGAGAAGGCTCAGGAGAGTTAGTGACCTGCAGGCCTCATATCCTAGGAAGCAATAATGAAATAGCTAAGAGAAAACCCTTAGGTGATCACTTTTAGGGATTCTTTGATGCCAATCTTCACTTTTTAAAAATTATTGTACAAGTGCTTTTTTACCTGTTCATACATTTGTTCATACATGTGTTCTTGGAACATGTCAATAAAATTGTTTGGAAAGTAAATTTATCACTTGCTAGGATAAAAATAGAATATTTCATAGATATCTTTTCTTAAATTTTCTTTTATTTTAAAGAGAATAGTAAGAAAAAGAGCAATAGCAAAATTCCAACATCACAGACATAAATAAAACAAGAACATTAAAAATGATACAGGGTTTCAAAGAAAATGATAGGATTAACAGTGGTTGTTATATTACATACAGTTATCTTCAACTACATTGCACAGATTACCAGATATAAGAATGGAAGATTGTTCAAACCATTAAAGAGAATAAAAAAAAATTATTAGATAGAACATTAGAGATGATATAGAGTTTCACTAGACAAGATGGTAGGACACCAGTGGTTGTTCTGTTGCGTATGGCTGTCCTCAAATCAGTTGCTCAGATTGCCAGATATAAGCGTGCAAAATTGGTCAAAATATAAAAAAAAATTTAAGCATGAATTGTTCCTTTCAATAAACCACCAGACATCAACTGATCAAGGAGAGGAACATTTTTGTGTGTGAATGCAACCTGAAAATTCTAACAGAGTGGGATAAAAATCCTCCCGCTGTGTAGTGGATAAGCTGTGTAATACAGCAGAATAAAAACAAGCTTACAGGTGAGATTATGCAGACCTGAGAAAAATTTTCTCAAGTTATATACATTTACACCCAGGATTTTCTCTGTGTTTTGAAGAAAACACCTGGTACCAGAATGCCTTTGGGGTAGACAGCATTGGAATTACAAATTTTAGTGTTTGTGCTGGAGACTAAAAATTATTTGTGAATTATCTTGAAAAAAAAAAGTGATATGAAGAAGTGATGATCCCAATAGATATTTGTGGGTTATGCAATCAGTGGTGGATACGGACAAGATCTGCTGATGAAAAAAAATTAGATGATTAACCATATTTGGGGCCAAACTAGAATAGTGTCGAGTCATTTCCTTGGCTTCCTTGATTGTCCCCATTAAGAGCATCAAGATGCCAATTCCAGGAACAGATGGCAATTATTGTATAGGGGAATGAGTGAAAGCGTCAGTGTAATTGATGATGAATAAAGCCTCAATTTCTGTACCAGTAGCAAATCATTTGTTATTCAAGGTCTCTTCTGGAATGCTCATGTGGACAGGTTCTGAGAAGAGGCCTTCGTTTTGCTGAAGAGGATGATGAGTGCAGATGTAACACAGGGAGGCTGAGGACGGGCTAAAGTGCTCAACTGGAGGAAATGGGTTGAGAGGTGGGGAAGGTTGTTCTGAGAGCAGAGTGGAGGCTGCACCAGCAGAGGAGCCTTGTAGGCACGTGAAGTGAGAGAAGGAGTAAGGAGTGAATGAGAAGAGTTTTACAAAGAGCATATCTGATTTAAAAAAACATATTTTTATTATAAAGAGAATGAAAAACATTAGAAGTGATACAGAACTTCACAAAACAAGATGATAGAAATTCAGCAATGGTTGTCTTCACATTAGTTGTTCAGATCACCAGACATTAGCGTGCACAAAAAAATTTAAGCAGGATGTGTGTGAACTCTCTTTCTCCTTTCCACCTGGGCACTGCGGAAAAGTGACAATACTTACGTCGGGAGCTGTGAGAGAAATGCATAGGCTGTCAGAGCCAAAATGGAGTTGGCGGTATCAGTGCTAACAAGAAAAGGTAAATAAAGCCAGGAGACTGGAAAGTCTTAGACACGACTGCCGGATAAGTAACTGTCACAAGACTGCAGGCTACCACCTGCATAAAGCCCACCACAGCCCTGGACGGGGACATCATCTGCCCAGCAACTGGCTGTCCAATCTCTTACTGCAGCTAGGCTTATTATTACTCGTGTGGCCAAACATTACTGTTTCAACAGATTGATGTAATCCTCAGTTTTGTCTTGAAGAATTTCCCCTGGCCTTAACCTCTTTCAATATGCCCACAGTTTACTATGGCTTGTATGTTCCCATTCCAGTGATTGAGAAGTGGGAAGATCAAATAAATGTCATTATTCTTTAGAGGACCTTCCTCTCATTTTTAAAAAATGAGTTTCTCTCTCTCTCTCTCTCTCTCTCTCTCTCTCTCTCTCTGTGTGTGTGTGTGTGTGTGTGTGTGTGTGTGTGTTCTGAGATACGTGACATGTGAAGTCTGACTTCCAGGTACTTTGGGAGCACAGCAAGGAGACCCAAGGAGACCAGT
Source organism: Chinchilla lanigera (assembly GCF_000276665.1). Classification (NCBI taxonomy): domain Eukaryota; kingdom Metazoa; phylum Chordata; class Mammalia; order Rodentia; family Chinchillidae; genus Chinchilla; species Chinchilla lanigera. The sequence continues at coordinate 7,843,507 of NW_004955427.1, read as the reverse complement.
TCACTTAGATTGCAAGCGAATAAATTGAATTTTAAACTGTTTGCAATTATTATTCCATAATCTGTAGTGTGTTTTTAATCATACTCCAACTTGTTTATTTTTACAAAATACTTATTTAATTCCTCCCAGTTGTCATTACACATAATCACTGAGTTGAAGGAGTTTCTGTCGACAATGGTGGTGAAGATTGTGTGGCTAGAGGGCAGAGTGGGTAATAGATGCTTTTATAAAATGATTTCAGAAGAACTTTCATTTCTGTTGACAAGAGCTCAATATAATATATGCCTACAAGTCATTGTAATTTGCAGATTAATAAGACAGTTTATAAGCTTCTTATCCATTTTAGTCAAGATGTAATTCTTTATCTAACTAATGAGGGATTGTTAGCACATAAATAACAAGCAAGAGTATGCCTTGCCCATTTTAGTAAGTCAAATACTCAACTGGTGAGAAAAGCATGATCTAAAATTGAGAACACTTTATGTCTTTCTTCAACTGAAGGTATAACATGAAGTAAATTAAATTTCAATATAATTTATTGCAGTTTTTAAAAGCTTTGTGCACTTTTCCTAAAAAAATGCCTGGAGGCATTAACAATAAAATCAACTTAAGCATCTGCAACTACTTACAGCAATAATGATATACTCAGATGGAAATCAGGAGCTTGCAGATTGAGCAATATGCCCAGTTACCCTTGGAATATTGAAGGGTGCATTAAAGATATATGGTTATTTTAATTAGGGAAAGTGAAAAGCTTTTTTGTGTCCTAAAAAACATAGGTCTGCACTTCCCTTAATAAAGCAGCCAGGAGAAACAAACTGTTTGTCAGTGATAATTTAAAAGTTATGGTGTAGGGGCTTGGTTTAGAATGTGAATGTCCAATGCCTTCCTCTATGTCTGTCCCCTGCCAGTGGGTGGCGCTGCAGGACTGTACTCCACACTCAGGTGTAGTGGTCTCCTCCCTCATGCAGCTCTGCCAGTCACACACAAGTCGTGTGTGTGTGTGTGTGTGTGTGTGTGTGTGTGTGTGTGTGCGCGCGCACACACACACACGCTGCTGGGAGCTGCATGCAACCATTGTTCTATAAAGTTGGCTTCTCAGTCTTTTTCCCTAAAGAGTCTTTCACATTTATGCTTTCTTTATTTAAGGAAAAGCCTACAATGCAAGGAAAGGAGTGGAAATACATCGTAGAACTCATATGGGGAATGAAAGGAGCTTTGTAAATTTCCTGCACCTGATTGTATCTTGGACCGCAGTCCCTTTCGTGCTAATGGGATGAAAACTTATACTTGACAATTACAGATAATTACATCTCTTCGGGCTCAAACAGCTTCATTTAAGTAAGCAGCCAATCTGCTGAAAGTTCCAACTCTGACAGGGATGCTACTTTTCATACCAGTGGCCTTGCTGCCAGCCGCCTTTCTTTCCTCCCCAGACGCCACGTAGGTGCAAGAGGAGCCCTGCGAGTTGTCACAGCGGTAGCGGGGATCAGAGGCCTGGAAGCCGGAAGAGGCTCCGGACCACAGAGTCCTTTGGGCCAGTTTGTATATTTCTCACTGACTGTTGCTGAGACATTGGCCACCAGTGTCTCAGGATTGATAGCACAGTGGGCTCTAAGCTGTTGCCTGCCCTTGCTGATTTCTTCTGTGTCTACCTCTGCCCTGCTTCTGCCTGCATCCCTGCATCTTGGCTGTGACTCCCACTTTATCTCAGGTGACAGTAGGCCCCGCCGCTCTCCTGCTCCAGAGCGTCTCTTCTGTCACTGGGCTGCCCTGCCGGCTGAACTCAACATCCAGCTCCGTGTGCTGTTCTCTTTGGGACTGAGAATAATTCAGGATCACTCACTGTCACACGGGTCCTGGAGAGGAAATGGTGCTATCCCAAGACCGCTCTCTGTCTAGGCCTGTTATTTGCCGTTTCATTTCGCCCTGGTCCCGGATCTCAGAGGGTGATTCACTGGTTTGTCTTTTAGAGTGCCACGTGACCCTTGGTTTGGTTTCTGCTTAACTAATTGCCTCTCTTGGCTGTGCTCTATATAGTTTTTGTAATCTCTCCTCTGCACTGCTTTTTTTCTTTTTTCTTTTTTTTTTTTCTGTAAAGAAGAAGACACATATACAAAATTAAAAAGCAAAGGAGCAGAAATATGCGATCAATTCTCGGCAATTCTTAGTCAAATCTATGTCTCCATCCCAGCTCTCACAGGCTTGTCGTGGGCCCTGACAGCAGACCTCTAACGCCTGTGAGGGTGGATGCAGCCACAGTGGCTGGGTTCAGTAATTGGAAGGAGGAAGAGCAGGCCCAGAGAGCACGCCAGGAGGATGTCACAGGAATCGCAGTCAATACCTTCATGGTGTTGTCATCTACAAGTATGGATTTGTTTTCACTCACTCTGTCATCGCCTGGGTTAAGGAAAGAAACTAGCTCTGTAACCTGCCTGCTTCTCGTGTTTAACCCTTCAGAGTAAGGCTATAGGAGGAACTGGTGTTTTTCCATTTATTGTATTTCTATATAGTGGTTATATAAATTTGCTCCAGTAAAAAAAATCTCATAGGCCAGATGATGTAAACAACAAAAAGTCAATTATCTCATGTCTGGAGGCTGGAGCTCGCAATGAAGGTGTGGGAGGTATTTTCTGAGGCGTCTCTCCTTGCATTGCTCTAACTATGCAGTCTTCAGGGCATGGATTGTACCCTAGTTTATTTATCAGTGTTCCTGTTATTGGAAACTTAATAAATTTCCACTTCATTGCCATTAGGAGCAACACTGCATCAGACCATCCTTATATATGACTTTTTGTTACGTATCTTGATATTGTTTTTGATTAAGGCACCTAGAAATTTAATTACTGGTTTAAGAAAAGTGCACATGTTACCTTTTGATAGATGCTTTCCTATTATCTTTCAAAAGCTTTGTACAATTTGCATTTCCAAAAATGAGCATCCATTTCTCCACAGCCTTGTCAAGAGTGAATAGTACGTAATTTTCCACGTTTTGGTTAGTGTGACTAAAAATGTGTGTCTTGTTATACTTCCTTCTACAAGTTGACATCTATGTGCTTGTGTTTTTGTGTTCTGTTCATGCTCCCTGTTCCAACCATTTGTGTGAGAGCTTTGATTTGTAGGAGTTTTTCATGTTTATTCTAACTCCTAATCCCGCTGCTGCTATAAGCAATGCAAATATTTTCTCCCAATCTGTTGCTTGCTTTCTAACTTTGTTCACACAGGATTTTTTGGGCTGAAAATTTCAGTTTCTATGTAGTTGAAATTTTAAATCTTATCTAAGAAAGCCTCCAAACCTCTGTTGTAGAATATTTTATAAGTGTATCCCTTTTTATCCATTTTATCATGCTTTACTTCTTACTATTTAGGTCTCTAACCCATCTGGGATGCATTTCTTGAAAGACTTATTTATTTTTAAGTTTAGAGCAAAAGTGGGAGGATTTTCCATTTGTCTCTCTGCTCACATGACTTGACTCACGCATTATCAATATTGAGACAACAGTGGTAATTTTGTTTTAATTGATAAACCTTCCGTGACACATCACACCCTGTTTAGGTTAGGGTTAGTTCTTGCTGTTACACTTTCTATGGGTTTTGGTAACTGTCTAATGCCATGTATCTGCCATTGTACTATCATACAGAGTATTTTCACTGCCCCTAGAAAAATCCCCCGTGCTTTGTCAATTCATCCCTTTTGCTATCCCGACATCTGGCAATAACTGAATTTTTACTATCTTCATTGCTCTGTTTTTTCCAAATGTAATATAATTGAAGTCACGTGGCAGGTAGCTTTTACAGATTAACATTTCTCCTTTAGAAATGTGCATTTAAATTTCTCCTCTGTTTTTCTTTGGCTTGATAGCTCATTTCCTTTTGGCGTACAATAATAGTCCATTGTCTGAATTTACAACAGTTTATCTACTCACCTACTGATAGACATCTCGTTTGCTTTTGAAGTTTCAGCAGTTGTGAGTTGCAGCAGGCGTTTTTAAGTTTCAGCAGTTGTGCAATAAACATCAAAGTGCAAGTTTTTGTGTGCTCCTTTGTTAAAGATGACTATTTTTGTATGGATCTATTTCTAGTCTTTTATTCTCTTTCCTTTATCTATGTTTCTATTCTTTTATCAATACCACACTGTCTTGATTACTGTAATTTAATAGGTAAGTCTTTAAAGTGGCATCTGTCTTGCAATTTTGTTCTTTTTCTTAAACACTGTGTTGGATATTCTGGGTCTTTTGCCTCTCACATATAAACTCTGACATTGGTTTGTTTATATTCACAAAATAACTGGATGGGACTTTAATTGTGATTGCTTTGAATCTACAGGTGCAGGAGAAGAAGTGACATCTTGATGCTATCATGTCTTCCCAAAATATCTATTTACTTAGATCTTTAATTTGCTTTGTAAGTTTTTTGTATAGATCTTATATATGTTTTGTTATATTTATACAAAAAGCTTTGCATTTTTTGGATACTGATATACATGGTGTGGTGTTTTTAGATTCAATTCCACTTGTTCATTGCTAGTGTCTTTTACTGACCTTGTACCCTGCAGCATCACTATAGCTGCTTCTTAGCTCCGGAGAACTTTTAAACTTTCTACATAAGCAATCATGTCATTTGAGAATAAAGATAGTCTTTTTTTCCCATTTCTTTTTTTCTTTTCTTTCTTTCTTTTTCTTTTTCTTTCTTTCTTTCTTTCTTTCTTTCTTTCTTTCTTTCTTTCTTTCTTTCTTTCTTTCTTTCTCTTTCTTCTTTCTCTCTTCTCAGTCTATTATTTCCTTTATTTCTCCTGCTCTATTACCTAGAATTTCCAGTACAATGTTTTAAAGGACTGGTGGAGACATCCCTACTTTGTCTCTGACCTTAGTAAGAAGGCTTAATGTTTCTCACCATAGGTATGGTGTTAGCTGTAGGTTTTTTTGTAGACAGTATTTATCAAGTAGAAGTTTCTCTTTATTTTTAGTTTATGGAGTTTTTAAGGGAAGTGTGCCAAATCATGTGAATTATTATTTTGGGAGGTTGTTGATATGATAGATTACCTTAATTGACTTTCAAACGATGAACCAGCCTTACCTACCTGGAACTATATTCTTATAATCCACTTCTGGTAAATGTTTTTATACAAGGATATTTTCTCTATTGAGACTCAATTGTTTATACAAATATACCTGAAGTTGTATGACCAAACTATATATAAGCTGCTTTAAAACAAATATAATCTTAGAAAGCAAATAAAATTTGAACTTCTACCCATATTTATATATCATTTATTTCTCTTTTAGAGAAACAAGAATTCTTTTAGAGAGTTTGTGACACTTTCAACAGATGAATTTCTGACTGTTGACTTTATTGCTTTCACCATTTTTGCTCACAGCCTAGCTACAAGTGGGTGAACTATATTCGAAGCGGGATTCTGACTGCCCATAAACAGTGGTTCCTTCTCAGAGAGCAGAATCGCCATCCCTGAGGCTTTTGAATTTCTTCTTCACGTTGCATTGGACCGAACCTCTTGTTTATGCCGTCCGAGACATAAATTATTATTATTTTTCAGTCCGTCTGTTGGTTAGTCTGGCTGGCTTCCAAGGCAAGACACAGAACTACACTCACTGGAGTACATATTGGCCTTGGATAGGAAAACCAAGGCAGTGACCAGGTTGGGAGACCCCAGAAGGCTCTGGGGGCAGGGGCTTAAGAGGCACTGCTGAAAAGGAGGCAGCCCAGTGCCCAAAGGTTCAGCCGAGATGAAACGTTTAACAGTGCGTTATTTACATCTCATTTCCAACCCTGCTTCATCGCTGGTGAGTTCAAACCCTTTCATACTCATTGGAGATTAAACTGGGCAACTCCGGAGGGCGAAAAATGAAAGGGGTAGGAAGTATCTGAAAAAGTATGACACTGGCGACACTGTCCACGAAAAGGCAAAACAATAAAAATAAACAAATGTAGGAAGTGACATCTCTTTCTTCCCTTCTGACCTCGTCTCTCAGCTGTGTCCCCTCCTGCTTCCCGCTGAGTTTCCTCCTGCCTCTGCAGCTCCGTGAGCACACTAAGAAGCTACGGCTGTGGATCTTGGCACTTTAACTGGAGCCCTTCTACCCCTCTATCCTGGCCAACCAGCTTGTAAGACTCTCCCTGAGCACCGCCTCCTGTCTCTTCCACCGCCCAGCCGGGTTCATCTTCTCTGTAGCACTCCATAGCTTGTGTGGTGCCGTGCATTTTCATTTCTGTACATTGATTAGTGTGTGTTTCTCCTTCTGAGATGCGATAAATTCCAAGAAGGAATATTTTGTTTTGCTAACTCACGCTACATCTTCAGTGCTTGATTGTGCTGAATAAATAGATTGGGTTACTTGGCTAAGATGTGTAATTACTGATTTTCTCTTCTTAGGGATGCCAAAGGTCCCAAAGGTTTTATAATGAATCAAATATCATATTCCGGGATTAGGAAAATATACTTTTAGGGTGTATTTTGTTTGTATTATGAGTGTTACCTCTGACTTGCAGTAGTGTAAAGGGCATGTTAAATATGCTGAAATAAACACTGTTGTCTGTAACTGGAGTTCTGAGAGATCAGAGAGCAGAAATTAGGGAGGCGTATTACTGTGATAGATGACCATTCTGGTGGCTAATTTGCACCTCTTTTTGATGCAAATCTTTTAATTAAGGGTCTTTTCAGTTAGGTGCACTTCAGAGCTTTCTCCTTTTGTGAATGATGCTATCCATAAAATATTAGCACAGTGTTCCTTGAAATCTAACAAGTCACCCAAAGGAGTAAGTACATATATATATTTGGCTGTAGACAAAAGTTTTCTTTCACAGTACCTTTTCTTTAGCACCTATGAGCATCTTCTCTTCACCTTATGATATTTTTATGTGGGACTAGAATCAACTGTGAGCTTCTGTTTTTTTGGTGGTTGTGGTTCGGAGGGACTGAGGACCTCTTACTGAGTAAGTAAACACTGTACAACTAAGCCAACCTCCATCCAAGTTTTTTATTGAACTGTAAAGAATTGTAATGACAGCTATATGCATGCAGATATGCAAGTTAAACCTGTGAATGCTGCATTTCTGTCCTGTATATTTTTATAGAATGTTTGAAACTTTCTCAGAATTAGTACATGTTTGCAGTACATAACAGTTACATTCCTGGTGGGGAGTTGGTACATGGACAGAACACATCTTAATTCTGTTTCCATCCCTTTTGTCCCCTCCTTCTCCTTTCCTCCTTGTCTTGACCCCTTCCCATTTGAGAAAGATGCATCTTCCTACTTCCTATTATCTGTATTATACTTTTTTCTTTATTTGTACTGTGGGTTTCTCATATAAGAGATGCTACGTGACATTTAAACTCATGCATTTGATTTATTTAAGTTAGCATTATGGTCTCAAGTTTCATCCATTTTCATACAAATGAGTCATATTCATCCTTCTTTATGGAAGAAAAATACTCCATTGGATATAAATGCCACATTTTCTCTATCCATTCATCTGCTGATGGACGTATAGGTTGCCTCTATGACTCAAATATTATGAATTGTGCTGCTATAACCATGGGCCTGTATGTATCACTGTAACACGTTGTCTTTAACTTTTTTGAGAAGACAAGTAGAAGGGGAATATCTGGGTCCAGTGGAATTTCTAGTTTGAGTTTTTTGAGGTATCTCCAAACTGATTTCCAGGAGCTGCACTAGTTTACATTCCCATCAACAAATGTAGAAGGGTTCCCTTTTCCCCTCAGCCTCACCGTTTGTTAAACTTGATTTCTCTTTGATGGCCATACTTTTTGGGGTAAGATGGAAACTCAATGTGGTTTTAATTTACATTTTTCTAGTGGTCAGTGATGTTGAATGTTTCTTCATGCATTTTGTGGCCATGTGTACTTTTTCCTCTGAGAAATACCTATTTATTTTACTTGCTCAATTTATAATTGGATCCTTTATTTGGGGGTGATCTAATTTTTTGACTTCTTTATGTATTTGAGATATTAGCCCTCAATATGGGGGATAGCTGGCAATTTTTTTTCCATTCCTGTAAGTTCACTCTGTTGATTATTTCTTTTGCTGTGCAGAAGCTTTTTAATTTGATATGATCTCATTTCTTGATCCTTGTTATATTTTCTGCGCAACTGGAGCTCTGTACAGAAAGTCTTTGCCAGGGGCTGGGGATTTAGCTCAGCGGCAAAAGCGCCTGCCTGGCAAGCGCAAGGTGGTGAGTTCGGTTCCCGGTACCAGAGAAAAAAACCAAAAAAAAAAAAAAAAACCAAAAAAAAAAAAAACAAAGTCTTTGCCTATACCTAGGACTTCAAGAGTTTTATCTAGTTTGTCTTCCAGCAGACTGTTTCTTTTTACAATGAAAAAGTTTTGAAAATGAAGGCATTAGAGAGCATCATATTGAAATCATATCCATTTTCAAACTCTATCTCAGGTTCTGTGTTCTCTATGAGATCACCCTGAGCCTCTCTGCCCATTTCAAACCTTCCTATTTTAAAACAATGACATTCTTTGTTCTTTCCGGAAAACACTTGCTAGCTTTGTATTCTAATAAAGTACATACATGTCTTATTTATTCTATGAAATTGTGCTTTTAAAATTTGTTGTTGAACTTGAAATAGATGTCATCATCTAACAAAACAAAATAGGATTTTAAAATTTGATTGTAATACACCTGAAATGTTTATCTAGAATAAAATATATATTTTAACATTCATTAAACTATATTTATTATTCATTGCTAAGAAATGAGAGACTACTTTCTGCCCTCAAAATATTCTGGCAAAAAAGCATTAAATATCTGGAATGCATAGACAAATAAGAGGAAAAACTGGGTACAGATCACATTCTGAATTCTGATGCTTAAGCCAGTTTTATGAGAAAATTTCCACTGCAGGACTATGGGGCAAAAAGAAAATAAACATATACAGAAGGGCAAGGAATTCTTAGTGAACAATGAAATTGTTACAGCTATGAAGCTGAATGTTTAAACTATAAGGCAGGGCTCAATTTTATTTATTTTTTCCATGCACAGGCAATATGACCACTAAGACTCATCACATGACACTTATGAATACCGTTATTAATACTGTTAAGGGTAGAGAAATAATTTGCTGGTATTAATTAACAAATAGCCTCTGATATTGACTTTTTAGCATATTTTCTTAATTTTTTTTGCCTATTTTTAGATACTTCACTGTTTGTCTTAATATCATTTCTAACAGAATCACCTGCTACAGGCCTTCTTTTGCAGGGACAACATTTAAGAATAAGTTAACCAGTACTTTCTTGGAAATGCGATTTGTAATGCTGTGACTCTTCGGCCCAGGCTAGGTCTTATATGTTTAATAGCTTCACTGACTGAAGGGGATACTACTGGAGATTCATCGAGAGCCCGCCAATTCAGTAGGAATCTTTAGAGATAACAGCACCGCTGTTACCCAAAAGCACACGGCATTACTATGTCTCCAAAGACATCACTCATTGGTGGGTAACCGTAAAATGAGGTGGAATTGGTTTTCAGGGAACGTAAGATGTGAGGCATGGCTAGAGATGATATTTGTAGAGGACAGTACCCATAAAACTGTCAGAAAAATAAAATTTCCTTTGGCTAAAAACAGAGAAAAATTTTAAAAAATCTTTCTAGGCAAGCCAAACTTATCTGACGTATGTGGTAGTCATTTTCAAACCCATTCAACTTTTTTTGTGTGTGCCTCCCTTCCCCCATAAACGGCAACTAGGTATTTGGACAAGCAGTGAATTGTAAGTATTTATTTTTGAAAAGAGCTACAGGAAAAGAACAGTTTAGAAATTGGAATGATTTCTGTCTTTCTGTTTCCTATCTAAACATTTATGCAGTTGCTCTTGTTGCCAGGCCCATGGTGTTGGGTATCAGCCTACTTCCAAGCAAAATATTAGACTTGCACATTTCTGCCTGCATTCCATGCTTTTATAGAACATTGGGTGTGGACATAATCACTGACAATTACTACTGTTAGTTACGTTGTATGTCACAGCCCCTTAGACTGTTATCCTTCCATTGCATTTTTCATTACAAAAACTATTAGAATGTGATTTATTTTCTCAAGCGTCCCATGCATTACCCAGAATTGCTGTTCAAGACTGACATTATAAACTACTCCATACCTTTAGTTTTTGATGTGTCAAGCAAAACTAAACTTCTAGTATCCAAAGGCTCTGTATATGTCATGATAAAATAATGTCTATTGAGTCTTTAAAGGAAACTAAACTGCAAGACTGCCTTTAGTGGGGGCTCCAGGCCGTTCATTTATTTCATTATTGTTAGCATTAGGCAGTACATTTTCTAAGGGCTTTTGCTCAAGTTTAAGCATGTCTGTACAATGTAAGATGTCTTAGAACAGAAGTTACCATCTTTTGAAGATGTATTTGAGTTTACACTACTTAATAGCTACGAATACAAAATATTAAGTGATCAAGAGTATAATGGAGGTGATTCAGGTTTTAATTCTAGTAAGTGCGAGAGTCACAATACCAGTGTTTTCTATCTGGCAATTATGCTGCCTCCTAGAAATTTCATAAGCTGTTTCGAAGTTGGTCTCTTTGCCCCAGTCTGGTTCCCACATATGTATACAACAACCACCAGCTCAAGGTCTTTAGATGGGAGATCAGTGGGGAATGACTTACCTGGAAAAGAGCTTTTTCAGAGTGCTGAACTGGTCCCCGCCTCTCTTTAGGGGACCAGGGCTTACAGGGCTGTGTAAGTGGGTCACCCTCTGCGGTCTCCTGGTTTTGTCCACATTTGTTCCCTTTTATTAGTAGGAGAAGAGTCTGGTTTTTGACCAAAAGTATATCAGTGACATTTTTGGCTTGACCATGACAAGTTCCAAGGCTTTACTGGGCAGGCTTTGTGGGGAAAAATGCCCTCCTCACACCAGATTCGGGGCACAAGTCAGTGCATTGCAGTTGCTGATCAAAGGGACAGTCAGGAGCTCAGAACCCCTCCACTGGCCATGCTATTTTGTATCTGAATTCCTCTACTCTAAGAATCCTTCATTTAACTTTATACATGAAGCCAAGCCTAATTACGACTGTTAAAGCACCTAAGCTGTCTTCCTTCACTTGTCTGACCCGGTCTACCTTATCTTCTGTATGGACAAAACCTATTCAATACTATTTCTAATTAAACAATAATTAGCATTTATTGAATGAAACCTTTTCAGCATGCATTATGTTGAGGATGTGGTGATGGGAAAAAAAAATCTCCCAAGTTCTGTACAAAATTTTGGAGAATATCGATGAGTAATGCTTAAAAGAAGATCAGTATAGCATTATGTCTGCAGAGATTATTTTTTACACAATAGCAGGGAACTAACTAGTCATTGGGCAGTCAGGAGAGAAAGAGAGAGAAAATTCTTGGTGGCTACAGATGTTTAGGGAACATTAGAACACTTTCTATGTAGGGTGGCACTCAGAGGATGCTATTGAGTGTCACAGAGATACTGGGTGAAAACATATGGTCCTGTAATAGAGACTGTGCAAGGCGTCAGGGAAGGCAGGGAGGTCCCGTGCTGCACAGACTGTGGGTATATTAATGAGCAGTCAGCCACGCTAATCTCAAAGTCCGACTTGAACCCTAAATCTCACACCTCCAACCCCATATACAGTGTATACTCACAGGCTGGAAGGCAAGTTAGTAGAATGCTGATTTACCCACTGCTCTGGTGAAGGTTCATTTATGAACTGGACAACGAGGAGGTTGCCTTTTAGTGCAGACTGGTAATTGAGAAAGAAGTTTGGGTAAGTTCTGAGAAATCCTTTATGAATGGCTAATTTATTCAACAAGAGGCGTTTAAATCTTAAATATGTTACAATATCAGAACTTCTGCTTCTTGTTATGAGGTAGAAAGTTGCAAAGCAGTATCACTATCCTTATAAGAATAAGACCAACTCAATCAAATGTAACAGCGAAGAGCTGAAGAAACATGGTACACTAAATTCTAGAAAGGGATAAACCCTTCCTAGCAGAGAAGAAGCTATGGAGCACCGAGAGGAGCAGCAGAGGAGCCATTAGCCCATCTCAAAGCAGGTGAGAAGAAATCAGGTGCGATTGTAATATAGCCTCTAATGATGTGCGGGGTTTGTTTGTTGTATTATATCTTCAGGAGCCCCAGTGAGAGAGCAAAACCACACCTGCCCTCCAACCGCTGCTCACTGGGAGTGCAGAGGAAGCCTGTAGCAGGCTGAGGCAGGGTCTGAGAGCCAAGGGAGATCTCTCTGGCACACAGGGTATTTGCTGGCTGCAAGGCAATGACCCACTGACAGCTAGGGAAAGGACTGCAGGCTACAAAGAGATCTTCATGGCTTGGGGCAGGAAAGCAAAGTGGTCAACAGCTGTCTTAAAGGCTTGCAGGTGGGCTATAAAACATAAATGTAAAACATTGCTGGTGTTCAAAGAACAACATTCGATCCTGCCAGTAAAATATTTGAAAGCACCGGAAACTAGAACTTAAATACCCAGGCTCCGTTCAACATTGCAGAGTAGATTGACTCAGCCTACAACTGGCCCCGTGTTATTTCTCTCACACTCTGTTGTCAAAGCCAGTTGATAAGACCAGCGCAGATTCAAAGGAATCCCCATATTTTGATGTGAAGGGTAGCATTCCTGTAACGAGGCAGGAGGAATTATATCTCCGTTTATAGATTAATTAGGATACTAAGCAATACATCTACCAGTAACCCATGATTTGAGAAATAAGTCATAAAGCTCATAAGTGACCTGACTTTCCAGAGCTGATTCTCCTGTAACTTAAAATATGCATATCAAACATGAAAGGAGGGGCTAGGGATTTAACTCAGCGGCACAGCTGCTGCCTGGCAAGCGTGAGGTCTTGAGTTTGATTCCTGGTACCAGAAAAAAATAAAAAAACAAACAAACAAAAAACGTGAAGGGAGGTTAATGCTCCTACTAAGAAAAGAGAAGCAGACTTTTGTTTCTGCTTCTAATGGCCATAGTCATTTTATTGTATTATGAAATAGCGGCTTGTATTGGTTGTTTTCAGTCGCATCATCTTAAAGACATTAGGGAAACACAAAAAATAAGCTTACTTTTTAAGAATAGATCAAAATGAATTAAAAATTAATTAGAAAATGTTTCAAATAGAATAACAAATGTGCAACCTATAAGAATTTGTAGAATGCAGCTAATTCAGGGCTAAGGGGAAAATGTATAATGTTAAGTGCTTACAATTTCCTTTGTCTTTTCTTCTTCTCCTTTTTCCTTTCTCTACCTTCTTTCTCTGTTTTTTCTCTTTCTGTGGGGGTGAAAAGCATTTTGGAATTTTGGTGAACATAATTTTCCAACTGTTTACATTTCACCTCTCTAAGAAAGGTGTATATCACATAACATGTACTGTTTCCTAAACTTATTTAATCCCACAATATTTTTGAGGGAAGATTTGTGGAATTAATTTTGTATAGAAAAGTTGGGATACTTGCTGTGTTTTAGTAAATATCATCTTTTTTGTTTTAAGATTTTTCAATAATAAAAGTAAGGCTTCATTATAAATAAATGAAGTATAAACAAAAAAATTGCAAAGGTGTACAAAGCAAAATGTCAAAAGTTTGCATCCATTTCAACTAAGGGTATGCTTTAATAAATATGTGTTGAACTTTTAAAATGGGTACAAATATACATAGTGTACTGATGATTTATCAGAAGCTAAAGTATATTTCATCCATCCTTCATTTACAAGTAAATGGTCTTAATGACTAATACAGTACTAAGTATGAAAGTTCTTGTTCTGTAGATCAAAGTGCAATTCAAGGATTTGGATTGTATCATTTAAAAAAATTACAAGTCCATTCTCAGAAACCATGGACTTGGAGCATCTTTCTTCCCAACCTTAATTAAGGAAGTACAGTAGAATCCCTCTAGAATTCCGTTATGCAGTGGTCTCAGGTTCATCTATTATCTATCGCAAGCCAATTATGTTTTCTGTGCATTGCTTATGCCACAGGCAATGGTAGCTCTGGGCTCATTTAGCAATAGTATTAGACACTTTCAAATCATTGTCCCCAATAACTGCTATTCCGCCCATAGGGAAAATCGTATTGCAACTGCCTTCTAATTTAAAGCTGTAATACCTTGTGTACTATCTGTGGTAGATCATAATTTAAATTTATTTTGACAATTAGTTTTCTAAATTTTAAAATAAATTCATGCAAGTTGTAAAATGGTCAGACACCAGGGAAGGTAATACAGTAAAAACAAGTCTAGCAACCCTCACCCCTCTAACCTGCCCTGCCTGGAGCCAATTCTTTAATAATTTTCTTTGTTTCCCTCTGGACTATATTTTTTCATAAATTTTAGCTTCTGTTTTATTTTTTAGAGGGGGACAAAGTCAATAAAGGTCATATAGGGAAAACACACAAAAGGAGACTATTTATAAAAGAAAAAAACCCAAAGAGCCTGCTAGAGTCTGTATATTCAAACAGAAGACAGGTTTCAACACTTCCGTCCCCAGCCTACATGTTTTTACCTGAACATGCCTGCTTTCCAAATACTTCACAGGGTGCTGAGAATCCTGGCAAACCTCTTTTTCTTCAAAATATTTTATTGGAATATTTTAGCTAAAACCAGTACATGTAAGGTTATGTAAATATGAAGTAAATCTTTATACATACATGTCACTACATTTCTGGCCAACCCCCATCCCCCCTACTAAGTTGAGAGCTACTCACAGGAAAGATGTAAGTTCCTACAATCTGTCTAACAACAGACAAAGGATACGTTTTTGTGTCAGCCAAAGCTATGGCAACCTGGAAGAAACAGCTTGCTTTCCACTTGCCACAGACTGATGAGGAAGAAGCTGGAAGCATTACCCGGGGAAACCAGCTGCCCCGCAGTCCCCAGGAAGTAGATCCTCACCCTTGGGCTCTCAGTCACCACGTCAGTGCAGACGTTCTGTGAGGGAGCATTGGTGCTGACTGGATTTCCAGAATTCTCACACTTCAGTTAAGGATAAGACACTGGTAGATGTCTGAAAATCCCCAACTGGGGAAATAAGATGCAGGTATAAGGGATGAAGAGGTGTTCCTGGTCACCAACCTCCTTGAGCTCAGGGACTAGGAATCACAGACCAGGGTTAGGGTGAGCTCAGCCGGTGCTGATGATGTTGACTAGACACTCAAGAGCCCCTTGTGTCATCAGAGCTTCCAGAAAAGTTTTGGTGAATAGAACTCATGGGATAGGAGGTTTTCCGGCTATTGTCCTGGTGACGTCATCATGGTTCTGGGAAGGAGATATGTTTAAGAACAGTCCCTTGATCACTGGTGACTTCTTATTTCATATTACAGTAGATAAAAACTGTTCTTGATATAATGACAGGATGATATAGGTTGGGCTCTGAGCAAGGTTAGTTTTCTTTAAACCCACGGTTCACAAGCGGGAACAATTTTGTCACCTGAAGGGACTTCTGGCAATGCCTGGGAACATTCTCATTGTCACAGCTGGGGCTGAGTGTTCCTGGTATCTAGTGGGTAGGGGCCAGCGATATTGCCAACCAGCCTGTGAGGAACAGGATCACACCCCACAACTCAGAATATCTGATCCAGAATGCAATGGTGCTAAGGCTAAGGAATGACACTTTAAATGGACTATTCTGACATTTGTTCATTTGGGGACAATGATTTTCATTCAGAGAAAGCTCAAAATAAGCAATAATATCAACAATGATAAAATCTTATGTAGTTTTCCACTTGGTTTATAGCTCAGGCACTTGAACCTCATAAGATAATGGAAGAGTTTGGTGTCCTACTGATTCACGCAGAAAAATAATTTTCTCATAGAATTATCTACCCTTGGCCCTTTTCCCTTTTGATCTTTCAGGTTGTATTGTTGGTAGAAAAACAAACTATCTACTGCAGCCAGATGAAAATGAATTAAGAGGAAATAATATCAAGCAATCAGTTTCTATTTGTTTGGAAAATAATAAAAATTAAATAGTAAGGATCATGATTTTTCTTTGGTCATGTTTTATTCCCATCTGCTTTTCCTCTGGTTCTGACTAGCATCTTTCTACATATATCCTCTTCGGAACAAAAGGTGCTGCATACACCCTTTTCAGGATGAAGCCAGATAGCTGAGTTCTGGTGAGCTAATTGCATATAATCTGGGCATTTCTGAATGTCATCACAGATTAAAGCATGTGAAAAATTAAGTAATGGGAGATTGCATTGACTCTGGGGCAGAAAGATTCTTGACCTGTAGTTAATCCTGTATTTGCTTCATTTCAGTGGCGTTTATCGGCCAAGGGAAAAATGTGAAATATTGCAGGCTTAAAGTTGTTTAGTGAACAAGAGAACTGGATTGTTGGTGCGGCAGTAAATGGTTTAGAGGGCATGAAACCCATTCACTTAAATTGCTGATGGTAAAGTGCAGATTCTGAGTAGGTAAGGTCTGGTACTTAGGTTAGTGGCAGTTCTGGGACCCCCTCACCTAAGCCCTCGCATCTGAATCAGTATTCTTCTGGTACAACTTCTGAACTGCGGCTCATCACTGTCTCTATGTGATCACTGCTTCTAAGAATAAAAATGACAAGAAGAGAACATTACATCTTGTATATATTAATTACTATAGAATAATCAAACTGCTCCCATATACAGGGGTGATCCAAATACACATTGAATGTTTAATTTTTAATAATTTATAAGGATACATTGTCATTAATGTTTCTCTCAAAATACTCCCCTTCCATTCAAATAAAAACTCAGAAACATGAAATAATGTACTTTAAATTAGAGAACTAATAAAAAATAGACCCAAAAGCTGGGCATAGTAGAGAGTGCTTGTAGTCTAGAACTTTTAGGTTGAGGTAGGGTGACGAGTTTGAGGACAGCCTGGGCTACAAAGCTAATTAAAGGGTTTGCTGGATAGCAAGATCCTTTTTCAAAACAGACAAAGAAAGAAGAAATAAAGGAAAGAAGGAAGAAAGAAAGACCCAAATGTTTCAGTCCACTACTGTCCTCCTCAGTTCACTGCAGGATTATTACAGAGGTAGATAATTCTACAGTGGGATAAAGGGTAATTCTACACTGGGATAAACCTTTCATAGGTTGTTTACTGTGTGCCTGCTACTGTGTTGAACGTGAATTAGCTCATTTTCCAATTTTCCCTGTAATAACAATAAGGGGTAGACATGATTATTAATCTCATGTGCTTCATGAAGAAAAGGCGGTTTAGTGAAGTTTAATAATCTGGTTAGTCTATACCACTAAGTTTAGACTCATATATGTTTTATAGCAAAATTCATATTTAATCATCTGTATACTATACCACTGTATAGTATACTAGTGTTCAATATTGTGTTTCTATGACTATTTTTATAGTTAATACAGTATCTGAATGAAATAGCCATCAAATATCTAATTTTATGCATTGATGTTCTGAAATTTTTAAAAAAATTACATTTTTTCCATCCTTCCTTGTAACTGATGCTGTGGAGAACGGAAATTGTAGGCTGAGATAATTTTCAATCAGTGAATGAATTTTCACTCAACGAATGAATTGTCTCCTTCACATTTATCCAGTACCTCCTATCCGATTTCTCTCCTTCAGCATTCCGGCATCTATCCATTCAATCTAATCTACTAATGCAGCAAGAACTGCCCTTCTAGGAGAGGTATCAAGTTGTCTCACTACTTAGAAGCTTTTAATGATTCACGCATTACTTTAAATATAAGGTAGTCCCTGATCTGTTCCCTCCTTTCCTATATAATTTTATGGCCTGCCGATCTATTATAGACTCTATGCAGCCCTCCCACGACTTGGTAGCTCTCAATTATATTCCCAAGCAGCTTCATGTGTGTGCATTCTCACATTCTTTGATTGACCTCTCCACTTTCCCTCCTCTCTTCTTTCCCTGCCCAAGCCTGGCCCCTAATTAATTCTTTTGTCCTTTAAAGCCCTCTTTAGGAATATTGCTTCTGAGCTCCCCAGACATCCAGAATACAGATCTCCCATGACCCTTATTGCTGTAGTTAATAATTGAATTTCCCTTCTAACTATGCTAGGAGCTATTTGACAGAAGAGACCATTTATTTGCTTTTACTTCCCCAATGCTCAGATTACTTTCTAGCATATGATAGCAAGATGATAAATTAAATGAGCTAATAAATTAAATGAACATGGTAGCATCAAAAGAATTTGGGGATTGAGCATACATGGAAAGCAAACGACAGAGGAGAATCTTCTTCCCTATGTCACCTTTTTGACAGTGCTCAGGCAGAAGCAGAAACTGATCCTACACTTTCCAAGTGACTGATCTGAAGCAAGTGAGAAAACTTTATGAGTCTGGCGGAAACGGAATACTATGCGTAAGTGGAGTGTTATTATGGTAGCTAAGTGGCTCTTAATAACACTGTGTAAATATCATTGAATTAGCAGACTAGCCATAGATTTCTTTATGATGCATATGCTTCTTTGTTTAATATTTGATAATTAAGCGGGAAATTTGCTTTTGCATGTGGATTTTCTCTTCTCAGTGTCTGGGCTATGGGAACCCAGTGTAGGTTGAGAACACAGAACAGAGTCCTGTGAAGAATAAACTTGTTGCTTGAGAATTAAACAAATAAGAGTGCTAGATAACTAAGCAATTTTTTTTTTTTCTGAAATGGACTTGTTACTTCACTCGCTCTTTCTTCTGTATTCATGCATAGTTTTTGTAAAAAGGTAACTACAATAATTTCTCTTTCTACAGGATTGTGAACATATCCAGTGCCTCTCTAACTCTCTGGCAGAGGAACTGGCTAAAGCTTACAGTTCCCTTAACGGAGAACTGACTGTGCATGCAGTTTGAGCATAAAAATGATGAGCCCATTGCTAGGAAATAAAACGCTAAGGAAGTGCTGGGGAGCAACAAAATTTTTGCCTTCTTAGGCTTTCCTGGGGACAGCTCAGTACACTGCTAAACATGAGCATTCTGAACTACAGAATGTGCCTCATCTGCTGAATGGGCTTCTCAGCTGCCACTTTTCCTGCTGAAGTCTTATTCTCAAAGCAGGCCTTATTCAGAGAAAGAGCCTTTACAGTCTGTGCTCATTTGTTAAAACAGCTAATGGGGATGGGCCCCAATCCAACATGCCTTCTGTTTTTATAATAACAAACAATTTGGACAGAGGCATAAAAAAGGAGAGACAATGCGAAGACAGAGAGAAAACCATCCCTAACAGCCAAGGAGAGAGACCTGGATCAGATTCATCCAAAATGACCTTCAGAAGAAAAAAAAAAAGAAAAAAACTGTTAACACATGGTCTTGAACATCCAGTCTGCAGAACTGTGAGGACATACATTTCTCTTGTTCTATTCCCCAGCCCACAGCGTTTGGTTTTGGCAGTTTCTCATCTCTGTAAGCTCAGGCTTTATTTCATGCATGGCCTAGGATATAACTAGTTCTCAACAAGGCTTTCTGAATCAAGGAAGTAAAAAAGGCACTGAGTTTATATGATAATGCACAATCCAGAAGCTATTGTCCATTTTTAAAAGCTCACCAGTCCACTAACACCTTTCTGTGTTAGATCTTGCTGTGCACCAGGTATACCCCGTAGAGTGGGCATTGGTCCTGAGGTCCAAGATCTCCATTCTGGAAAAGAAAGGCTTAAGGAAGCGCTCAGGGGGCCCATATGCGCAGATGATCTCCTCTACTCTTTGTCTTGTCTGTACAAATAGTGGCACTTTTATTTTTTAAACTTTTGTGTAGAGGGGGACGCAAACTGCTCAACACAGATACTCAAGTTTTCTTCCTGTTGGGAGGGAAGAAGTTGGCATCCTTGGGAACTGTTTGGCCTCAGCTCCAGGTTAATGATTAGATGATTCCTAGGGTCCGGTGCAAATGAGATATTCACCATTTCGCAGTACCATTTTAGTGTTCTTTATTTAGATATAAGCAAAAAAGTATATTTACTCCGTATTTGAGCTTTGAACTGAATTTACTGTGGAGTTGAATAAGGCATTAAGCTAAGTTGAAGCAAGGCCAATGAATGTCTCCTATTGAGAGGAGATAAATGTTCCTTAACCTTTCACAGAGACCTCAGCATTTCAGCATTGCTATCTGGAAATGAAAATTAGTCTTCGCTGTGGTATTCTCTGTGTAGTGTTATGGTTTGTGTGTCTGGATGTCCCCCCAGATCCTCATGCAGTCAGGGGGTGGGCTTCTAGATTTTTGATGCATCCATAGTCCAGTGCTGGGATGATGGGTGTGAGTGCTACACTGGCCCCCGGGGCAGGTAGTTTGCATACAGTGTAAGGGAGAGAAAGAGGCTGCTTGCCGCAACTGTTCACCTGTTTTGCTCTTGTTGCTTTGCTGTTTCACCGCCATGAACTGTCGCCCTCTGCCATGTGGCTGGCCTTGGAGCCAGCCAAGCATGGACTGAAACCTCCACAAACTATGAGCTAAATAAACCTTTCCTTCCTTCATTTTGGGCATCAGATATTTTTTCCCAGCAACAAGAGAAAAGTAACCAAGACATGCATTTTGCTGACTCCTTCTAGGTAATATTTTATTTAATCCTTACAGCAATGCAAAGCAGTGACTGCAGTTGTCATTGCCATTTTGCAGATGAGGCAGAACTCAGAAGCCAACAGCATTTGAGCAAGCTGTGCCAAAACCCAATTTTAGAGAAAGTGTGGGCTGCTCCCAAAGCCTGTGCTCCTTCGCGGTGCCACCTTCCCTCCCGTTTCCATCAATATTTCTTTTTGAATGTACTGTCTCCTACTCTTCTCTTGGAATGTTGTTTAAACACTGGCTAAAGGTGGGAGGGAGTAGAGGTTCCGGATGGCTGTACAATTTCCCAACTTCCCTGTCTCTTTTTTTATTCCAGTCTCCTCTTAGCAGTCTGTTTCCTCTTCTAAACATATTCACTGTTCACTCAGGCAGTTCTTGCTGCCTGCTCCTCCTGTGTGTCCCGATCCTGCTTCTTCTCTCCTTCCCAATTCCACTCTTCTATTAGAGATTTAGGCTTTCTGGCTCCATTGCCTTCTCATTCCTTTTCTTGTATGCACTGCACTTTCTTTTTCTGTCTTTGCTGATACTACACATGCCTTACACCCTCTGGACCCATTTGCCCTTTAACATCTGATTTAGTTCAGCCAAGAGCCCTCGGTGTTGGATAATTGCTTGTATGTGCTCTTTTGTTCCCACTTATTTCACTTTTTACCTTTATAAGTAAAAGGGAAGCTTAGGCTTTTGCTTAGGAAGCTTCCCCTGCTAAGAAGAAAAAGACCTACCTTGTGAGAGCATCTGCCTGGAAAATTATGCCCTCAACATACAAACTTTTCATGGTTCTCTCACGTTTTCTGACTTTTCAAGAGACGCTTTGTACAGAGATACTACATCACACAAAGCCATAACCCTACATGCCCCCAGGCCTGAATTTTGCAGTATGTGTCCCAGGAGCATTTTTCTTCTAATAATCTCCTTAAAAATTGAAATCATGACAACATCTTCCTTTTGCTAGTGACAGGGTGCTGCAGGTAGGAAGAGCCGGGTTTAGAACTCTGTGTGCGGTGGTGGCGTCGCCTCCGGCCCTCACTTCTAACCACCTTCCCCATCTTTCCTCCTCACAGTGCCCAGCAGGCCTGTCAGCGGAAGCTACAGTTTTACTGATGGTCTGTCATTCTCCAACGTGTCATCAGCCCGCAGCTTCACTTTCCTCAGCCACCTCAGGAAGCCCGAGCCTCCCAGCTGATCCCGGTTATTTTCACATCCTCAATGCGGCTGCGCAGATTCTCTGATCAATTTTCTGTGCTCCTCCTTCCATTCTGGAATTCGTGATGTGTGTATAAGTCAAACAGCCTGGAGTAGGAAGCCACAAATTCCTCTCTCTCTCTCAAAACGCCACTTGTCCCTTAGAAAACAAAGGCTTATTTTTCATTTATACTTTGTATTCAGCTGAAGTCCACACCATTTAGTCCTCCAGAGATGAAACTCACAAAAGTTCCACAATCTTCTATTGAAAAACATTTGAAAATTAAGCCTCCATGGTGGCTTGAATATTCAAAAAGACAATTCATTTCATATCTTTGTTTTTAATCTCTTAATCACAAAATGTTTTAATGTTTTGTCCTTTTTTTTTATCCTGAAACCTGTTCTTTGGTTATTGTTTTAGTTAAAGTTTGCACTGGAATAGATTTAATACAGGACATATAACTTATTGGATTGTTTTATAATATTCACCCAAACAATTAAATGCAGAGGAGTGCCAGAGATCTGTCTGGGTGCTAGAGACCTGAAGAATACAGCCAAGGGTCTGGATCCCACAACAATGGTCCACAGAAGTCCAGGTGATCTGTCATGCAAATCCGTATCAAGAATCTGCACTGGGAAGGTCCAAAGGCCACTGGTGGAAGCTAGAAAGTCTGCACCAGCTTGGTGAAGGATCTGTACCAGAATGCCGAGGGGTCTGCACTGGAGCCAGGAAACAACGCTCAAGGTGAAGACCAGAGCTCCCCTGAACAGAGCAGCAGCCATCCCTAGCAAGAACAGCCGAGTTCCTAGCAGGAAAACCAAGTGCGGCAAGCTTCTCCAGGAAAATCAAGGGCATGCAGTCTTCCCCTCCTGTTCTTTTTTTAGTCCATTCAGGCAGCAATGCTCAGGCGAGGCTTCCACACCCGGAGCCATGCCGACTCAGTTCAGCTGGGTGTTCCTGCTGAAGGTGACCATTACAGATGGTCACACCACACTCATAGCCTAGAACTTCGCCGGGGATAGAGCTCAGGGGCACAGGCCCCACCTGGCAAGTGCAAGGTCCTGAGTTCGATACCTGGAATCGCAAACAAATAAACCATAACCTAGAACTTCACCTCTGAAACCCTCAATTCAACGTCTCACTTACTGGCCACAACTTTGTATTTTTCTCTCAACTTCCTTGTTAACGAAGGAATGATGGTGCTCTTCCAAAATTTGTATGTTGAAGTCCTAAGCCCTTGTAACTAAAAATGACTTAAATGTATTTGGATATAAAGTCTTTAAAGAAGCATTTCAGTTAAAATGAATTAAAATTCATGTTTTGAATTCTAATCCAATATGACTGGTATCCTTGTAAGAAGAGGTGATGGGAACACAGATAACAAAATGGAGTGACAGTGTGAAAATACTAAAGAAGACATCTAGAAGCCAAAAAGAGAGACGTTAGAAGAAATCAACCCTACTGGTACCTTGACGTCAGATCTTAAGCCTCAGTAACTGAGAATAAGATGCATTTCTATTGTTTAGGCCACCCAGTCTGCTATGGCAGTTCCAGCAAATGAATATGTTCTCTAATATCTTCATGCTCCAACTTCTCAACTCATATTTCACGGTCTGAGATGATAATAAAGTCGTCCTCTATCACTCTATCCTTTGTTTTCTGGTATGTGTTTGTATGTCCTGTCCCACAAGACTTCCACCCAGGTTATGCCTTGTTCTCTACTCAGATAAAGCATGTGGCCAAGCAGCTAAGCACAGCTAAAGGAAAGTTGCTCTGTGAGTCCTTACTCATTTGCAAAATTTCTCAAGTTTTTCCTTTTCTCTCCTCTGTGAAGGAAGATTTTCACCAACTCTTCATCTGTACACTTCCTATCTTATCTGTATTCTCAACCAGTGATATTCTTTTTTAAAAATTTGAGTCCAAAGTAGAAAGAATCAACAAAGAGCTTCATGATTATCCCTCTGCCAAATCTACCAACTTCCTGCTTTTGTTCTTACATCCCATTCTTTTCATTTTTTTCTGTGAAAATGACTCAGCCAACATTTGCTTGTGCTCTGGATCACTTACACAGGTAAATTGCTCCTAAGATTGCCCCCCACAACACACAGGAAATCCTCCATCTTTTCTGCAGGATCATTTGTATCAGCATCCCCATGTGCCCTAATACTCTATTAGAACACGTTTTGCTGTGCTGCAGTTAATGACCTGAAATCTTCATGTACACAACAATGATTTCTTTCTTGTTCACGCAACGTCAGATGTGTGATGGATGACTCTGCAGGGCTGCTCTGTTCCATGAGAGTGACCCAGAAGCCTCAGTTCCTTCCCTTGTAGGGTCAACGTCTCAATGCATTGCTCTCAGCATCCCTCTGACAGAGGAAAAGACAGAGGGTGGTGCATGTACATAGCTGGGGGAAGAGAAAAACATGTTTTGGAGGGTGGGTGTGGGGCAAGCTGCTTTAGAGATAAACATTTAAAAATCCAAGATATTTTAATTTTTACTGTATGGGAAGCTCACCTGCCATTGGCAAATAAAGATGATACACTTCTTTCCATGTTGCAGACATAGTATTTATGGAATCCTCTGTCGTTGTGTGTGTGTGTGTGTGTGTGTGTGTGTGTCCACCCTTCATAGCATAGTCATTTGCTTTGGGAAAGGAAAGGTGCTTTCATTCAATTAATGTGCAATTGGTAGGGAGAAATTTTTCATTGTTTATTTTTTGTTTGAATCCCTCAAATTCTGGCATAAAATCTGAATTCTTGAATGAATCAAAACTGTGTATTGTCCATTTTCCTCAGGGCGAGAGCAAGTCCATTTGTTTAACCCTGTGCATAATTGCTTAGGGTTTTCAATAGGTAACTAGACTGTATTCTAGTTTTAGTTTTAAGAATCCACAAGCATATTGACGAATATGCTCTTGAAAATTGACAGAACTAACAAAGAAGCATATGGTATATGGTTTCTTTTTTATATAGTAAACCACACAGAATCCAGTAGCTTCAAATACCTAAGTATGTTCAGCCCATAGTTCTAGGGAGCAGTGGTTCTTCTGGCCTCAGTGGTCTGCAGTCAGCTGTCAATTAGCTGGGCAGCTGTGCTTTCGAGTGTGGGCTGGATGTAGGTTCTGCAGTGATGAAGCTGGTTGAGCTGGATGCCTTCTACCCTCCATCCGGACAGCCAGTGTGTTCACCTTGAAGCTGGGCAGGATCCCGAGAAACAGAGAGTAGAAGAGCGCAAACCCTGCCTTCAAGGCAGAGAGCTGGTATCCTTAAAGTTTTGCTCCCGTCTGTTGCTGGACAAGGTGCAACGTCACCACTGATGAGTGGGGAAATAGGTTTCACCTCCAGGTGGTGAGAGCTGCAGATCCAAGTGAAATGGTAACGTTTGGAAGACAAATAATTTGTGGCCATTTGTAATCTGCGACATAGGATGAACCCTTGAATAGCACAGTCTAAAATATTTGAAATTTATTTCTTCACCTAGTATTATGCAGTGAACACAGCAAAAGTCAGAAGTAAGTCTTTGAAAACAAGGATTTCTTGTATATTTTTCCTTTGTTATCCTACCTCCGCTGGCACTATTAAATACAAAGCTTTAAGAAAATAGTCGTTCATATAAAACTAAAAACTTCAATTTCGGCGCTCATTTACTTTCCAGTGGAAATAGTTTTCCTGAAAGAGGAAGTGTGTTGATTGCCTTGAAGAAGGACCCACATCTTGTCCCCATGGTAACAGCATCTTGAATTTTCCAAGTGCTCACCACCTGGTGTTCTGACACCCAGTAGCCAAATAGCATCATGTTAAATAATATGAGAAAAGCAATCTACATGGGTAGAATGTAAAGAACAGTAAGCCCACAAGTACAGTTTGGGATCAGATCAGAATGATGGCCCCTGAAACAAAAATAGTGCTGAATTTCTGAAATAATCATAACTATAAAACTGCATTATTGTTTCTCTAAGAGATACATACATTACTTTAAAACACTATTATTTACAACAACACAAGAACAGACTATCTTTTAATGGTTTTAAATATATCTAAGTCATAAGGTTCAGGTGCACACATGCAGATACACAAGAACACACATACACATACAAATGTGCATACAGTTGTTGAGTTCTGTATTTAAACAAAAGTGATAGCAGTTTTGACAAGCTTGTTATTAGTGGAGTATGTGAAATTTTTAGTCCTGTCCTAGCTTACTATCATCTTTTTAAAAAGATGCTTAAGAACTATAATGCATGAGTTAAATTTGTGTAGGTAGCTGCCTTGTTGTGGAAATTGTTCACTTCCCCAAATCTTTGTCTCAATCAGTGTCACTGGGGCTTTCAAAAATTAGAATTTAGGTTTGAGTCAAGCTACTTCTCCATGCAGTGATTCTGGGTACAGAAACGACAGATTTAATATCTGTCTGTATCTATGACTACTCTTCAGCTGCATAGGAACCATGAGAGAACAAATCTGTGCTAACCATGCTAGCTGAAAAGGCTGCCCTTGCTGCTAAAACTGTGAAGCAATTTTCTATTGTAAAAGCCCTAGTAATAGAATTCAGGAAGGTGAATCCTAGGGGGATTGAAGAAGAATGTGTGGGATGCTTTAGAGCGAGTCACTGGGTAGGATTAGAGGTATTTTTCAGATTGGAAAAAAGGAAACTAGTGGGTTGGTTGGAAAAGGGGGCCATGAACTTTGAACTAAGAACAGTCAGAGGACTTCCGGTATTTTGAGTGGGATCCAACAGGAGTCCAGGAGGTTTCCAAGATGGCAGCATCCTATTAGGGAACCTAATTCCTGACACTAAGTGCAAGTAGTCTTTCCCTCACACTGGAGAGTGTAACGATTGCAGAAGTCACTGTAGATACACATGCTTTAAAACCTCAGAAGGGAACACAAGCCACATCGCTCTTCGCTGGTCTCTCACAGGGAAAACAAGGTAGTGAGGTTGTTATCTTAAAGAGAACCTCATTTATATGCGTCTGCACCTTGTGTCCCCTTCCCCACATGGCTCTGAGATTGAGGATATGAAGAGAAAGGTGACTGGGAGAAAGAAATGGAATTTTTGCCCCTTCTCACTCGTGTCTTACAGATACTTGACAACTAGATGCTGATTATCTTAGAAAAGAGAATCCATGCTCAGCCAAGATTTCCCTCATTTCTACTTTAGTTCTCCGGAGACCCGTTCCTAATCTATCCTAGATACTCATATGAATGTCTATCCTCTACGTCAGTTATGTTTCACAAAACTCTATGACTAATATATTTGTAGTTCACCAATCTCATATCTACAAGGCCAAAATCCAGAAGGATCTAAATTGGGAAGTTACTTTTGTAACTTGGTAAAAGATACATGACTTGAACTGCCAAGTAACTTGTCAATAAACTTTCTCTCTTTCCGTGGATTATGGATGCTTTATATCTGTAAGAATATCAGTGTGCTTCCTTGCGAAGTGGTGCCCCAAACATTAAGTGTGCTATGTAAAATTGATTATATGAATGACATTACATTATTAGAACATTTCTGATGTCAGGTCACAAGGACTTGTCAGGAAAGGCTGTGGCCATGTGTTCTCTCTGATCCAAAGTAGGGGACCAATGTTCAGTGAAGTTAAGTGCCTGGTCATATAACTAGGAAATGTAGATTGAGATTTCAATTCAGGTATGTTACAGCAAAATGGTTTCCTTCTACCCCAAACTGTAACAGTCTTCCTCCATTCTTTGTTTTAAGGTCAAGGAATTAAAACAAATTATTTTGAAAGTCTAGTGAAAGATATTTTCTGAGTTGCAGCCATGGTAGCAATCACTGTCTCTCCATCATTTACTTGGCAGAAGATGGAAGAGTCGCCTTTGTTCTCAGTTTGCAAGAAGCCTTTTCATCCCATATACCTTGTTCTTTACCGCTAGTCCTTGGATGATGTGCTGGCTTCCTGTAACCTGAGCCTGAATGTCTTCTTAGCTATACAAATAACATGTGATAATGTCAAAGCAAGTTTCGAATACCCAAGCCTTCTGGCCTAATGCACCCTCACGTCTGAAGTCTGAGCCTCGTAAGCAGCAAGTTACTCTTTGCGTGTTCCATCCTTGATCTCAGTTGTATCTGTGTTCTTTCTTTTATACGCTCTGGAAAATACCTTTCTCTGGTGCGGTGTTCTCTCCACTTTTTTTGTAGCTTGTGTTTTGAAGCTTTGATGCTAACTCTTGTCCCAATGTTAGGGTTCATCTTGGAAGGTCAGGTAATTTGGTTGGATTCTGTGATTATGATTACATTTATTTTAGAAATGGGAAAACGTGCAAAATAGAACTTATAATTAATACAACCACCTTATTATATTTTAGAATATGCATAAACAGACACACAACTCTGGAGGGGAAACTAGAAAATTGAGTTCTTATTCTTGGTTTGGAAGAAAAGTGAAACAAAAACCCCAACATCCTAACCTTTGAACTTCTCTTTCATGGAGTATTAAAGAAGGATGAGGAAATAAATGATCTCCATATAATATCCCAGTTTAAACAATTTTTTTTTCAAGAGTCTTGACATGACATTTATAACAGGGCAACAGAGGTAAAAATACCTCTAAAGTACACATCAAAGATTTTTCTACGACTTCAATTTTTCTTGCTAGATTGTGACTTATTCATCTTCTCTGGGATGCTACAAAGGGACCTTTTCCTTGTTTCAAAGAGCTTAGAATCCATTTTTTCAGCTTCTGCTTGGTAGATATTTGTATTACAGCTATAGCTTTTTATATCTTTTCAGTTTTTCTCCTGCTCTGTTTTTCTTATTGCTTCTTTTTATAGATAGGCCTGACTTTGCTATTTGAGGGGAGACATGGTAGAAAAACATAGTCATTTGAAGAGGTTAGGAACAAGATGGATGAAAATTCTATTTTTGTAAAGTACAATTTACATGCAACTTATGATTTTAAAACTATACACTGATACAATTTGTCCCCTTTAAAAACTAAAATGGGTATAAAATCTCTAGTGAATGTGTTTTTAGAAATCTCTTTCACAGTGGGCAAAACTCATGAAGATGCAGTAAAATATTTTTTCATGGAAGTCCACTGCACAAGCACCCTGAATGTGCCACTTCAAAATGCATAAACAATCAAACCCGCGACCCACTCAGGTTGGGATGCGTTTTGTCCTTTGTCTTTTTCTGCCTCACCAGCCTGCAGTCCTCGGCCCTCAGGCAGCCCAAAGATGTAACTTAGAGGATTTCAGGGGCCATCAGCCCTCTTTCCCCAGATGCTCTGGGCCAGCTCAGGCCTCGGGACGCCTGTGATTGAGGCAAGGTCCAGAGTCGATAACTGAAGAGGTTGCAGATGCCTGAAAGATGACAAGCTGCGCTGAGCCCTTGGGATGGATAAGCCAGGATGTTACTAATAAAAGACAGCCCTGCTGCTGAAGGAGGGGGAGGAAGCAGATGTGCAGGCAAGATTCAGGTGACAGCCTCGGCGACACAGGATGCTATGGCAGGGGAGAAAAGTCAGCTGGCATTTGGCAGCCTGTGCAGTCGAGACCAGAGTGAGCGGGAAACTGGTTTTCCTGACCTTCTGCCTGCCAACTTGGAATTAGGTTTCTTGATGGAGGGGGAGGAGGAGGGAAAGGGTGGGAAAGACAGATGCCAGGAGAGATTACTGACCTGGCAGCCAGACAAAGGGACGCGGCTGCTGGCACCTGGGCAGAGCGGGGCAGACGGCGTAACTGGTAGTTCTAACACAAAAGCTGAGAGCCAGAGTTTGCACATCAGGAGTGTGGCCTGAGGGGGTCTTTTCTATAGATAGTAGAAAATAGTCTGTAAGGAAATAAAAGGAAAAGATGTGGCATTTAATATGTTTGGTAGATTTTTAGGATTGACCTTTAGAAGCTTATTCATCCATCTCTCTTCTAAGAAGCATAAACTCTGTAGCTGGGTTGACGGTACACAGCTTTGAATCTCAGGAATATTGCCACATTTCCAGCACCCAAACTGAGGTGGTAGGATTTGACTTCAGGTTTCTCCGCGGCCTACAGTGAGGACCCAGTGACTTTCCGGTGTCCCCGGCATTGACCCCGAACATTATCATTGGCTGGGAGAAAGGACGCGACAAGTCCAGGACAATACGGTTTTGTTTTCACACAAATCAGGAAGCTTTAAATTGAGCAGCATCATTCCAGGTTTTCTCTCTGGGCTCACTGAGCTTTTATGAATTTTGCTGTCTGGTATAACAATAATCCACTAGATGTCACTGTGACTCGGGCCTTTAGCGGACAGAACTAGAACAATATGCTCGCCCTTTTGTGCCAGGGGAGAAACAATCTTCAGAAGAGGAGGATAATATTGTCTGTGTGGATTTAAATAAGACCTCTTTGCCTGGCATTTTTATTGAAAAACAGATACTCTGTGTGTCTGCTGTTTGGTTTTTCACTTCCCTTTCTGCTTTTGAGTGGGAATAAAAGAATTAAATGTCTTTCTTCCCACCAATGTACCTTACCTTTTATTCCTGCTAATTCTTAATTTTTCTCTATAATGTAGCTTTCAGCTCTGCAGTATGAGGGATATTGGATAGAAAATTAGGAAAATGAACAGAACTATGGATATTCAGAATCTATATATGGACTCCAAATATTTCTTTTTTAATTTTTTCCAAACCCTAAGTCTTCAAACATAGGAACAATTATACAGCTCTAAATTTGATGAAGAGAAGAACCCCAGGAGCACAGAAAGACTCAGAACTAAGGATCCATTCTTCATGATGATGCTCAGATACACACCTGGACCCACAAGATAATCTTGCCATGAATTTCAGGTTGTTTAAATGCTGATGTTATGCACACAGGTCATTTGTTTTCCTGCTAAGTTTGGCTTTCTTTTATCACACGTCGAATACAAGTATATATTTTAAGGTGTTATATACGAGGCCATTATTTAAATGTGAAATTACGTAAGGTGACTAGGGAGTGACCCATTTATGAAAGGAGTAGTTAATTATCTACAGCATTTAAGTGAAAATCTTCAGATAACTTTACTACAGCCAGTTAGAGCTAATAGTAAGAAGTAGCAGGATAACATTAAAAAAAACACAAACTCACTGACCTATCTTAAATATAAAATGAGGGCCTTATTTGAGGGGGTGATACAAAATAATCGATTGTTTTCTTGAGCCTCGTGTCTAGCCATGTAATGTTTGCATCTTTAACTGAGGGCTGCCTCCAACATTTACTGCATCAACCGACCTCCAAACTAGGAGTGCAGCAATCTGTTTTCTCCCTGGCGGAGCCTCCTCGGGATTTATAGGTTGCTCTGCGCTGTAATTGTACCCCCTAGAGCTAACTTTCAGCCGTGGGAAAACTCACGCTGGTTCATGTGAGGGTAATAACCCTTTAAGTGAATTTACCACAGACTTTTAAAAAATCATTATTGAGTTTGTTGGTATGATGTGGATATATATAATGATCACATTTGTCATAGGGAATTTGTACTTCAACATGCTGCGTCTTGATTCTTCTTCCCCCCCACGCTTACCCTCCCTTCAACTCCTCTTTTCCTCCTTATTTACAAAAACTTTGTTTCCATTTTATGTTACTTTTCTCCTTTTTGTCTCTTTTCTTTCTTCCTTTCCCCCTCCCTAGTTCCCCTTTCCTTTTGAACAATTTCCTCGTTTCACAATAATATTATATATTTTGGTTTTTATTGACACTTTCAGTTTCTAACACCAGAGAGGTAACGTGATATTTACACATGCCCTACTTATGAATAGTCTCAAGGTGTATCCATTCAGCTATAATGTCTCAAGTCTACCCTTCTTTGTGGGTGAGTAGTACTCCATTGTACAAAAACACTGCATATTTTTAATCTATTCATCAATTGATAGACATTTTGGTTATTTCTAAGGTTTAGCTATTCCAAACTGTGCTGCTATAAACATGGGTGCACGTATATCACTGTGTTGTGATGCTTTTAATTCTTTTAGGAAGATATCAAGAGGGGAGTAGCTGGGTCAAACGGTACCTTTAATCCTAGGTTTTTGAGGAATCCCTAATCATTTGCAGATGACATGATACTACTGTATGTAGAAGATCTCAAAAACTCCACCAGAAAACTTCTAGATTTAATAACCAAATTCGTTTGCATAGTTGGATACAAAGTCAACTCTCAACAATCGATAGCATTCCTGTATGTGAATAATAAACTGACTTGGGGGGAATTTAGGGAGGCACCCCCTTTCATAACAGCTTTGAGAAGAATGAAATACTTAGGAATCAATCAAACAAAGGAAGTCAAAGATCTCTCCACTAAAAACTACTGTACTCTGAAAAAGGAAATCAAAGAAGATATCAGAATATAGAAAGATATCCCTTGTTTGTGTGTAGGAAGAACTAAATAGTGAAAATGGCCATACTCCCAAAATTGTTGTACAGATTTAATACAACCTCAATCAAAACACTATCAGCATACCTCACAGATCTAGAGAAAACATTCCTAAAATTTATTTGGAACCAGAAGAGACTTAGGATTGCCATGGACTTTAACACATTTGTGATCCCTTTCTCTTTCTTCTCCTTTTCTCAACTTTTCCTGCTTTTTTTTTATCTTCTCCCTTTTCCCTTTCTTTCTCAGTTCAATTCAATTCTGTTTTGTCTTCTGTATTTTCCTTCCCTCCTGCCCTTAGTGGGGTATGAGCATTTATTGCAGAACTATATAGAAATCGAAGCATGACCATTTCTATATTAATTTCCAGTGGCTGCCATAACAAGTTACTGCAAACATCATGGCTTAAGACAATGCACACTTATCTTTCCACAGTTCTGGAGAGCAGAAGTGTGATGACATCTCAGTGGGGCTACTCTCCCTCTTCAGGTTCCTGGACAATGTTTTCCTGCCTGATGCAGCTTCCAGAGCTTCCTTCCTGCATCCTTTCGACCTCTCTCAAGCAAGCAAGACATCTTCAAGTCTCTGTCCTGCTGAGGCCAGGTTACTGTCTTCTCTCTCCTGTGTCAGTTTTCCCTCTGTCTCCCTCTTGAGACTCATTTAGGGCCCACTCAGATAACCCAAGTTAACATCTCCTCTTTAACATCCTGACTTATGCACACCTGCAAATTTCCTTTTACCATATAAGATAACGTTACAGGTCCCAGGAAGTAGGCCTTGGATACATTTGGAGTCCGTTATTCCATTTACGTCAGCATCCCAGTTGTGTCTTTGGGTAATTTACTGAATCTCTCTAAATTTTCATACCCAATAATGTTACTGTAAGGATGTAGTAAGCCATGCTGATAAAGTATTTAACATGGTGTCTGGCTACAGATAGGCCTACTTTAAATTAAAATAATTTAAGTGCTAATAAATGCTGTTTTTACTACTAAGTATAATGATCTTAAATACCACCTACTTCTTCACCTCCTCTTAATCTTTACGCCTGAGTGCAGCTTCTGTCCTCGCTATTTTAGCAGAGCACTTATCTCTAGGTCAACAGTGTGCTATAGACAGTCATATTTAAAGACCGATTGGTGAGCTTCACTTTGTATCACACGCTTTACTTAGAAATTATCTCTTATTTTGTTTCTGCTTGTCTCGGTTACTTTTCTCTCACTGCTGAGACAAAATAGCCAATACCCAAAATTAAGGAAAGAGAGGTGTATTTAGCTCACAGTTTGTGGAGGTTTCAGTCCATAATCAGCTGGCTCCAAACAAAGTGGCACATGGCAGAGGGCAATAGTTCATGGCAGAGAAAGAGCAAAAGCAGCAAGAGCAAAAAGAGAGGGACAGCGGCAAGCAGCCTCTTTCCCTCCCTTACGTTATATGCAAACTACCCACCCCAGGATGGGTGTAGCACTCACACCCATGGATCGATCATAAACTCTGGAAGCCCACCTCATGACTGCATTAGGCTTTGGGGGGTGTCTTGGTTACTTTTCTCTAGTTGCTGAGACAGTACCCGACACCCAAAATTAAGGAAGGAAAGGTTTATTTAGCTCACAGTTTGTGGAGCTTTCTGTCCGTACTTGCTTGGTTCCAAGGCAGAGTAGCACATGGTGGAGGGCAAACGTTCATGGCAGTGGAAGACAGAAAAAGCAACAAGAGCAAAGGGGAGGAGTGGCAGCAAGCAGCCTCTTTCCCTCCCTTACATATGTAAATTATCTGCCCCAGGGCAGGCATAGCACTCACACCCATAATCCCAGCATTGGAGCATGAATCAATCTTAAACTCTGGAAGCCCCACCCATGACTGCATGAAGCTTTGGGGAGATATCCAGGCACAAACCATAACAGGAGAACATCCAAACACAAACCAAAACACTGCTGTATCACATTTTCTGGTTTTCTTCCTTTCTCAGTGAATAGTTCTCCTGTCTCTTTCATCACCTTCTCTCTCTCTCTGAGTCATTCACTGTAAAACATGAGTGTTTCTCGGGACCTCACTTTCAGTGTTCTTTTGCCTCTCTCTTGATGTGTGGGATGGGGGGTTTGCCGTGACAGAGCTGGAGCAGTGGTCTGGTCCATACTATGTGGTGATCTGAAAGTCCCCCTGATGATGCTTTTCACATTCATCTCAAACATGATGGGAAGCTGTGGGAGGCTTTGAAGTCAGTGTGCTAGCGGGTGTCTTTGTTTGGGCCACTATGACAAAGTATGCTAGACTGGGTACCATATGAGACCTCACTAAGTATCCAAGGCCGTATACTCTAATACCATCATGCTCTACTAGGGGTTTGGATTTTAACATATGAACCCTCAACTGATGACCTCCTTTCTGAAAGCTGCGAGCCCTCGAGCTGACATACTGCCTTACAGTTCTGGCTTGGAGGAAAGGGCAGGAGAGAAACAACTGGGACTGGGAAGGGATCAGCCTTGTTCTCCAGGTTTAGTAAAGACATGTTTCCAGGAATTGCAGTTGTAATTTAATTTATGCAGGGCTGCCGTGTCTTCTGTGAGAGGACTCCCCAGCTGTGGTTGGTGTGAGGGTCAGCTTCAGCATGGTCTCTTAGTCAACGGACCTTACGGGGCAAGGTCAAAGAGCCCTCCCCAATACCCACACAGAGACAACACTTGTTTACTTCTTCCAGTGGCAGGAAGTCATTGTTTAATAGAACCACAGCAAGAAGTAAGGAGTGGTGGTGCTGTCTCCAGGTATTGGAGCGACTCCCCTGACCAAGTATCTTCTTGCCTCCTGTTACTACCATGGTAGCTCAGACGGAGGCGCTGTCTCTGGAGCCTGCATGTCTTCCTTCCTACCCTCTCTCCCTTCCAACGGTGAGTAGTGGATCCTGTCTTTGTGGAGAGGGGACAAATGTCAATAATACAGGAGTCAATCTTAACCCAAATTGGCAGAAGCAGAGGAATATGCCTGCTCTTTTATGCCAGGGGAAAAACAATCTTCAGATGAGGAGGATAAGACTGTGTGGTTTTATACAAGACCCAATCCCCTGATGCAGAGCACTTCCTGGCGACTTAGAGAAGGAGAACGAGAGGATGAGGAGGGTCTGGGCAGTGGTACCTACAGCCTCACCAAGGAGAAGACAGCAGCAGGGGACTCGGAGACCCAGGGACTGCACAGAGCACAGGAGGAGACAAGGATGGTAGCTAAATCAGAAAGGCAGCTTGGAAACTGAGTGTCTGTGCTCTGTCTGGAGGGGCTCCAGGAAGAGGTGGTGGGGTGTCTCTGACAAGGCAGTCTTGGCCGAGTTTTGCCGCGGCTCTCAGGGGAATGTCACAGGAAGAAACCAAACCACTCCTGATTTTGGCAGGGTTTCCTGAAAGTGTTGCTATGGAAATTGTTTTTCTCCACGAAAAAACCCAAAACAGCAACAAAAAAACCCTTCCGATTAGCCATCCTACGAGAGGCGAACGGTGCACCCTTACAGCCCTGTGGTTTGCAAATTTCTCATAATTCTAATATTACTGTCTGCTACCAAAATCCCTCAGCTTGACAAGATCAGAGCTACTGTCATCCTTTTACATTTAATTTTAATTTACACAAAATAATGTTTTCCTTGCTCCATGTCTTCCAATTCTTTTTTTCTCTTCCCCTGTTCATTTTTTCTTATCACTTCAAAGTTCTCCTCTCAGCAGTGTCATCTTCCCTTGCTGTAAAGTGTGTCACCTTTACAAGTCTCATAAATGCGTTATTTCCATTTCATGTTTACGTCTTCTGCAGCTATGCTTCTGTTCAGTAGAATTAAACTTAGAAAAAAATTAGACTAATAGAGGCTTTCACTTTGGCTAGCAAACATTTTGGCTGACATCCCTTGATTTCAAAAACGTTTATTTATTAACTTAACATAGAAATTGAAAGGACACTGGAAAGGTCAAGCATACTTCTTTTCTGCTTTGCATCTCCCCATTTTTATTTTTTTTCTCCCCTCTTCCATGCCCTGGCAACATAGCTGTAACATGGAAAAGTTAATTTTGAGGGGCCTGTAGGTTTTTTTTTTTATATTTTTCTGTACCTTGTATCAGAATATTTATCGTTTTCTTTAAAAAAATGTGTGCTAGGGGCTGGGGATTTAGCTCAGCGGCAAAGTGCCTGCCTGGCAGGCACAAGGTCGTGAGTTTGGTTCCCGGTACCGGAGAAAAACAAAAAAAACAAACAAACAAACAAAAAAAATGTGTGCTGTGATGCAAGAGCTTGCATTGGGGATTAAATTTGGCATAAGATCGTTTATTCATCTTCAGGTAAATATATAAACTCAGGGATGGAGATTTATTTTTTTCAGTTGGACACTTGTGAACTTAGTAGCTATCGTTTTCAGAGTCTGACTAGTAGCCTGATAAATCATAAATATTTCTAATTTAGTAATTCTTTAGGATTTTAAATGCTTACCAAAAAGCTGAACATTTTATCATGATTTATTACCTTCACACTTGTTCTGCTTTATAATATGGAAATATTCAGGGTGCTGAGTCTTTTTCCGGTAAATTCAGGTCAGCTTTGTCACCCATTCCAACTCTGATCTCTTCACAAAGGTCACTAACTTCATAATGTCACCTGTGAGAGGTTTTAACTGAGAGACCTTTGCTAATTTTCCTCCTAAGAGATAATGGCTATTATTCCTTTTGAATTATCTCAGACATTTCAGAAAAATAACTAATTATTCTATATTTAACAAGGCATATCTTGTGTCTGGTGTACCTGGATTTCTGTAAAAATGTGTAACTGCTAGCAAGGAGATCATTTTCTCCCACAAAATGCAATCTTCAGAGTGACCTAAATGGCACAGAAAGAGATACTCATGAATATAGTTATTTTCATAGCTAATGAAGATATCTTATGTCCACCACTGATATTCCTGAGTGCTTTAGATTTAGCAGATTCTTGCTAAATGTTTCATAATTTTATCAGTTTTCTAATGTTGACTTTTAGGCTGATTTTTGGAAGATTTAGAGAGTTTTGAAATGTATGTATGTATATAGATACAGGCATTATATTTTCTAAGAAAATATCATGGCCAGCAAACTTGATAATTGTGTGTGGGTGTGGCTTGGCGAGATTACAGTTCCATTGGCGTTCCTTCCCCTGCTGCATAAAGAGATCCATTTTTATGCCCTGGCTTGCAATCCTTTCTTCAATTACTGAAAAAGCTCTGCTTCTTTCTTTCAGGCGTGCTTTGTTGCACCGTTGGAAGTTTTGCGACAATTACAAATTTACTTTTCTATTTTCTGCATTACAAATTCGACTTCAGTTCACTAAGCTTGGCTGCAGTTTTATTTTATTTTTTTATGTCGTACATTCTGTGTATATTATCCATGCCAGCAGAAATGTTTGCAAGATAACAATTTTTCAGTGTTACTGACTTTGGTGAGTCTCATCCCTGTTATGAAGAGAATCACAGCAAATCAAAACAACCTTCACATCTGAGCAGAGAAAAGGCTACTAGGTAGACATCCAAGCATGGGATTAGTAATGATTGTGGCTTCCATCGATTTACTGACCATTTATTCAAGACCATTAAACAAACACTTACTGTCTATTATCAATCCAGACTTCTTCCTGGAATTTTTGTGTATTTTTCTTAATATTTGCTTAATTTAAAGGAATATTTTATCTTATCTTTTAAGAAGGTTGTTGTTTATTTGGGACCACACGGATGATATGGTGACACTGCACAGCTACAGTAGATTACAATTATTGCCAATCAAACACCCTGAGATCCCAGGAGGCACTTCAGTAAGGGTGTGGCTGTCACTGCCATAGGAAGTTAACAGTACTACTCTTCTTTCCTGGCCTTCTGGTTTGTGGTGTTTGGTCTAGTGTTGATATCAGATTTTATCCATCCCCAAAGGTATAGTTCAGGAATTGATTTCCTACCTTGTCACTCATGGCTTTCTGATATGTGAAATATTTGTTTCACTCTCTATATCCTACGACTCTGAGCACAAATTCCAAAATCACAGTCAGCTTTTACTTATACATTATTTGTGGAAAATTTAAAACATTGCAGGTGGCTTACCTTTGTTTCAGGAAGGCAAGTTGTTATTTCAGAATAACATGCATCGTCTAAAAAATAGAATAGCCATTGCTGAATTCCTACCATCTTGTTCAATGAAACTCTGTATCATTTCTAATTTTTTTATTACTTGTTATTCTCTTTAACTGTTCGATCAATCTTGCATTCTTACATCTGGTAATCTGAGCAACTTTGTTGAAGATAAAAATACATAATATAACAACAATTGTTAATTTCTATCATCTTGTTTTAAAATCCTGTATCATTTTTATTGTTTTTATATTGTTTTGTTTTTGTCTTCATTGTTGTTGTTATTTTTTCTCTTTAAAATAAAAAATACATCATAACGATCTGTATAGAAGATTTAAGGTAGTTTTTAGGAGCACGGTTAACAGCATGTGTAGAAACTTCTAGATGACTTGGCTAGTATGCTTTGATGATGTTTACAGAATTAGCCCACGATAATCTTTAGGACTAAGCAAAACTGGAACCAACATAGGCTACTTCATTTCTTTGGGATTAATTAATCAATTAATTTGTTTCAAACATGATACTTCTAAAATACTAGAACGTTTTGCAAATCTCTAGTGATCTCTTTTCAATATTCTATTGCAGAAAATATCAAGTCATCTGTATTTACCTCTGCTTGACTTTTGTTTGCTCTGAGCTCTGTATCCTCCTCATTCCTTAGAGAAGGAATCAGACTAACATACATGTGAGTATAAAATGAGTAACTTGAGTCTAGAAATGCATGACAGGAACAGAGCATTGCGGGTGATGTTTAGCTCACAGCCCACTCACTACCTTTCTGCTGGTGTCACAACGTGGAGGCCACCAGAGCAACAATCCCAGGTTTAGGCCCGAGTGATTCTTTTCCACCCTTAATGTGTGTGGAGATCTCCTGGTCCTTGTGAAAGTGCTTAGGGGCCTTAATTTAACTGGCTTAGGGGAAGCCTTGAGATTTTGCATGATTACGAGTTTAGCATTTGAGTCAGGCCTAGAACAGTTTTGATTTTAAATACAGGCCTCAGATGTTACAGGTTCTGAACAGCAGTGACATTTTAAGATTTCCATGAAGAGGAATGGAACCCAAGGGGCAGGCCTTACTGCTGATGCTCACATACTGAGGAGACCCACGCAGACTCTCAATCTGAACTCTGCAAGTACTAAATTTCTTATTCTGAAGAGCAATGAAATTGCAATGAAATTATTTTACATCTTCTGAAATCCTGTGAAAATGTACAGAGATCACTGGGTCAGATGAGGAGAGCGAAGCATCTGGAAGTAAAGGGGTTGATTTTGCCCAGCTTTGCCTCTGCCTGGGTCCAGGAGCTTGAGCAAGTCATAGGTCCTCTTTTAGCCTATAGTGAAATAGGTGAAATAAAATAAATAGTGAAATAAAACTTTAAAGCCGGGTGTGGAGTCACGCACCTGTAATCCCAGCACTTGGGAGGCTGAAGCAGGAGGATCGTTGTGAGTTTGAGACCAGGCTGGGCTACAGAGTGAGCTCAAGGCCAGCCTGAACTGCATAGCGAGATCTTGTCTCAAAAAGCCAAAAATAAAATAAAATAAAATAAAACTTTAAATTTTGCTTTGATATCAAATATAAGAATTATATAAAAGTGCTTTGCAAATGTCAAGTGCAATGCAAATATTATTGAAGGGCCTGTAACTTAGCAAAGATAATTTGTGTTTTTTTTTTTTTGGTTTTTCTCTGCAACCAGGAACCGAACTCACGACCTTGTGCTTGCCAGGCAGGCACTTTGCCTCTGAGCTAAATCCCCAGCCCACCAAAGATAATTTGTACTACATCAGAACACTTGTGTTGCCCCAAATCCTCAAGTGTTTTGTTGTTTATGCAGCAAATACTCTGAGAATGGAGACATTATCTTAGTTTCCCTGGGTATTAGCTGCGGGTAGTTGCTGGTTAGAGTTCTATAGGGAAAAGATACCATTGTTTTCTCTTTTAAAGATCACTATTGTCATTACCACTGAGATATGTTTTGGGGAGGTGAAGGGCTAGATAGTTGCATGAGAGTTGGTATCGCCCTCTACCTGGAGGGTTGATTGAAATTCTGAAGCAGAAATAGATGGTTCCAGAGTTACCAATCATTCAGAGATTGCTTAATCAACACCAAGATAGGCTTGTTCTTAAAATAATAAACTTTCCTCATGTAGGGAAGAAGCTACCTCATGCAGGTAGCTTGTATTTTAATTGATTTCTTGATGAACACTGACTATGAAATCTTACACAAATTCTCCATAACATCTATCAGGGATAAGCGATAGAAAATATATTAAAAGTTTAGCGAACACTTAGGAATTCTCTATCAGAAGGCATTTAATGAACGTTGCCTGGATGAAAATAATAATGTTGCATTTATGGCTTGGAAGTTATTCACACAAATTATATTTTTGATATATATTTCTTTGAATCTATTCTGACATAAAAGTCTATCTTCACAGGGCCTTGATTCAATATTATACATATTATAGACCGCAGCAAATTTTCCATTTCAAGAAGTAATTTGCTTTTGAGAAAAGAAAAAATGAAGTAGAAGACAGGAAGGAGGAAGAGAGAATGAAGGTACAGGAGGAGGGAGAGAGGAAGGAGAGAGGGAAGAACAGTGCAGGTGAAGGTAACGTCACTTTTCAGAAAATTCACTCTGACTTAATGGCCAAGAAAAGAAGAAAAGGTTTTGAACAACTAAATATGTCAGACACTATGTCAGGTTCTTTGGAGTTGATATCTTACTTAATTTGTCAAAATGCACATCATTCTCAGAAATGGAAAAACTCAATTGCTGCTTTGGCAGGTGTTTAGCTTGTGATAGTCCTAGTTTTTGCTTTTCGCTTCTGACTCTTACTTTTTCCAGTGTTAGCTATGTCTTTCATACCTGTCATTTCTATTCTATATTTAGAATACTTGGAGGACTTGTCATTAAGTTTTTAAATTATACCAACATCCCAAGGTCTTTCTTTGAGGACAGGGTTTGAAAGAAGTAGACGTCACTTTCCGAGGACATAGGTTTTATGAGCTCTTCTTGCTGATGGCCCCATCTGGGGCTCGTGGATTTGTCCACTGGCTCACGCAGAAGTGCTAGTTGAGCAGATAATGTCTGGATGAGGATCCTGTCCACCGCAGGCTGCTTTAGTAGTACCTGCTTTGTCTCAGTCCTTTGATGGCTGCACTCCCTACTAACCCCACCCAGAATGGGTAGGGAGAGGCCAGCAAGAATGTGTGAATATTCAAACTAAGCGATATTTAGAAAAACATCTGAAATTTATATTTAAAAAATAGATGGAATGTATAGTATATGATCTAGTGGCTACTAAATCTGCCCTTACACACCAGGAAATTAGAAATAATGAAACAATAAGCTATGAACTGGTTAATAAACAACTTCTCTAAATATTTGCTACTTGTATGCAACCATTTGTATGTAGTATAATTTATGTTTAATCATGCCCAAAGCTTTGCCAAGTGGTAGTCCCACAGGAATTACTCTAGTGAATACACAAACATCTCTTGTATTGAGCATATTAATTGCTTATATGCAAATGATTTTAAGTACTTGAGTAGTTTGACTCAAGAAGGATAAACATTACCTGTATAATTCTGTATATGATATTCATTTGCTTGGCAAGCCATTTTTGATGGATTATATAAAAGCAAACTCTCTAATCAACTTAATTTAAGTTATCCTGAATTTGGAGAAACAATTTAATGAGGTTTTATGGTCTTGAGTTCCAGATCTCTCCAAAACCTGACCCAATATGGGACAGTAATGGGCTATGAGCTGGTATGAATGACATATGCTTTCACATTGACTTTTAGGGCTGGGGAGATAGCTCAGCTGCACAGTGCCTGCCTGGCAAGCACAAGGTCCTGAGTTTGACTCCCAGTACTAAAAAACAAAACAAAACAACTATGTTGACTTTTAGTCTTAATTTTTCTCTACTAGCTTTTAAATAATTTTCTAGGTGATTTTGAAGAACAGAATTTGCGGAATAGGATGATCAGACAGTTCAATTTACCCATGTGAGTAACAGCACCTTCACGCACTTCTACTACCTTTGTGTCTCAAAAATCATCCCTGTGAGACTCCTCTTGGTTCTCAAGGCATCATTTATCCATTTTATGTGTTAATTATTAAATATGAAAAAGTAGAATCATAATATTTCAACAACAGCAAGACTTTGATGATAACTTATAGAACCAACATTTAATGCACCAATAAAAAATATCAGAACATTTTTGCTTGTAAAACTTTTTGCTGCAATGAGAGAAGTCTTCTATATGGGAAGCCAGGTTAACACTAGCATATATGTTTATCCATCATAATTACACACATAAATGTTCATAAAATTGGATAAGAAAATAATTTATTATTAGAGCCAAGTAAACATATCATATAAAGTATTGAAAGACACACATATGGTCCCTGTACATGAGAAACAGGACTTTGATTGTGAACCAAGTCACTAATGAATATAAGAGAAGGAGGGAATGCATGAAGCTTCTGAATTCATCTGGAAAATTTAAAGAAATCTGTCTAAAGCCCCTCTTATCAAAATCCCACTTTCTGTTTTTTCCTTTACAGACATGTGACCTTCTGTATCTTAGATTTGAGCAAAATTTTCAAGGCCTTTTTTGGTGGGGGGCATGATAAACTTTTATTTCAAGGAGTTTTAGATCATTGGCATGTTTTGTGAAATAGTTCTGCATAATACTAGCTAAACAAAATATTTCTAAGTAATCTTGCAATCCCTTTCAAGTAAGCTAAGAAACTTCTGGATATATTGTTCACTCACTGAACACATATTTACTACCTACTATCTGTTCTACACAGTGAAAGATGCTGTATGTGAAAATGATAGGCGAAATGGCTCTGATCACGTCCTTCATATTGTTTATGGTGCAGTATGA
The DNA here is from genome assembly GCF_000276665.1 of Chinchilla lanigera. NCBI lineage: Eukaryota > Metazoa > Chordata > Mammalia > Rodentia > Chinchillidae > Chinchilla > Chinchilla lanigera. Next base: position 7,800,431 of record NW_004955427.1, on the reverse strand, counting down.
AAACCAGACACTAATTAACAAATTACATAATATATAACTGAGATATTTATAGTGAACAAAAAATACAGAGAATTATGGCAAACTATTTGAGGAGGCTTTTGTTGTATTTTTGGAGGATTTGGGGGCTAAAGAAGTCTTTCTGGGGGAAGAGAGAAAAGAAAGAAATGCAGAAATGAAATGGTGTGTACAGAGGACTTGAGACAAACAGAAACCTGATGTTTAAGGAATTTGAAAAATGTTTAAATGTACTAGAAGTACACACAGCACTGCTGGTGAGGTAAGTAGAGGCCAAAATGAGCCAAGGACCAATGGTTCCGATAAACCATATTTGAAGGAGAGTAGAATGATCAAATTTTCATTTTTGAAATAGCACTTGGTTACAATATGAAGAGTAGAGTGCAAACGTGCTTTACAGACAGAATTGTGTCCCCTTAAAGTTTATATGTAGAAGCCCTAACCTCCCATGCCACAGTATTGGAGGCAAGACCTATAAAATGGTAGTAAGTTCAAGTAAAATCACTTAATCTGATAGGACTAATGTCCTCATGAGGAAGGAAGACACACCAGGGCTGACCCTGTGTGCGCACACAGGGAAGAGGCTATGTAAGAGCGCTGACATAATGTGATCATTTCCAAGCCAAGAAGAGAAGCCTTCCTTACATTTTCTGGCATATTGATCATGGACTTCTAGACTACAGAACTGAGAAAAATAAGTTGTGTTAAGATCACACCTCCCACCCACACAATGTGTGGTATATTGTTCTGGAAGTTGTAGCACACCAACATAGAGGGCAACAGTGACCAGGGGACTCCTGGATAGGAGGCCAAGAGAGTAGTTCAAGTAAGTGATAACGGCAGTGTGTGTGATGGTAGAAATGGCAGGAAAAGAGAAAAATGTTCAGAAGTAAGAGACTTCTGTAGGTTAAATTAACAGGACTTGGCACTGGACTCTGTACAAAGTAAGGGAGAGAATGATAGTACATTTTCTGACCTATGCAACTAAATGAATGGTTTATACATTTTGGAAGTTAACCCAAAGAAGGTCAAGTATGACTATAACCCACAATTCAATTTTCAATACATGAAGGGCTGCGTAATTCTGGGTAGGCTGAAGATCACACTGGACTGGAGCCTGGAGAAAGAAAAGCAACGCTCATCAGATTTTACTACTGCATAACTTCTCAGAGTTTTTAATAGGTTTCAACACGTTAGTGTGAGCTATGACTTTCCAGTATCGGATATGGTTTTTGTTTTTGAAATTGTCCAAATCGGGACCTCTTTTCTGAATGGAAAATATCACAGGATTAGTATTTTATAGATATATTTACTACCTTCTGGTCTATAAATGTTTTTAAAAACATTTTCTAGTGCTGCTTGCTAGTAGTAGATCCTTACTTTATTGAACACAACATCTTTTGATCACATGACTGACAGTGTACCTGTACATGAAGGGAATGAAATGGATAAAGTTTCAATACAGGAAGTTCCCCGTTTCTTGGAGTTCTTCAGCGAGCATTGCCAATGTCCCTTGAGGTTGCTGGTAGGAGCTATGCTGAGTGCCAAGTATGAGGCTGGCCACCCTTTGCCCTCCAGGCACTTCTAGACACTGTATAGAGTGGTCAAGCACCCACCTCCTGAATTCTATGCCTCCCTATACAAGTTTCTCACTCTTTCAGATTATGTCATTCTTAGACTGGCCAACACCAACTTTCTAAATGTCTTAACTGGAAGTTCAAGTCAATTGAGTCACTGGGACCCAGAAATTATATAAACAAAATTATACAAATTATATTCCTCCTTACTGCTTTTTTTTGAGAATGAACATTTCTATTTTATTAATACACATTGAAGAGCAAAATAAGAGATCGATAATAGGAAGTTAGGAGATTGATCTTTCTCAAATGGGAAGAGTACTGAAAGTGAACATTTCTTTGCATGTTTCTCTAGTTTACCGTTCCTTATTAAATCTTCACCAGCCTAATGATACCCATTAATATATATATGTTTAAATTGATAAATTTAAAAAATATATTTAAGTTGATGACTTAGAAATCTTTGAAACAATGCTCTATCATCTCCCTATATCCTCACTACTTTTGACATGTATGATATCTTTCTATATGGAACGGTCTACTACTGACTTTTGATATAAATATATTTTTTCCTGGAAATGTACATATATTCTGGAAATTTACTCATCTAACTATATATAAATGACCTAATTTTAAAATGACTGCATAATATTCTATACTATAGATTTATTGAAATATATTAGACAGTCAACTCTATCCAGTGAAATTTAAAAAATAAAGGCCATGAGCTGGGAGTGGCAATATACACCTGCAACCCAACACTCTGGGAGGCTGAGGCAGTATCATCATAAGTTAGAGACTAGCCTGATAACTTAGAGATAAATGAGACTGTTTCACAATGAAAAATAAAAAAAGGCTGGAGATGTAGCTCAGTATTCAGGCTTTGTGTTCCATTCCCAGTACCACAAGCAAACAAACAAACAAGCACACAATCCTATGTACAAGGCATATTATAGAGGATATAGAAAGAAGGAGATCGAACATAAGAACTGTGCAAAAATTATATGGACTATAAAAATTTACCTTATTCATATCAATTGCTTCCTCTTCATATTTATTTTTTAGAGATAATAGACCAACACAAAGAAGTCTTTTTTTGCTGTATTTTACCTCTAAATGTCAAATCTTACCTGACACTTTTATTTTTCCAAAAGATATGATTTCTCATTTTTTAAATGTTTTCTTTCCATTCCAGTGACATCACTTAGAACCTTTTATTCTAGCTATTTGTAATTATTATTAAGGTGCACAGCTCCTTCTTTGTGCCGTAAATGCCTTGCTTAGCACAGCTCTACAGATGATTTTTGTTTATGTTTTGAATTAAACTAGATTATTTATTTAGTTCTGTCTACTAGGCTACTGGTGGCTTCTTCAATTTCATTTGCATCATTTCACTTTGGAGAGGCAATTTTTTTTGCTTTTGGTTTTGTTTTGTTTTTCTTCCGGTACCAGGAATCAAACTCACAACCTTGCGCTTGCCAGGCAGGCGCTTTTGCCACTGAGCTAAATCCCCAGCCCCAAGAGGCAATTTTTTGAAATGATAAGCACGGAGGTTAATGAGGATTCTGACACTTCCCTAAGTAGATCTAGGTGTACTCCTACTTCTTAGGGCTTCTTCCCCCTTGCTCTGCGATTGTCTACATGACAGTGGTAACAGTAGAATAATTATTAGAGGGTTGAGAAGGTTGAACTCAATTTACTAACTGCTACAAGGTGCAAAAAAGAAATTTTATCAGCCATAGTTTTCATTATAATATATTCATAGAAGTGAGGTTCAAGGTGTTACAATAAAATGTTAATAAGACTTTTAAAAGGGCAATTAAGGAAATATATTTACTGCTAGGATAACAATTCAAATCTTAGTCCCCAGTTTAGAAAAAAGAGTAGTTTTTTGAGGGGAAGGTAATTAAAAATAACATAGCTAAATACTTGCTTTTCTTTAGGAAAAGTTTCCATTGCTATGAAGTCTCCACATGGGTAGTTTAAGTTTTCCATCTCCATGTGGCAAATGAAAATAATTGGGGGTATATTTTATATGAGCTTTTTACTTTCTTCTTCAAAAAGTGTAGTAGAAATTTAAAGCATTTAAATTTCTCTATGGAATGCAAGATTATTTGCTGTCTAAGTGAGGATCATAGTCCAGGAAAAATTACATTGCTTACTGTAGGAACTGCCAGGCAGACAGAACTGGCAAGCCAAAGTATATGCTCAGAACCACAAGGCTATAGTAGGATAAAAGGACTCTCTGCTACATTTTTATACTCCTTCCTTCACTAGCGGAAAGCAGCTAAAGAGAGCATCAATCTCTGCTGCTTTTTTGTGGCAAGTCCACCGTCCGCTGAGCTTGTTGGCCTGTGAACTCTGCCTCTGTCAGTTTCGCTGTTGGCATTGCGTGGTCGTTATCATGAGCTTTATAGACAACATGTTCTAGTTATATCAGTCTAGTTTGAACTTTTAACAGCTTACCTTTAGTATTTGACCACCCTGAGTGAGCAGGGTGCTGAGAAACATCAGGAAATAATATTGATTGCGATTCTTGCATTTTATGGCAATAATATATTTCTTGATAGGTTATGCAGGCTCTAATTTAGCTATTTACAGGACAGAGAATGAAGGAGAATTACCTATTTCTATGTTTATGTCTATGTGTGTTTTTAGTTACTATGGCAGGATTCTGGAAAAACAGGCACTTTTTCATTGGAATTCTTAATGCTATACTCTTATATTACACAGTGTGCTTTAATAATCCACCGGACTTGCTGACTTTGGGTATCAGTCATTAGTAGGACGTAGCATCATGAGCATGTTGAATGCAAAGAAAAGAATTGAAAACCTAGTTTTGAGGTTGTAAGAATGCAGGTTCTTTTGAGTTTTAGCCTGGCATGGTTTGAGCTTCTTAAATTCATTCTCCATGTCTGTCACATTCTTCTATAAATTACAGGCAAATGGAAAACAGGTAATGTCTTTTCACAAAACTACTGGCACTGCATTCTGGGTATTTTGGTCACACCATGTTCACTCATGGCTGTTACTCTTGTTGATGACTAACAAAACTGTGCATATAATTGTAAAGCTGTCTCCATGTGATTCCTACAAGATTTAAAACAATTGATATGCAAATATCATTCTGCAGAGATCTGCCTTTAGAGTTTAATGATAAATTTTCAATACACAGTTATGCAAATCTAGGACTTCATGCAAGTTTCTTAGTGCTAATGTTTACCAGACTGGTGAGAAGTTTTAGCTTTACATATGGACTTAAAGAATGCACAGAATTTTACCTTTGTGGGAAATATAGACCTGGTGAAGTACCTCATTATGAGGGTGATCATTTCACAGAAAGAGAGCAAAAAGTAAGCATTTGTTAGAAAGGATATTAATAATACCTCATTTTTTTTTTTCTTAAACCTTCTTCAAGATGAAGACACCATCTGTGTCACCTGCTTCAGGTGAGAAATATGTGGAGAAGAGTTTCAGCTTTTGGATCTCCCAGTGATATGAAACAGCAATTTTCTGGGGTAAACTAGAAGTTCAGAGAAAATAGAATTTCCTCACATGTCAATTTTGGACACTCTGAGAGTGTCCGGCAGAGAAGACTGTGAATTGCTTTTGTCAGTGTGATTGACATAGGCCCTTGAAACTCTTGACAGCTTGTAATTCTTCCCACTGACTTTCAAATTCCTGACATTATTATGTGTCAACCTTCATGTTAATGCAACAATAAAATGATCAAATGAAAAATTTCAAATTAAACTTGGGATTTAAAAATTAAAACACAGAAAATCCTATATTTATTGTCACTCAATGACCATTTAATTATATAAGAGTTTGTGCTAGATTTCAGTTAGTTTTAAAATCTGAAGTGACCTCCCGGGATGTTCAGATACTTGTTCTGGTTTGGGCTAACATTGTGCGAATAATCAATTCTAGTGGATAAATTGCCTGTGATTTGTGCTTTTGTTCTATGCTGGCGGTTTTCAAATTATATTGTAAATTGTGCCCTACCAGATTGTTTCTAGGCTGTAGCTAGTTATGTTCCTATATGCAACCAAATTGCTTGTATTTTTTTTTAAACTTTTTTTTCTATTTTGGTAGTGGGAATCGAACTCAGGGCCTCATGCTTGCCAGGTAGGCACTGTGCTGCTGAGCTACATCTCCATCCCTGCTTATATATTTAATAAAAAATTAATTTGTCATATTTTTACAATGCAAGATCTTGGATGCTAACATATTTTTAATAGTATTTTATGCTGAATCCCACCTTTGGATTAAAGACTTATTTGGTCTACTAAACTTAGATTTTTAAAAATTCCATTTAAACTTTTGCTTTTTCTGTGTTTTTTAGTTGCATATAATTTTTAGTTGACAATAAAGTGCAATTTTATCCCTTTTTTCTTTACTGAAATCAGTTTTATTTGTTAAGATAGTGTGAAGCTCTTGACTCCAGTCATAATGCTGGGGTGGTTAAACTAGTCACTGTAAAATAAAATAAATAGTTCCATTTACGAAATTCTTATATCCTATTTCTGTATTTCTTTATAATATTTTGTATTTCTGTATAATATTTCTGTATTTCTGTATAATATTTTACACTTGTGAATAAACTACTTCTTAATAAAAAATATAGTTGAGTCACATTTACAGGCTGGGATGAGCTTAACGCAAATCTAACTTTCTAAAACATCACCTTTCAGGATATTTAAATGAGTACCTTTTATTCAATTTAATTCAACAAGACATAGGTACTTGAGGACCTGATGGTAGTTTGAGAAACTTGCTACTTAACAGGGAAGACAAGAACTTAGCATGTTATTTAAATTCTAATGAAATACATGAAGTAGGGTGCTATACTAAGAATGGACTGTCCAATCTGGGATATCAGAGTTGGGGAAGTGTTGCAGGACAGACAGGACATTCAGTTTGATTTAAAACAGTATGAGACAGATGAAAGGATAGGGGATAAAGTTCTAGGTCATTAGAGGCACAAACAAAAACCAGACCAGTGAAAGTACACTGTGGATTTGGAAAGTCTGAATAGTAAAGCGTAGGTCCATGTTAAAGATGGAATTGGAGGGGTAAGAAATTATGGTATAAAATGCCAAATAGTCGCGTGCTATTTTGATTCAGTCTGACATGCTAATAAAAACTAAATCAAAAATGCTAAGATATTTTACTTTCTTACACAGCTCAAGGGAAAATCATTTTGTACTAGCTTATGGTTTCAGAGATGTCAGTCCATAGTCCTGCTGGCCTCAAGCGAGAAGAAGCAAGGCAGAAGAAAGCTGGTCAACTCAGGGTAATCAGGAAGCAAAGCCAGAACAAGAGAGCCAGAGAGAGACGGGGGAGCCAGTGGCAAGAACACCCCTGCCCGTGTTTGTCCCCAGTGATCCATCTCCTCCAGCCGGGCCCACCTCCCAACAGCACATCAGCTGGGAGCTGGGAGCTGGGAGCTTATCAATAGATTAATTCACTGATGAGTTTAGCACTCCATGGCCAAAACCCCACCTCTGGTCACTTGAGACTTTTGGGGAACATTTTAGATCTAATCCTTAAGCTACTACTTCCTTTTAGCTATCACAACTATTGACATTGTGTTCTCTACATATATTGTATCTTGGAGCTGGAGAGGAATTTTACGCCATATGTTTATGTCACTTACTTTCTATCACTTTGCTGTCATCTCAATATCTGAGTTGTTCTCTTCCTTAAGGTGTGAGAGTCTGACTGCCTGATACTTTTACCGACACCACTGTTGGCTTGTTTCTACCCGAGTGCAACTTCAGTTTCATGATTCTTTTAACATTCCATTCCCCAAGCATCTTGTCCTTTATCCTATTTTGGTTTTCACTTGATATTACTCTAGACTGTGCCTGCAAACAGTTACAGCTCATATAAAAATTAATTTCGTGCATCTCACTCTGCCTAGGTGCAAACTCTGAGCAACTGAGCAATCAGGTGCTTCTTGTACACACGCTCAGTGCTTTTGTTTCGTATCTCTCGTAATCAAGCTCATTTACAAAACTGCTTTAGTTTAAAGAGCTCTCTTCCTATGTTATGATTGCACATTTCCACACGTGCTGAGTGGTCACACTTAAATTCATGACCATGAACATCAGATGGTGTTTAATGCTACCAGGAATTACACTGAATTCTCCAGGGATGTTATGGACTCTCCTACATTGTTAGTTTGCACTCTCCTTTCTCCCGAAATCTACCAAATGTTGTCCTTAAAATCAATCGCAGATAATGAGAAAAAGGAAAAACCTAAGACACAATTTTTAAGGACTCCAATGACGGGCATTCACTCACCCAGCAGCTTTTGTCCTCACATCTCTGCCTCTGTATTTGTATCTGATCCTCTATCTAAGACCAGTCTTTCCACGTTTACCCCAGATTCCACTCTTGCTCCCTTAGTTCATTCTTTTCAAGATGGCATCTCAAAGTTAGGGCTTCAGTAACTACACTCTTTAAGAACAAGCTGTACTGAGGTATAATTGATAGTCAATAAATTGCCAATGTTTGAAATGCACAAGCTAAAAAGTTCTGGTACTTCTAGAAACTCGCAAAATCAGTAACATGCATGGTACTGTGGGAACCATTACTACTTATGAAACCATTATCATTTTTATGATTATAAACACATCCCTCACTTTCAGAAGTTTGCTCAGGTCCTACTAATATCCTTCCCTCCTCTCTCCTCATCTGCTTACACATTACTAGGCAATCGTCATGTTGCTTTCTGTCACAAGATAGTATACTTCATGTTCTAGAATATTACAGGTGGAATAATTTAGTATATACTTAAGACCATACTCTTAGGTGAAATAAATAGTTGACGTTTGTATAAATACTGTATCATTTCTCTGGTGTGAGAAACTGAAAGTATAACTAAGGACCAAGTTGTATAATCGGTATTGTGAAATAGGAAGAAATGTTCAAATGGGAAGATGGATGTGGGGGGTGAGTAAAAGGAAGGAAAAGAAAAGAAAAAATAATAAAAGAAGGATAAAATGGAGACAGAGTTTCATAAATAAGGAGGGAAAGAGGGGTTGAAGGGAGGGGAGGAGATTGGGAAAAATAAAGGAATCAAGATGTATCATGTATGGGTACAAAGTCCCTACAATGAATATGATCATTATGTCTAAACTGTACCAATAAACTTAATAAAAATAGTTTGACTTTTTAAATTAAACAAGTTCATTAATATTTTTGTGTATATTAGTAGTTCATTTCTTAATATTGCTAAAGGGCATTCCACTTAGACTCTACCAGGATATGTTTATTCATTCATCTTATTAATTTCTAAAAGAAAAAAATCCTGGTAGCACTTTAGTTATAATTGCACTGAATCTATGTATCTGTTCCAAAAGAATTAAGGTCTAAACATTATCAAATTTTCTTTTGGAGATAGTGGAAAAATATCTCTGACATGTCTCCTATGCTTTCTGACTTATAAATGAAAATATGATGCTTGTTCACACTTGAATTATGAGTCTAAGTCTGAGTTAATTATGTGCTGATGAAAAACTTTTTGGGGATATTGTATCATCTTTATTTAGGCACAATATTGTACATTTACATAAAATGGAGCCACATCTACAGTCAGCATCTTCAGAAAATGTGTGACTACTACACCACAGAGCTTTTGTGTAAAATAATTTTAAAGCAGAAATGCCCTAGCTTTGGTAATAGACCAATTGTAAAGGTTCTAAGGATGTTGGCTGAGAACTGACCCACAGGAATTCTAGAAGGCAGTTGTATTTGAGGCTTTCTAATTTGGGACACACAAGGTCCACTTTAGAGTAATAATAGAAAATGAAATGAAAGTGGGCACTCTTGTGCTCCGTTTGCCTCAACAGTAATCCATGCTATTTTAGGATGGATAAAAAGTAGCCTCTCAATAAAAAAGCAAGTTGCTGTCTGGAGTTGAACCCACTTGGCTCCAAATCCACAGTAAAACTCTGGAAAAACATCCTCAAATAAGAAATTAAGGGGTAAAAATGGTCAGTTTTATTTGTTACTGTTAGCTGTATTGAATAATGCGTTAATGAGTGAAGAATTGAAATGGATGTGTGCTCTTCATAGGTCTCCATTGGTTTAAATACATAGCATTTAATATGAATTAATAAAGGCCCAATTTTATGAGTTATGAGTAAAGTATGTGCTGGGCATGTAACAAGGCATGCATGCCTTGAACGATGGTATTTGAAAATATCTCTTACACTTGTATCCTATAAAAATTGAGATAATATCTTTTACTCATTATTTCCCTACTGTTGTGAGAGTAAAAGAAATACAGAAACAAAGTCTCTGAAAGAGCATTTCATCCATTCATGTGGGTAGATGGATTATAGGCTTGTCCGTTCTTTTCATTTCTTCTTCCCTCTTTCTACACTATTCTCATGAGTGAAGACTTCTTTGAATCAAATCTGACAAGTTGGGAGTCCCATTCTCCAAAACCCATGCACTTACTCTCTTATAATACCTGAGTAGAATGATAAATTCTGATCAGTTCTTGTTATTTCTAGTCTTTTACTTTGTTTAGATTTTCACCACCTATGAGAATATAGGGAAAGTGGTAGTTAAACCAAGTCCTGTTCACTAAACTCAGCTATCTCTATTTTGATTCCCTTGCTTCAGGTAACATGTTTGTCCAACTATTCTAATTAGTTGATTTAGAAAATGTCTAGTGTTTGGTAGCCTATTCAGAGAAACTTATTTTTCCACTTATAAGTATGCCATTTTATAAGTGACATACACTCACAAAGAGGCATAAATCTCAGGCAACCTTTGATTCTTTCTACTCTAAAGTAGACAAAAGGAAGGATTTCCTAATCAAAGACAAGAACAGTGAATTCTATTTGTTGTCACTTAGGCATGTGGAATGCAGGCTGATGGCAGAGACCAGGGATTTTATTTTAACACCCTGAAAGTTCTGAAGGAAACTAGAAGAGGGGTACACACTATTGTCAATGATAGTTAGAAGTACTGCATGACATATCTGTCCTACTGCTTTAGGCAACCCTAAATTTAGTGGCCTTTGTTTGGACATAAGGGATCAACCTCACAAATGGTATTCTCTATCTAAAAACAAAATTTATTTTCTTAGAGTAGACATCAAGGGCTAAGCTATTTTCTGTAGTTCAGCTTTTACAGTCTCAGTTGGACTCTATTCTAGGAAGCAATGTAAGGTAAGGTTAAGAACACAGGCCCTGGGTTCATATTCTTGGTTCAAAGCCACTTTGCTATTGATTTATATATTTTTTTTCTTTGACAATATTCTCCTATGAAAAATGGAAATAAAATGGAGCCTTTCTCACACACTCACTTTGAGGATCAAATAAGTTAATGCACATTGAATGCTTAGAGTGAGATCTGACACAGAGTAGGTAAGAAGTAGAGTTATGGTTATTGTTACTGATTTATCACTAAAACTATACTTTGGCTCTTATGTGTATGTATGTGTGTGTATGTAGTTCCCTGAGAGTGCCTTGGAAAGAACAGGTGACTAGAAACGCAAGATTTAGAAATTTCTGAAATCTCAGTTGTGTAACATCTAGCTTCATTCCTAAAAGACCTATGGTAGTAATTTCAACTAATAACTTGAAGATCACATGCATCATTTATGAAATGTAGCATAATGTTTTGCATGTGATTAGTGTGTAATAACCACCTGGAATGAATGTGGAGCGAATCCTAAGACATTCTCCATTTATGAACACGTGAATTGTGAAAGAGTTGAGAGATTAACCAAAGGCCATACAGCTACGTGTCAACAGACCAAGATTAGAAAGCACCTGTTCCGAGGGAATCTCAGCCCATCGTGTTTAAAATTGTTTTTACTGCCCCTGGAATTGTTTTTGTATTACCTTAGAACTGCAACTCTTCTCAAGAGAGCAGAAAAAAATCCTCCTACTTGCACAGCTACTGGAGCTGAGAAATCAAACGACAGCAGTGACACTCGGAATACTGTGTGTAATCAAATTCTACAGTGGGTGCCAGAAATCAGAAGCAAGACGCAGCTCTTCTGAATAAAGTGTTCATTGAAACAACAGCGCCAGTTCCTGGCACATGTTTGTCATATTGGTGTATCAGTTCCTACTGATTAAGTCTTGATTTCTAAGCTGTTCAAGGGTAGTAAGAAATCATGGGAATGGTGAGCCAAAGCACAGAAAGAGTTTATTTTGATTACAACACTAATAGCCTGAATTCTTCAGTACAATCTTCACAGGTACCCTGAAAAATGATCCATTTTTAAAAGAAATTTTCTAAAATATCTTTAGAAAAATACAGGAGGTTTACTTACAATCAAATATGTATCTGGTATTGGAACAAATTCTGCAAATTTGAAAGAACTTTGACAATTTAATCCAGTTCTCAATTTAAAAAAGTTTATTAAACAAATTTGCAGGGCCCAAATGACTAAGATTTTATTTTTCCTATTTTATATAAGATATTTCAGTTAAGCCACTTAAATTAAAAATCTGGAGTGGCAGTCATTTCCATCATGGTTTCAGAAAACTCTTACTGTAGGCCTTGAAGTATCCGTGTACTAAAGTGTACTAAAGTACACGGATCTATCTTTGTAGAATTTAACTTTGAAATAGAAATTCTATGCCATTTTCATGTTTCATATTACAACATAAATCCCTTGCCAGTAGAGGTAATTGTTTAGACAGTCAAACACTTTATGGGTTCCTGATCTTGAGTATATCGGGTCCCTCACTCATCATGACAAGACAGAGAAATAAGTCAATAAATCCACAATGATATGATTAGCATACTAGTAGATGTGAGTTCAAGGTTACTATGGAAACATAAAGAAGATTCCTCAGAGAAATTGTTTCCAGGGCACAGAATATTGAGTATAACACTAGGTGCAAATGTTTGCTGAATTAAATATCCTCTATATTCAGAGTAGTTACTTGAAATCCTTGGAAGTTAATATTGTACCTTTAAATATTTTCATTAAGGTATTTCTTGCAACAGGCAGTAGGAGGTCTAAAGATGTCCTTAAAGGGTGCTCAGGAAGACTTAGAAAATCATGACTAAGTTGGAAAGAGGGCTGAATTGTGAACCAGACTTGCTCATGTGGAACCCCGTTAATGCAGGGCATTGGGTGCAAAGTTGAGAGTTTGACATTTAGATCTGGATTTCCAAGGATCACCGTGTTGATAGTTACTGACTCTGTGTCCTAGAAAAATTAATAAATTTTTGCATGCTCTCTTTCATTTGCATAATTGTGGACAAAAATAGCCCGTGCCTTTCTAGGGTTGTGATGAGAATTAAATTAATACTTTCATATAAAACAGTTTCTGTCACATAAAGCCTCAGTAAGTGATAAAAAGTTTTGGAATATAAAAGACAAATAGCAAGATTTTTGGTCCAACATACACCTACTAATGGCATAAAGCAAAGTGCCATGTAGCTTGCCTCTTCTTCGTCATTGTACTGATCAATAGCAAGGGGTCTGGTCGGGATTCATGTGGGATTAGTTATAGTAAATGGAGCAAGGCGGAGTACCTCATATGGAGAGGAGGATTGGGGTGCACTCTTACTGTACATTATTCATAATAATAAACTCTGGATAAAGATTCTAAAAGTAGCAAGCAGTAACAGAACTTCAATGTAGAGGTCTTTGAGCATATTTCTGTGGACCCGGTGGACTGGAGTGACTTGTGAGAGGTTGGCCTCAAGAGTTCAACTGTATTTGAATTACGCCCTCAGTAAAGTCCAAGTCCTATGGGATAGGCTTGTTATAACCCACATGAAGAGAAGAGAGCAAAAAAAAAAAAAAAAAATGCAAAATGGATTTTTACATATTTGTCGAACAGATATCCGTAATCTGTGCATAATCAATTTCAGCTGGATATGAGGGGAAAATAGAGCAGATGAGGTTACTGAGACGATAGAAGTGAGGTGAAGTGACAGTTAATTTGAACGGTCCGCTTGACTGGAGTGAGAGACCACCATAGCAGATCACTAAAGCACTCTTCTGGGCCTGTGTGTGTGTGGGTCCTCGGGCATGAGCTTGGGGAATATACCTGGTCCCTGGTCCATTCCTGTCCGGCATGCTTCCACCACCCTCTTCCACCATGATATTCTGCCTCTCCCCAGGCCCTCGGTGATGGAACCACACCCACACTTGAGTAAGACTTCTGCAATCATGAGCCATATAAACTACTTCTTCATTTGAGTTGGGTGAATGTCGGACATTTTGTCCTAGCGGTGGGAAAGCTGACCAATACAAAGATCTAGTATAAGGAACGTGTGATATGGTTTAACATTCTGTAGGGATTTAATCTGTTAAGAGCAGTATGTTTCACTCAGTTTCCCTGATATTCAGTTTCTTCATGTGTAAAGTCGGTGTAATATTTCCTACTTTCAAGGTTGTTCTGAGGAACACATATGCCATGGTATACAATGGAGGACATGATTCGTTCCTTTTAAGTATCAGATCTTTTCTGGATCTGCAATTTTCAAATATGCTGATTGAGTCATCTGAGAGGAAAGCTGATCTAGGAAAGCACACATAGATTGCTACTGGAAAGTGGTCCTCCCTTCAACTTTTTCCATGTGTTCTGTGGTTCCATGTCTGGCAGAATGGTCCTCTGTCTTCTGCTGAACAGATAAGATTCTCCTTGTTCCTAGTGTATGCTTCATTCCAGAAAAACACAAGGGCAACAGTGGAGCTTTCTAGTACAACATTCTTTCATAATAAATTTCCCGGTGTAGTTTACCTCTTTTTATATGTAATTTTAAAGGTAACTTTAAATTACTAAATTTGTTTTCCTTGGGGAGTAGGACATAAGAAAAAAGGGAAGAAACAAGGAGGTATAAATTGAGAGGGGAGAGGAACTTCGCTATCTGTAAACTGCAACATCTGCTGATGCAGACAGTGGTGGTGACTGAGATACCATGTGCCCTGCAGGGCTCTGGAGCATTGCCAGCCACTACCCACCTTAATATTTCATAGGCATTTGTACAGAAACACTGCAGAAGGGTGAGATGTTAATTGCTCATAACATTTTAATTTTTCTTTTTTAATTTAGTGGCTGCTCATCATAAAACACAGAATGTTGTTTGACTAGGTTGAAATTTTAGTGCTGATCTCTTAAACTGTTCTTTTTTTTTTTTTTTTTTTTTTTTT
>NW_004955427.1:7715686-7785589 GCF_000276665.1 Chinchilla lanigera | reverse complement strand
TATTTTTTTTTTGGTTTTTCTCCGGTACCGGGAACTGAACTCACGACCTTGCGCTTGCCAGGCAGGCGCTTTTGCCGCTGAGCTAAATCCCCAGCCCCATCTCTTAAACTGTTCTATGAGATAATTTTTCTGAGAAAAGTAAGTAGTAAATACTTTGTATTTGTACCATGCCTCACCCAAAAGAGATCAAAGCCCAGAATTCAGAGAGAACTGGGAAGAACTTCAAGGTGCGCTGTACTCTGCTCAGCTTTTCTGGGAATGACGCTCCTAGGAGTGGGTAGAGCAGTGGGAGAATGATCTCTATGTACCATCAGCTTCAGTTTCACTTGGTTATTGATTGTTGTGGCAGACATCTCAAATCCCAAAGGCTTAGAGCCCTCTGGTTCTATCACAGTCATTGAATGATTTGTTCACATTTTTCTTTATATTTCATTTAAGGATCTATTTGAGTACAGCAGAGTCATATAAGTATTCATGCAGAAGTACCAATTACAACAAATTTTTTTTTCCCCGGTACCGGGAATCGAACTCATGACCTCACGCTTGCCAGGCAGGTGCTGTGCCACTGAGCTAAATCCCCAGTCCCCAATTACAAAAATTTCTAATAACCTCCCAAGGATTACCACAGAATGGAGGGGATATCAGAGGGTAAATAGTGGTCAAATCTATTTTAGCAGAGAATTCTTTGAGGAAGGACACTTTCTGACCACTCATAACCTGTTATTCTTTTAATTCAAAATGTTAGGTTCTCTGCTTTTAACATCATTGTTCTTTTTAATCTATGAACTTTACTTCTTCTTCCTCTTGCTTTTCCCTTCCCCTTTTTCTTCCTCTTCCTTTTCTTCTTTATTCTTCTCTACCTCCTTCTTCTCCTCCTTTCTTTCCCTCCATTTTTTTGTCTATTCAAAAGTTATGACCTCTGAGATGTTTTTCAAAACCTAACCACAAGGCTCAATTTGTCATTCTTTAGTCCAGCCTGAATATTCCTTCAAATCCAGTAGCTCATATACATGATATTATAGGGATTTATATACATGTTTATCCCTCTCACCATGCTATGACTCCTTCACCAAGAAATATTGTATTGCTTTCTGAATCTTTATTATCTAATACAGCTCTGGACACATACAAAGCATTCACAAATTTTCACAGAAAGAATACTTTTATAAATTACCAGAAGTTTGTACAAGATTAAAAACTGCAAAAGACGTTTCATTTCAAATAGGCTTTTCTTCCTGGGTGCAGTGGTGCATACCTGTAATCATAGCACTTCAGAAGATGAGGCAGAAGGATTTCTGTGAGTTTGAGGCCAGCCTGGGCTACATAGCGAGTTTAAGACCAGCCTGAACTACATGGCAAGTCCCTGTCTTAAAAAAAAATCAAATAAGATTTTCTCTGTTTTCAGAAATTCCATTTTATTGTTGATGCTGAGATAGGATAGAAGAAATAAAAGATAGGAAAGAGACAAGGACGTCATAGCTGAAAATTGTAGTTTGTAAGAACACCGCCACTTCCAGCACTTGGCTGAAGTTACCCGACAGCTCCGTGCTGACATCCTTTGGTCAGATTCGTATCTTCCCTGCCAGAACGTCACTGATGGGTCATAAGTTGGATCAATTAGGAAAGTAAGGAACAGAAGCCTGGCCCTGAGATAGGGACAGCCACTGTCAATGGTGCTGGCCAGATCTACATTCTAGACCCATCACGAGAAGGCTATAAACTGGCGCAATTAAGAGAGCAAACAGGTTGAGAAAATCCAGCGAATGATTAAATTACCTATTCAAAATCAAACAATGAAAAGGTACAGCAACAACGAAGATAAATGCCTGTGAATGGGCTGGTACATTTTTTTGAGGGAACGAGGAACAGGTGCTCACTTTTATCCCTAGCTTTTCACCCCTTCGGGAACAGTATAAGTGTAGGCAACCCCAAACTGTAATGTATTCCATTTATTTAAAAAACCTGCCCTTCTCTCTTTATCTTTGCCTAATAAACCTTATTTGTGCCTCTTTCTGATGCATCCTGAAAATTCTTTTTTCTGCCAAGGGAGAAGTCAGTGAGCCTGCTGCTGTGGGGTGGGTTAGGTTTGAGAATCTGTAGGGCCCCCAGCCCCATAAAATGTTTTCAAAAAATTGAACCGTTTCCTGTATTATGTTTAAATGAGCCTTGAGAAAGGAATAGGAAAAAGAAAATAGCCTACTTTGATATGGTAAAAAATTTTAGAACTTCAAACCAAAAGAAAATGCCTAACTATGACAGGCACCATGATGTTTGAATTTCTGGAAACATTTACACATATACTAAATGTAATTCTAGGCAGTATCCTTCCCAAAACAGCAGTCACTTGTCTGTACTTCTGCGTTAAATTCAGCTGTTCGTTATGTATCTCTTTTTTCTGCTTCAGTTTCCTAGCGCGTAGTCCAAGCTTCAAGAAAATGTGAGTGAACCTTCCCATTCTTCCTTCTTGGTAGAACCCTGAGGCAATTTTTCAACAAAATAGTTCAGCAAATTGTTCTGGACAACAGAGCAAAGTAACCTATAATGAAGCAAAAAGAATTCAAGCCTCTTCCTTCTTCATGACTCCAGTCTACTCTACGAACATTAAAATATCCTATCCTTACACCACACATGTCATAACGTACAAGAAAGGAGTATAGATCTTCTAAGCGGCACGCCTTTCCACTAAGAAATACACATATCCTGCAAAAGTTTATCTGGAATGAAAGCCTTAAAGTGTTCACCTCCACTAATTTCATTCCTAAGATTCTCCCAGGCTGGGGATTTAGCTCAGAGGCACAGCGCCTGCCTGGCAAGCACAAGGTAGTGAGTTCGATTCCCAGTACCGGAAACAACAATAACAACAACAACAAATACTAAGATTCTCCCTTAAGTAGACCATCAAATCTGAGTATAAAGTTATATGCTGAAGAACTTTGCATAATTATTAACCTTAGCAAAAATGAAGAACTATTTTATTCAACAGTGTAGGTAGGTTACATAAATAATATACTTGTATGATAGAATATAAAACAAAAATTTGGATATTGGAAGATTTTTATCAGGGCATTGAAAATGGTCAGAACATAACATGATATGAAGAAAGATAAGAACATGAAATTAAATTTTTAATAAAAAGTATACATACAAACACAGATTAGAATAAAGATGAAGCTAAAAGATTAAGAACAATGATATACTTTCTTTGCAGTTTATCATTACACTATAATGAACATTTTTTGCTCCAAAAATCTTTTAATTTAATTTTTTTATTAGTACATATTTATAGTACATAATGATTACATTTATTTTGAGGGAGATGGTTCTGTACATAACACATCTTAATGCATAAAGATATCACTTTATGCATGAAGCATGATTATTGGAATTTTACTGCAGAAGTTAATTTTTAGGGTAGATTCAGTATATGACAGAGACTTGCTATAAATGACATTTTCTGCACAGTATGCCAGAAAATGCAAGTAGATCTCATTTGATAATCATGGGCTGTGCTTCAAAATGACTTAAGAGAGAATGTCTTTCTTAACAAAATTCTTCCTGAGGCTCATTTCTGGGAATGTGAATGTGGAATCCAGTGCATATATTTTGTCAAAGCTTTCTTCAGGCAATACAGATACACATCAATAACTATCCTATATTACTTTGGTTTGAAATAAAAAGGATAAATGTTAAATAAAGCTTAAAAAGAGGAGGTGTGGATAGATAAAGAGGAAACATTTAACTTGTGGTAGAAAGATAAGTGAGGTACTCAGAGTCTTCTGGAGAGGCTGATAATCACTGAAATAGCATCCCTGCTAGTTCATTTCTCTGGAACGAAAGATATAGAATAGCAATTGGTATCTTATTACTTCCTTAAGCTCCTGAACTGAGGGTAGGCAGAAAAGGAATAAATGGCTATAATATTTATTGTGATTATGACCTGAAAAATATATTTGGGTCATTATAAAAATCATGTACACCTAAATTTACAATCTAGCTTAATTGCTGCTTTGTACATCTTCAGAAAAATAACCACAGGTTAGAAGGTTGAATTTCCTTCATTTTTCCCATTTTACATGTTCTATCTCCATTATTTTATTTTTATTTAGTTTTGATATACCACAATGTTTTAGAGTCAATATTTGTTTAGACTGACCTCCAAATTAAAAGCTTTATTTGGTCACAGTGGTTTTTGTTAAACCACTCTTTCTTTGTTAGTTCAATATATTTTCTTATGAAAAATTTTATAGTTTACTTAGTGAGTATGGGAAATTCTTTCAAACTTTGTTTTTAATTGACTATTTTGCCCTCATATTTGAATGTGCAAAAAATAAAAATGAACATATATCCACTTAAAACAAATTTTTCTAGTTATAGGATTTTTATATAAGACTCATGGTAATCACAAAGAAATACCTGTAGAAGATATGCAAAAGAACAAAGTAATCAAAGCATGTCATTACAAAACAAAAGCAAGATAGTAACAGAAAAGGGCATAAAGAGCCACAAGATAGAAAACAATGGATAATGTAAGTGGGCTTAACACCCTCACCAAAAGACATACAATGACTGAAAAATGGGTAAAAGGAAAATCAAAACAAGATTCAACTGTACTCTTCCTACTGTAAACACACACAGGAGGACATAGACTGAAAAGAGGGAAAGGTCTTTTATGCAAATATTAAGCAAAAGACAGCTAGATTACTTACATTTATATTACATAGAAGAGAATTTAAGTCAAAAATGTCAAAAGAGTAAAAGAATCATAATACATAATGATAAGAGGACCGATTGACTAAGAAAGTAGAAACACCCAGCACCCATGAGGGGAGCAGTTTTGCTGCTGCTGGCACTTCTTTCTCAGAGATGCATCTCTTCACGGCAGCCCAGACTAACAGATCCAATCGACCATGGACTGAACCCCCCAGAATGGTGAGACAAAATAAAACTCTTCTTTTCATATAAATTGATTTATCCTAGGTGTTCCTTGTAGTGACAAAATACTGACTAACACGCACACCTCAGGGAACTTGAAAAACGAGAACAAAATAAGCCCAAAGTCAGCAGAGGGCTGGAAGCAAATATGCTTAGAGCAGAAAAATGAAACAGAAGAGTCAAATAAACAAAAAAAGTTACTGAGATCAAGAAAACTGAAGACCTTTATCTGGAATAACTGTCATAGCCTGTGCTGCTGTAACAAAATCCTTTAGAGTAAATATTTCACACTGTAGAGAGGATAGATCATAAAGAAGGACAATTAATTTCTTACAAGTTTGAAGGCCGTGAAGAGCAAGGCCAAGGTGCTGACACTGATGCCAGGTGAAGGCTCCTCTGTGCTTCCAGGACGATCCCTGGATGCTGTGCGCTCCCATGCTGAAAGGCAAGAAGGCAAGATGGCACCCCTTTCAGCCTTGAGCCCTTTTGAAGGGAAGTTAATCTCAGAGGTCATAGTCTTAATACTGCCGTATTGGATAGTAACTCTCAACATGGAGTTTTGAAAGCCTGTCTTCATTCAAACTGTAGTATTTCATCTTTGGCCCCCAAACTTCTACTTACAAACAAATCATATTCATTTTATTCCAGGGGCCCCCAAATGTTTTAACTCGTTCCAATGTCAGCATTAAAGTATAAAGTCAAAGTCTCATCCAAAAATCATCTACATCAGATGTTAGACTTAATGCATAATTCATCCTGAGGGCAACTCCTCTTGGGCTATGGAATTTAAATCCTTCCAGTCACATGCTTCCAAAGTACAATGGTAGCACAGACTTAGGGTAGAAATTCCTATTCCAAAAGAGAAAAATAGGCAAGAAGAAAAGGGGTAGTGGGTTCCAAACAAATCTAAAATCTAACAAGGAAAATAATACTAATAATAAGGCTTGAGAATAATCTTCTTTGACTCCATGACCCACCTTCCAGGTACACTGGGAGGAGGTTGGGTCCCCAAAGCTTCAGAAGATGTTGTTCTTACAGCTTTGTTGGGTGTAGCCTGTGCTATGACTTTTACAGGCTGGAGTTAGGCATCCAGGGCTTTGCCAGGCTGGGTTCTCATGCTGGTGACCAGGATCTTTGGTGGAAGCCAACTCCCATGGTTCCAATAACCACTGCCTTAGTGGAAACTCTCTGTGTTAGTCTTAACCTCCCAGTCCAGCAATGCACTGTCCCCCTGGGGAAGTCTTCTGCCTAGCCACCAAACCTCTTTGAGATATTATTTGAAACCTAGGTTGAGTCAGCTGTGCCTCTACCTCCACAGAGTCATCCTAGCAGAGATATTACCTGGCTTTACAACTTATATCTGCACTAGCAGTGGCTGCCTTTATCTGATTCTGTTTGGGCTATGGGTGGGGTAGCCTAAGAGCACTACCCTAGAATGCAGGGAGAGGAGACTTGAGGCATTGCTAGTGAGCAAGCACTGAGTTCCGAGTTCCCACTGGTGTTCTGGGATGCTCCCTTGAAGTGTTTCTTCTCATTGGGCCCTCCCTCCTGGCATGTGATGCACTGATAACCTTAAAAATGTCAGTAATACATTCAGGGGGTGTCTCCCATTGCCTTGGTGAACAGCTTCTGACTTTCTTCTGTCCGTACCAATGTCTGCTGCTTGGTCACACTCTTGGATTCTACACCTTCTAAAAAAATCCTTTACAATCTGGCTAGGCTTATAAGTACCCAAATCTTTAAGTTTTGGTACACTCTTAATATAGATTCTATCTTTAAATTATTTCTTTTTCCTTGCATTTTACTTAAGCAGGTAAGAGAAATCATGTAGTACCCTCAAAACTTTGTTTAGAGATTTTATTCTGCCAAATATCCTCATTATTGCTTTTTCAATTCTTACTCTCACTAAGTACAAGATCCATTCAGCTAAATTCCTTACCACTTTGTGATAAGGGTGGCATTTCCTGCAGTTTCCCAGAAAAGATCTCTCAGTTCTAAGACCTCGTACAAATGCCCTTTCTTGCCCATATAGTTATCATCATTTTGATCAGAACCACTCAATCTCTAAGAAGACCAAGGCTTTCTCTACAGCCCTACTCTTCTGAGTCATCACCAGCCTCACCCTTAACGTTCTACTCATATCGCCGAGGCCTTTTCATGTGTGTGTCTCTACATTCTTCCAGTCTCTACCCATTACCTTCCAGAGTTACGTCCACATTTTTAGTTATGTGTTACAACAAAACCCCAATTTAATTTATATTTTAGCCTAATTATGTTGGTATAATAAGATACCTGAGAAAAGGTAATTATTAATTGTGGAAATTAATTTTCTCATAGTCCTGAGGCTGGGAAGTCCAAGATGAAATATATAGGCTCAGCTTCTTGTGAAAGTCTGTTCCTTGTAGGAGTGCTCATGTGCTAGGAGAAAAGAAGGACAAAAAAGGAGATAAATGCTGTGTTCTCACATGGAAAAAGTGTGTTTACTGTCTTCACCCCCTCTTTAAGGCACTAATCCATTAGTGCTACAGCATCCCTGTAACCTAATCACCTCCTAAGGCCCTACTTTTACCACCAGCACTATGGGGATTAAGTTTCAACACGAATTTTAGAGAGGATATGTGCAAACCATAGAAAGAAATAAAAAATTCAGAAGATTTAAAAAGAGAAATGAAGGAGATGTTACAATTGACACCACAAGGATTCTTTATAGGAGAATACTATGAGTAATTGTATGTCAATGAACTGCATAATGGACAAGAAATGCACCAATTCCTAGGAACATGCAACCTGCCAAGACTGAATCATGAAGAAGAAATAATAATAATTTGACATGTCTTATAATTCACAAGATTGGAATCAGCAATTAAAAACCTGCTAATAAAGATAATCTCAGAATCTGTTGGTTACTTATGTAAATTTCACACAATTACTTAAAGGGAATTGATTCCAGCACTTTTCAAACTCTCCCAAAAGTTTGTAGAGGAAGAAGCATTTTTAATTTATTTTATCATACCATCATTATGCTGATACCAGAGAGAGTAAATATACAAGAAAACTGTAAGCCAATATTCCTGATGAATATAAGTACAAATATTTGCAACCAAAATATTAGCAAGCCAAATTTAGCAGCATATTAAAAAGTATTATGCTTTATGACTATATTAATTTGCTTACTGCTGTTAATGACACGAGACTACTTAGTGGGCAAGTCTTAAGAAAACAGGTCTATTTTGGCTAATGGTTCTAGAAGCCTAACGTCTATAGAGACCACATCTGGTGATAGCATTCTTGCCGGTAGAGTCCTGAAGTGATACAGTATATCACATGGCAAGAGACAAAAGAGGACACATTTATGTATACTTGCTGTGACTGCTCTTCCTCTTCTCATAAATCTGCTAGGATTCGATCATGGAGCCTCCACTCTAATGACTTTATCCCAATGTCCCCACCTCTAAGCACTACTACGAAGTATATTATCTCTTCTCTTCAACCTTATATCATAGGCTAGTCAGTCCTAGAGTGCAAAATAAATTAAACATAAATGTTAAAATGTGAAGCAAGCATTATATGTAAAGGATATAGTTTGAATATAAAGAAAAAAATTTAAATTCACTAAGAATATCTTTAAAAAGAATAAGTGAATTTGATAGTTTCCCTCAATGAAAGGTAAAATAAATTTCATATCTATATATCATTCACAAACATTCAAAATAGTATAAGACCTCAAATACTTAAATATAAATACAATAAAATATATGCCAGCTATTTTTCCTAGATACTACAAAACACTGTAAGAAAAAATTTAAGTGAAATCATGTAGTGTTTAGAGATCTTAACAACTTTAATGTTGTTAAAATATCAATGTTCTCTAAATTGATCTGCAAATTCAAAGTAATATTGAGCAAAAATATTGCTTACCATTTTCCAAATTTGCTTGATGAAACAAAGGGTAAGAAACAACCAAGACAATTTTGAAATATAGTAACGGAGCAATGAAATTATTGTGTATGACATTTCTTTTTTTTTTCTTTTCAAACTATTCAACAAAAAATTGCAGAAGAAATCTTTTTTTTTTTCAAAAACAAGATAATAGGAAATTAACAACAGTTATTATATTACATATTATTTTCTTCAATGAAGTTACTCAGATTACCAGAGGTAGGAATGAAAGATTGATCAAACAATTAAAGAGAATAAAAAATAATTTAAAAACCCATTAGAAATGATACAGAGAAGAAATCTTTCTAAACTTGTGTTATAAAGCCAGCATTACCAGTGATGGCAAACCTTTTAGAGCTCTCAGTGATAGAAACAGTCCTTTGTGGCAACACGCCGTAGGTTTGTCACCACTGCACAGGTAAGCAGAAGACACCAAACAAACAAACAAAAACCCCTAGCAAGGAGAATTCTACAGTACATTAAAAACATCCTTCACTATGGTAAGTGAGTGCTATACCTGGGATGCAAAAGTGTTTAACGTATGTGCAAAAACTCTGATGATTGCAGTAGTTGAAGAAAAGTACTAATACAATTCTTTTCAGAATGAGAAAAAAAAACTGTTATCACAAAATAGCTAAAGCAGTCTTGAACAAAAACAAACATGGAGGTGTCATATTACCAGATTAAAAATACATTACAAAGACATAATAATTAAATCATCATGGTATTGGCATAAAAGTAGGCACAGGGACAAATGGAATATAATATAGACCACACAGAATCCCATGCATTTATGGCTACTTAATTTTTGACAAAGTAGCCAAGACTGTGTAATAAGAAAAGGGCACTCTCTTCCATAAACGGTCCTTGGAAAATTGGGTATCTATAGGCAGAAGAATGAAATTAGATCTGTTTCTTACCAGTTCTATTGTATGAAGTAAACAGATTAAAGATTTGAATGTGAGATATGAAACTGTAAAACTACTAGAAGAAAACTTAGGGCAAATGTTTCAGTACATTGGCATTGACAGTATTTTTTAAATGATGCTAAACACACAAGCAACAAAAGCAAAAATTGACAAATGGGAGTACCACTGAGCAAAAAGCTTCTATACAGCAAATGATGAAATCCACAGAGCAAAGAATGAACCTTACCCAACATGAGAAAGTATTTGCAAAGTACATGTCTGACAAGGGTTAATACTAAAAATTAAAAATTGACTTGGGCTGGAGAGGAAGCTCAGCTATGTAGCACTTGCCTAGCATGTACAAGGCAAGAATTAGAGTAGTACTAACCAGTGATTCCAAGAGAGGGAGAAGTCGGTAAATAGATGTAATGATATTGTTTCAGAGGAGTAAATCTGGGTGTGCTATAGCACAGTGGTGTGAATATGATTCACAATAATGCATCTTAAAATACTTTAAAAGATAAAATTTAGATGTATTCACAATTTAAAAAATGAAAAATCTTTAAGGTAACAAATATGCTACCTATCCTGAGTTGATCGACATCCAATGTATGCACAAATTAAAACATAGCTTGTGCATCATAAAAATGTGTGGATAACGTGTGTCAATTAAAAATGAAAAAAGAAAAAGAAAATAGTTGGAGGACTTGCTGGACATGGTTGTGCACACCTGTAATCGCAACACTCAGGAGACTGAAGCAGGAGGATCTCCATGAGTTTGAGGCCAACTAGGGCTGCATAGTGAGTTCAAGGCCAGTTTGAAGTATGTAAGTACATAGCAAGATCCTGTCTCAAAAAATAAGTTGGAGGATTTATATTACTGGAGACTGATGTTCAAAACACAAACCTACAATTTTTCAAGGTAGTGCAATATCAGTAAAAGGATAGAACATAACTTTGAAATTTTTGGTATATGCATTTGTTCCTGTTATTTAGGTCTTGATCTCTGGTCAAAATAGAAAATATTTTTATATTCCCAGAAAGTTTTGCCAGGTTATTCTCCAGTCAGTCCTCACCATTATTGCAGAGACATTATTATATTTGTCAGAGCATAGGTTAATGTTTTTTCTCTTCAAATATCATGTAATTCAAATGAAACAGTAAATACTTTCTTATGTGTGATTTATTTCACTCAAAATAGTGTCTGAGGCATTTATTTGTGTTTTTGAGTGTCTCAGAAGGTTTATTTATTTTATTATTTTTAAAATAATTTTTTATTGTATTAGTACATTTTTGTGATTCATGCAGTTTACAGTCATAGTGGGGAGTGGTTAAATGTACACACCGTATCTTGTTTCTTTTTTATAAATCTCCTCCACATTTCTCCCCTTTTTGTTTGTTTTTCATTTTTCTTTTTGGTTAATGTGCTGAGAAATATGAATATGACACAGGGCAATTTTTTTCTTTTATCCTCTAGATGAGCATTTGAGTTCATTAGAATTTTGGCTAATACAGCTAAATCTCCGATATAAATTTAAATAGAGTTTATTTTATGGGAGTATGTATTTTTTTTCTTTGACAAATGCTTTGGAAGCTAGAGTGTGGGTAAAGTACATATATAAATTTTTAAGAAACTAAACCCAGTTTTTTGAAATACTTATACTATTTTTATCTCCTGCTTATAAAATTTGAGTTTTATGTATTGTATATCTTTGTGACTATTTGGTGTTTTATGTTATTTTAATACTGTTTTTAGTATGGGATTTCTTCATGACTAATGATGTTTACCACCTTTTAATGTGTTTAATGGTCATTCCTGTATCTTCTTTTGTAAAAACTCTTTTAGAGTTAACTGCCTTTTTTATTTTCCATTTGACTAGTACTATTCTTATTGAGTATTGGGAGTGCTCTATACATTTCAGACATTTGTTCTTTTTCACTTCTATAATACAAATACCTTCTTACAGTCCTCTGGCTGTCCATATGACTTAATATTTTAAAATAAATTTGTCAAGAATTTTTCTCCAACATATTACTGAGGAAGTTACTAAGAATTTTAAGTGTTTAATGTGAAATTTTGAATAATACATGTTCATTTCTCTATTGAATAAATTCATTTATTTTGTTATGGACAGGGATCATCTTATTGCTGGGAATTATCTGCATGGCTATTAGTGTTCTGCAACACAATCAGTAACTTTATAGATTTATAAAACTATCTAGTCAGTGGAAAGTTAATAAAATATGTATGTCCCTATACAACTGGATAATTCCCAAGAGATCTATTACACAATGCCCTCTGTTCCACTAAAAGGATATCTTATACACCCTTGTGTCTATTTCCAAATCTTGGACATGTGTTTTTCAACAGCTTTAAAAATAATCTCTAAGGCTTATTCTTTTTTTTTGTTGTTGTTTTGTTTTTTTTTGTTTTTTGGTTTTTCTCCGGTACCGGGAACCGAACTCACGACCTTGCACCTGCCAGGCAGGCGCTTTTGCCGCTGAGCTAAATCCCCAGCCCCTCTAAGGCTTATTCTTGATTACACAGAGAAATAATCTGGCCCTGGTGGAGTTGGCCATATATTTTCATAGATACACCAGTAGCTGTAAATAATACTTATGTTTCCTTTTATTTTCTCTGCAAAGACAAAGCCATTAATTTTCTGTTGTTTATAGGCTATAGGGATTGTAATATTTTCTTATAACAGCCCAAATGGACTAAAACATTGCTCTTTCATCTTGATTTAAGGAAGCCAATCCCAAGGATACTTTCCATCAGTTTTCACTTGAAACAATTTAGATTGAAAAAATCAATTCTGTTAGAAAATTTCAAAGTTTTCTATGTATCTGATCTACCAAATTACTTCTTTTTTTTCTTTACCACCCGAGAAACTAATATTTTGTGGATCTAGGGACCAGGGCAATTTTTTTGAGAAGGTTTTGTAGACATTAATTCTGCACATAAAATCAGCCATTCTTTCTTTCTTTATATTATGTTTCTTATCCACTACTAGAAGAGAATAATAATAAATATGATATTAGTAGCAGAATTGCTCTGATTATTTTCTGATTAAAAGGACTTATTGATCCTGTGCAAATAATGGATATTTCTGTGATGTGTAATGTGAAAAAACAAAATTATCTGCATTATCAGGGGTCAGTGAAATTCAGTTTCAAATTTCATTCAATAATGTTGAATTTGATTGCAAAACCTATGTAATTAAATATATCTACATTTAAATTTAAACTAAAAATCTATTGACTATATTAAATATAGGATAGGAAGAGAATGAAAAACTCTTCTAATATATCCATAAAGATAAATCATTAAAATTGGTATCAAAATGTTCCAAGTAATCACATTTAAATTTCTTTCTTAAATTTAGTCATTTCTGTAACATCAAGTTTTGTTTTCCTGGATATTAGGTCAATAATGTACTTGTTGACTGAAAGGCGTCTTCTTCCAACTGACTCTGTCCATTGTAATTATCTAAAAGTAGTTCAAGTGATATAAACTTTTAAGCCTGAATTTGGGACTCTCCATTGAACTATCAGTAGTTCAGAATTATATAGTATAGATATATCCATAAGGCTTCAAAAGTATCCTTCCACGTAGAAAATGCAAATTCTGACTTTGTGTTTTAGCTCTGCATTGGGCCATAGTTAGAATAGTACTAATTAGTTTTACTTGATGTCTTATAATAATCAAAATATCAGAATACTGACAATTGAAATTATCTGCTAAAATTTAATGATCAATTTCAGGAAAATTGCTTCTATAAATATTGAATCTTCTGGTCCATGAACATGGTATACTTCCTTATTTACTTATATTTTCTTTTAAAATATTTTCAGTAGTGTTTTTAGTTTCAGTAGACGTCTAGCACATATTTTAAATTTTTTAAGGTATTTAATGTTTTTGGTATTTCTATTTCCCAGCAGAAACTGGAAGGTACATAATGAAGAATTATCAGTAACATGGAGGAAATGTAGCAGCCCAAATTTCATGGAAAAAATGAAATAACTTTCTGTAGCCACTCATATTCCTTTACACCTTCTGGTTTACTTAATTATACTATAACAAATTACAATAGTCTCAGTGGCTTACAAATAGTAGAGGTTTATTTTTTTAACAGTTGTGGAGGGTTCTAAAATCAGGGTGTCAGGATGGTTGACTTTCTAGTGAGGGTTCTTTTCCGGGCTGCATACTGCCAACTTCTTGTTGAGTTTTCAAATAGTAGAAAGGGGATCAAATAACTCTCTGAGGCATCATTTATAAGAATGCGAATTTCCACCCTTGGGTTCTGATTATCTCCCAAAGGCCTTACCTCCTAATCCCATCACATTAGGATTTTAATGCATGAATTTTGTGGAGTGAAAAATTTACATACACTGAAACTTCTGCAAATGTTAAAAATGAACAAATTTATTAAGAGGACCATAGATAGAGCTGCTGTAGCACATAATAATCATAGTAAGGGAATGCATAAAAACTTAAAATTGTCATCAGTTATCAATCTTTTAGTAACTGATCTTTCCTAGAAATCATCTAAATATCCAATAATGAGACATTTACTAAATTAATTTAATATTAGCCTTAAGTTTTATCATAGAGCGAGAGCTTGAAAATTATGATTTAGCTGAAATCCTGGAAACTATATTTACCGTCAGTCAAAAAATTTGAAAAATATGAAGCAATTTAGTTCAACAAAATTTCATAAGTATGATTTTAAACATTAAATGTTAGTCTGAAATTTCTGTGAAGCAGATGACCAGATGAAATCGGTCATGTGAAAGACTGCAGGATCATCCACTAGAAAAGATGACGTGGTAGCTGTGTGACTTTAGAAGAGCCATTTGCTGGTGATATATGCTAACTCCTGTGACTGAAAGAGGAAAGGAAGGAAAAGGAGGACGGTTTTAGACTGCAGTATAATTTTATGATTGTTTTGGCAAGGCAAATGGAAAAGCTTCATGCCAAAGAAGTCTGTCATATTACTCCTAGTCCCACAGGAATCGGCTGCCTAAGCGTTTCTACTGCAGAACCCTTGTCGGGGGGCAGCTTGGAGGAAGCACGCTTTTGGCCAGGATGGACTGTTGTGTCCAGTGTATTTGGCGATGCAGTAAGTGGTGTATTTAGTGATGTATTCAAATACAGTGATGTAGTCAGGGATGGCTGGGGCTGTCAGTCGGTTACAATCACTGGGGTAGGAGATCTGGGAAAAATATTATTACGACCGTTATAGTCTGTCCCTTGCATCATCCTATGTATTTCTCTACACAAATTTAGAAATTATCGTCAATGATTCCCATCATCTTGAATGAAACGTAGAAGAGTAGGGAAGAAAAATAAAGCCCTAATATCTACAGTTAGTATTAGGGCTACAATTAGCCCTCGCCATTTTTAGTCTCCACTCCCTATTCCAAATTGCCCTCACTTTCAGATGTTACCTTGTCAGATCTTGGTAGATTACCTGGTACTGTGACCCCTTTCTGCAGGGGGCACATTGAGCATTTGATAATCACTTACAGCCCAGGATTGCTGCAAATGTTTATCTAAAGTTACACTGCATGAAAGAGTACCAGTTGGGCATCTGAGTGAATTACCTGTAGTACACATGTATTCCACTTTGCCTTCATTATGCAAACCATCTCTGCTCCTATTGGGCATGGCTAATTACTATGAACAGTGTGGTAGCTTCTGTAAATGCCTGCTACTCTCTGGACATAAGGAGCCCAAAATGCCTAGCATGGGCTGTTATTTATATAGTTCAATGGAGTCCTTGCTTTGTTCACTTAAAAGTATTGCTTGTTAATTTGTATATTTTGAAGTTGTAATATATAGTATATATTCACATTGTTATTTTTTACTGATAAATTAACATTCTATCACTGTACAGTAATCAAATTTTCTTTTGTAATATTTCCTATCTTGATATTTTGGATAGTAATATGGCTATTTCATTGCCTTATGAGTATCATTTGCCTTGGTATCTTTTCCTTCTTATTAATTTACCAGTATCTATAAACTTTAAGCGTGTCTCTTGTAAACAGTATTCAGTTGGTTCTTTACTGTTAGTCCAGTCTGACAATGTTAATGGATTTTTTTCTTACTTACATTTAATGTAGATGGTGGTGTAGCTTTAGTATAAGATTATCATTTCGCTATTTCCTTTCTATTTTTATGATTACACTTATTATTTACAATTGAATTTTCTGGGTTTTTGTTTTATAGTATTTTATCCCACATATTATCAGTATGTATTAAAGACAGGAGTTTGAACTATAGCACTGCTTGTTCCACAGTCAAGACAATGGGATGTCTTTCCTGTGTTTTATGATTAAGACAAGATTTTCCTCATACACAGTCTTTTGCATATTACATTGAATCTGGCTATCGCTTCACTTAGCTTGAGCTTATCTCCTTCTCATCTTGCAAATATTTGAGCTGAAATAAGTTTGCTGCAGCTTCTACTATGTTGATTGATTTTTGGAATCAACACAAACAGGACTGAAGAATTCGGTCAGGATCAGAATGGAAAGATAGTGTTTTAGTCCCTTCTACACTGCAGGCCTTTATGACAAAATTTTTTGGGTTATTGTTGGAGATAATTGTTAGACAAGAAATTTATTTTTGTGCTTGGCGCTTTTCCATCCGACACTGTCATCCAAGGCTTTTTTTGTCTTTTTTTTTCATTTCTACTCTCTCTCCTCAGTCTGTTGGACCCAGAGCAATTACCTGTTCCCATGTGTGGAAGGCGCCAGGTTTCAAGGTTTCTTTAGTCACATAATAATTGAAACCTCCCCTTCCTGTAGGTTTTCCTTTACTGCAGGGCAAGGTATTTTTCATCCTTTTCTCTCTAGAGCATAACTGCAGTGTACTTCCCAGTATTTCTTGGGTTTAGGTCTGAGAATTTGTAAGTAATCTTAGTTCTCCCTTTTTCTGAAATAAGAATGGAAACCACAGATTTGTCTCTATGCTATGGTTACTGGAAGAATAATGTGAAAATATTTTAAAACACTGATGCACATTAAAATTGTCTCTGGGATACCTAAGCTATAGATACCTTGGTCCTACAGTGGAAGATTTAAATTCACCCACTTTGGACTAATATCCAGGAAATATCTGTTTACTAAAAGCTCCTCAAGGCAACTTTTGGTGCAACCCCCAAATTGTGAAGAATGGTAAATTAAGTGGATGGTGGTCTGAAAATGCATGATATTTAACTGATCTTGATCCTCAGTGTCTGGGACAGTGCTACATAATAAATGCTTAGTTTGTACTTATAGCAAATGAGTGTATTCATTATGGTCACTTGATTTTTCATGTAAATCAGATAGTGATGATTTAGATGTGTCAGATGATAGTTTAATAAACTGTAGCCATATTAAAAGACAACCATTTTCTTATTTTTGTTGAAATTAGTGTCCTCCTGGTTGCCTGATGCATTGGACATCCTCCCTTGTGTATCTTATTTGACACTATTGCAGGATTCCCCACTATTTTCCTCTTTAAAAAATTCCTTTGCTTTTGTCGACATCATAATTTTCTGGTTTCTCCCTACCTATTGGCTTCTTAATTGGAATTTTAATTTTTTGCTCTTCATTTTTCAAAATCTGGAACTTCTCTTCTACTCTTGAACCTTAGCTGTCAGCAGGTTTGCAAGAAAATTCTTTTAGTGCAGGAATTCACTATCAGTCATTGTGTGCATGTGTGTGCATGTATGTGTGGGTGTGTGTGTTTTCTTTTAACAGTAAACATTTATTAAGTTTTCTTTATGGTGCTACTGGCTGGGAATACAAAGTACCATAAGTTACCACCTCTGCCTTGAAGGAGTGTATAAGTCAAGTAAATAATGATGTCATTGTACTTCTGAAAGAATTCTGGGAATGTGGCCCTAAGCTATGAAACACAGTTTTTCTCCTCCTTGAAGACTTTAAATATTTTCTTCTTCACATTCTCTTTTCATATTCTTGGAAAATTATTTTACAGATGTAAGTTTCTTATGTGCCTGTGTGTGAAAATATGTGACAGAGGAAAAGTGGAAGAGCAGAGAGGAGAAAAGTAGGCTCCCATGGCATGTGGCTCTCTGCTTCTAACTTATCTGCTATAGGTAAGCATAAATGTAATTAAAATACTTTCTAGGATTTTAACTTTCTCAGGGATTCTTAGAATTTCCTTCAATTTTATTTTACTGATGGAGAAGATGGGCCAGGATGTGTCTGTGAGCCTTCCAAACACTGCTTCCTTCAGCTTCCAAAGCACACTGCTTCTGTTATTAATTTGATACTAGTAACCTTCCTCTTAACCTGTTGCTCATGAACTAGAGAGAAGTGGTATAATTAACCACATTTGAAAGGGGGGGAAAAAGCTAAGTCTGAACATCTGCTCATCCAGTTGGTAGTAGTGACTTCCACTTAAACTCATGATCTTATATTTCTGGTAAATATTAACAATACTTCCTACTCATACAGCTTTGTGCCTGCACTATCTACTACTTTCTAAATGTTACCTGATTTACGTTCATCCAAGGAGATCAGTTCTTGCAAAGACTAATATTTTCATGGCAAGTTATACTTTTCCCAAACTACAACAATAATTTCAGGTTCTTGGCCCTACTTGGAAAGACAGACTCTAACAACCTCTTCATTTTAGTAGATTGGCATGGTTGCATCCATTCTTCTCACATAAAATAAGCCCCAGGGAAGATATTAGGATGTGAAAAAATTTAGTTTTTAATAACACATTAATACACCCTAGATAGAATAATCTCCTGAAAATAGAAAAAAAAAAAAAAGGGACCTGAGAGCTATTATGTAGCATACGACTAGCTGCACAATTTCTATTCTGGTAGGAGTTCAAATATAACAATTAATGTCACACTTCGCTTCGTTCAGATTAGTGGAAAGCTTATCTGCCTCAGGCAATAATAATCAGGACTCAATAAAAGATGTTAGAGCAGATGGAGGTACTGCAGTTTCCAATTAAACTCTTCTTTGTTAAACTTGTATTCTTTTATTATTTATTGGACTGACTACAGCCCCCATCACCTATACAATTGGTGCTTGTGTTCAGTGCTGCCCTGCACATTTGGTTATTTTCTAAGCTAGAGAAGGTTTTGCCTAAATGGAGAATCTCATCTTTCTTTCATAAAATAGTTGCCGAATAGATGGCATTTCCTTTTGTAGTGAGAATGAAAAAAGCAGGAGGAAAAGGCAAGTGAGGTTCATTGGGCCTTGAGGATTTCTGGTAGGCATTTTTGAGTAAATCTGCTCTTGAATATATTGTTGCATTTAAACCTCATAACCATACTATGAGGAAGAGGTTATTGCTTATTTGTTCACCATTTTTGTTGATGGAGAATCTGAAACTGTGGGATGTTGAATCAGTAAGCAAATGTGAAAAGCAGAAAGACCTTCTTCAGCTGCTCATAAAATCATATTACCAAGGGGAAGGTAGGAGAGATTTTATAAATGAGATTACAAAAAATGTTATGAAAAAAGACCTTGTTTTATTAAAAGAAAAATATAGCACATGTCTATGTACGTATGAATCAAAAGAATGTTTTAGAAATTCTACATGGCTCATTTATGCATGAGTAGCATTACTGTGGAAAGCATTTAACAAGCATGTTGTGTTTATCACACCTCCAGAGGCTAGAGCAGCACTGAGAGCTCAGTGGAAGGGAAAACAGACTCTCTTTCTGCTTTTATAAGAAAAATGAATATATTCATGAGATTTCAGTAATGCTCACTTATTGCTTAGTAAGAAAATTAGAGAGTGGTCTGCTGGGCTAGTCTGAGGTAATTAAAAAGGCAGAAATGATCCCTAACTGTGCAAAATTCAAAGAACTCTTAGAAAGCGGAATCATGGTAAGGTTTCCCTCCCCTAATAAATGCTGCACTGTGAAGAGGAACGTGGAATAGAGGATGGAAGGGCTGCGTGTTTTCATTATCTCTCTAAGAGCAGTGTGATGTTTATTAGTCTTGATTGTCAGCGTGCCTGGATTGATAGACATCTAGGATATTAATAAAGCACACTGCTGGATGTGTCTCTGAGAGTTTCCCGAGATAACTGGCATGTGGTAGAGCAAACTGAAGCGGGAGGAGCCATGGTGCAACAGCCTGAAAATGGAAGGAGGGAACCATTGATGGGTAGTGCTATCCTCCCTCCCTTTCTTGCCTCCGCTTTCACGAAGCTAGCAGTTTTCCTCCATAACAGCGCTCTGCCGTCATGCTCAATCTTATAACAGCCCCAGAAGCACTGGGACCAAGTGACCATGGACCGAGACCTCAGAAACCATAAGCCAAAACTTATCTTTTCTCCTTGAATTGCTTTTCTCAGTTTTTTTGTCATAGGGATGAAAGCTGACTAACACAAACAAGGTCTAAAAGTGTTCCCAGTTCCCAAGGAATAGGATTTATTTCAATGCCATTTCAATTTATTTGCAACCAAGAAACTACCCCTCTTGAACTTTTACTGAGGTACCCCAACACCCAATAAGTAGCACCTGCTAAAATACTTCTTTTTACCTTGGAAACAATAGGCGACCATCTCAAAATAATATATTTCATATATTACTCTATAAAAAGATTCAGTAATTATGCTATAATGCCCATTCTCCACATAACATAATTTAGAATAAGCCAATAATAGCTTTACAGTCAGTAGTTTAAGTATAACATTAATGATTTTTGTTTCTGGAGTTTATAAAAAGGTCGGTTTTATTTTCAAGTTAAAGTTAAAGGGATAATCTCAGGAATACACATGGTGTGAAGCTAGAGTCTATAATTTATGAATGGTCTAATAAAATTATACTGAAAGAAGCAAGAAAAGGGTCATAAAGAAAAAAGTAAAATAGGCATATTTTGACCAAATATGAGGAAATGTTCAAAGTATTATGGGCCTGTTGGGTTCTCATGAGTAGGTATTTTGAAAAGGTTTGAATATCACAAAAATGATCAAAGGGTTGGGGAGAAAAAGGAGTGATAGAAGAAATTGTAACCTGAAGTATAATGAGACCAAATCTCCATTACTAAGAGGAATAAGGTGATCTTTTTCCCTCAAGAACCAGAAATTTTGATTTTTTTATATTGGAGAGAAGCACTATGTTTTCATTCAGTGGGCTGAATTTTAATCCAGGGACCTCTTATTCTTCCTTGGTTGTCTTACAACATTATTTCTAAATAATATCTATACTCTTCCCAAATGTATTTGCATAAATCCATGAGTTAATATCCAAATATAATTCACCTTCAAGGTAAAAATGTGTCATTTTCTAGTATTGCTATAAAAAGAGTCCATGACTTGGGAAAGAATGTATCTGTGAAGTACAACTATCCATTTGGAAATAACTTATATATTTATTTCTTTAGGTCATCAGGAAGCACACAGCTTAAACTATAAAGAATGAAAATAATTTTAGGGATATGGTAATTATAAAAGTCTTTGAGTATATGGGGAGATACTGTAACAATATATCTTGTGTTTGTGCTATATATCCATATTTAATGTCTTAGCTAATTAGCCATTTTAGGGAAAGATTAAAAATACCACAAGGGAGAATGAATTAATATTCAGCTTTGGATGCTACAAATAGAAATTTACAGAAAACAAGAATCTTGAAAGCCAGACTCTTAAAGCAGAAGATTGTCTGTATTCTTTTGTCTTCTTGTGAAGCAAAACACGAGGAAGATTTATAATAATGGATGGTTCTAGTTTCATGTAATACTTACCAAGCAGGAGAAGGGAAGAGGAGACAAGTGGATGAGAGAGTGACCGCTGCCTTTAGTCCTGGTGGTTGGGTGGGGAGGCTGGTGGCAGAGAGGGCAGAGAAAAAGATGAGTAGAGAGGAATCATCTGCCTAAATTTGAACAAAAGGAGTTCTTTGTAGATACAACATTCAAGTGGGTGCAAGAGAGCCCGAGTCCATTGAGTCTAGTCCCGTTTCCAGAATATACTGAAAGGAAGACTTTGAGAGTCAATGCAGAATCTAGCACAGAGGTACCTCAACACGCACATGGTGGTTATGCACGTCCTTGCCTTCGGATGGTTTATAAAGCATTCTGGGATCCCAGAATTTCCCACATTCTTCTGTGAGGTAATGAACAGATGCTAGCATTACTGGTGGACAGCAGAGGCCTGGAGGTCAAGATAAAGTAGGTGAGGACTTGGACACAGTGAAAATGCTTACACTATGGGTTCCAGCAGCGGTGCTAGTGGGTCACACTTAAAGCCTAGTAGAACCAGTTGCCCATCGGCAGTCACTGATCTGGGGAGCAGGTCAGCCCATTCTTTTTGTACAGGAGGCTATGGGGATCCAGAGGGTACTGTACTCACCACTTCCTCAAGGGAGATAGGACAGACACAAGTTCACACCCCGCCCAGATAATTTAGCAATGCAGCAAGGCTGTATCTCAAGAATTTTTAAAATTAAAAGGGCTGGGGATATATCTCAGAGGGAAGACCCTGGGTTCAATTCCTTCTAGTTGTGTGTGTGTGTGTGTGTGTGTGTGTGTGTGAGTCTGTCTTACCCATTTGTTCAGTTACCTTTTCACAGCTGCTTCTTCACTCTGCAATGACAAAGTTGAATAGTCGCAATGCGATGCCTTTATCACTTGATGTAAGTGCTATGTGAAGCTTGACAGAAAGTAAGTCACAGGCTCTGATGCAGAGTGAAAACAGCAGTACAGCAATAGGTCCTATTGTTTTCATCACATTATTCCCTACTTACTGAGTCCACACTTGCGTGGTTAGGTTTTAATAAATATTTCCAAAAACTTCATTCATTCTCCGCAGAGGTTACCTGGCTAATGGAGAAGATGAGACTTTTATTTAAAAGCATGTTTCTTATTGTAAATGAACTAGTTGGAATCATATTTATAAAACAGACTGTTATGGTCTTTGGTTATTTTTTAGGCCTGATCTCCCCTACTGAGTTGAAGCAAATAAACTTCAAGGCTGAACTCTAAGAATGACCTGTTCCTCTGAATTCATGGTGAGCAGTTCCTTACACTAGTTGTACTGAAACCCTGCAAAAGTTCTGCTATTTTCATTCAACTTTACCACACTTTCCACAAGAACTAAACATGTTCAGATCCATATGGGAACATGAAATTAGAAGACAAACTGCTTCTAAGACAGACACAGGCTACCTACATTGATAATCTCCTTCCCTGGAGAGCTGTCCTCACATGGCCTGATAATAAAGCTGCAAAGGGGAAATTGAGTGAAAATAATGAACAGCTATTATAGGAAAGGGAACTTAGGGTAGTTTTGGCAAGAAACTAGGGTTATGAATAAATAATAATTGTAAATGCTGGCTTCTAATTGAATGGAGACTGACTTTTTAAAAATTCAGTAACAGGACACGCAGCAATGGGGAGGTAGCCTACTCGGGTTAATTATATCATTCTCCAGGAAAGAAGTTGGTTAACAGCTTGCCACCTGCCATGTATTAAAAACTAAAAGGCTTTAGAGTCCTTTCTGGAAATAAAATGTTTTTGTAGTTTTGCCAAGGGCTGATGAAATGCCAAAAGGTAATTATGTCGGCCTGAGAAGACCGTGATCATGAAAATAAGATTTACAAAAAATAGCGGGTTTTTCAGGCACAGTTGAGGGCAATTTTAAATTTGGAAGTGAATGTCCTTGTGCTCGGGCATAGTCTAACTATTTTCCTCCCTACCAACTGTTCCTCTCATTTGCCTGAAAAACTTCCAGTTCCCTCTTTACTTTTTTTCTTTTCTTTTTTGTTCTTTCTTTCCTGTATCCTCTCCACCATTCATCCTCACAACCGCAGTGTCTCTTCACATAATTCAGGGTATAAAGGCACGTGTTCCTTCAACAGGGAAGAAAGGCAAAGTATTGTCATAGTGTGTCAGCATGTGGCTTACAAAGCGCTCAACAGTCCATGCCAGTCCAATTTAAGGAATTCGTCTCTTAAGGATTGCTACAAATAAATAATCCAAATTTATATTATGAAAATACTCACACAGCATTAAAATGGGATGAAAAAGAAACTGGATCAGAATGAAAACAATAGCAACACTGGGGAAAGCAGGGGAAGGCTAAGTTGCAGGGAGTGGTGCAGAAATACGGTGGGAGAGAGGGTTTTGCTGTAATAGTACCCCTCCTTCTTGGTCCCCAGGAAGACTATATACAAAATAAACTGTGGCTTTTTTGCTTTAATTTGGTATTAAAGCTGTAGAGACTCCCATGTAATTTTGTGTTGGGGCATTAGAGACTTGGAAATGAGCCCCAAATATCCAAGAAAATGAGGAAGTACTTCCAAAGGTACTTTTCTTTGACACTGTATCAAGAAGAAATGCCAGAGAGAAAGAAGAGAGCATCAGGCTGCTGAAAGTATTTATTGTAATAAACTTGATAGGGCAGGTCATGCGGCAAAATGGGCCCTCAGCTATTTGGCCCAAAGGGAGAGAAAAACAAGTAAAGAACTGGCAGTGCCAAGACCAGGGAAACTTACTCAGCTGGAAAGTTGGCTTCCAAGGAAGGTAGCAGAAATCCGACTCAAGGTCCAAGTAAATGGAGCAATTTTGTTCTCCATCTGGGCTTGAATTGATGTTGAGATTCAAATCAGCTAGATGGAGCTCAGGAGCTGGAGTTTTTCAGTAGTCATGCTACTAAGATAGGTGTATGGGATTGTTCGGTTTTTGCAATGTGGGAATCCACTTGGGTAGAAATCAAGATTCTAGCCAGAGAAAAGAGAGAGGGTTCATCTCCTGGGAAATTTGGATTGTTTTAGAACCTCACTGTCATTGTTGGACCTCACAAGCAAGATGAAATGCTAGTCAGAAAATTGGAATATAAATCAGAATCTGAGTCAGTTTTCTGATCCGTGAAAACAGCCCAAGAGGGCAGGCAAGGGGAAGGAACAGCTTAGTAGACACAAAACCATCTTGGAACCTATTCCTGTCGTAGAGCTGAGAGTTATTCCAGACACTAATGCACAATTATGCAGTCAAGTTGGTTCATTTGGCTCAGGCATGGAGAGGGCAGCATGAGAAGCAACAGAGACAATAACAAACGACATCCTGCTGAAATCATAGGAAATGTTGTGAATGGTGCTGACAGTTTAAGAGATTCTGGAAGCACAGCCAAAAAGATCATTTTCCAGAGGGCAAGTAAAACAGTTCAAGGCTGATTATTTCGGTCTTTAATTTATTAATTTATTCATCAAAAAGTTAGTGGCATTCTATCGCCCTGAAGAATAGACAGCTCAATATTACTCCCTTCAATTCCACAAGAAAAATTCAAATGAGCAAAAAAGCAAGCTAATGATTTAATTTACTTGTATAACTTCATAGTGTAAGTGTCCAGGAGTTGTCTATCAACTCTGTATTCTATCTCAGGAGCAGCTATGGAATGAATAATTTGTGTCATGATAATTGTAAGTAATTGCCAAATATGAAATTTGGCCATATTATATTTATGAAGGCATGGAAAATATTTAATATTTAATGAATTGCTTTAAAAGTCTATATTGACATTTTAGAGAATTTTGAAAATGTAATTCATAAAATTTTAATCTTCAAGTCTGTATTATGTGATATCAGATCAAATTCACATTTCTCAATTGAGGAATTCTGTGTGGTAGTTTAATTATAATAATGTTTCTATAGATCTGCCAAAATAAATTATTTAGCAGATGTAACATGTTTTCATTGATAATACATATGTAGACATGAATATTTATATCCAGATTTACCCACTGTATGATTGTAAAGACAGAAATGGATTTTCTGCACATCATGATCATTATCATTAGTGAGTGTTTACAATTCATCAGACCCTGTGCTAAACGATTTTGCAAACATTAACTCTAATGCTCGGAAAAAGTCTATGTAATAAGTACTCTTATACTGATTTCATAGGAGAAGAAGCACAGCGAGGGTCCTAGAGCAAGAATGTAAGGGAACTACATAGGACCTTGAAATCAAAAGGTAGTGAAACTGGAATTCAAATCAGTATATATATTGATGAAATTTGATAGTCCTAATCTGTATGCTAGACTACTTGCACAAGGTAACATTCTTGATTCACTAATGAAGCCACAAGCATACAATTTATGCACAAGCCAATTGGCTTGGCATAGAGAAAAGAACACTGCTACATTATCACTGTGATTGACCACTGCTCAAAACATCTGTGCCTCTAATTTTAGTGTAGTTGTACAAGACTGAGGAGCTGTTTTAAAATAAAATGTGTGATGAATACGTTTAAATTCCACATTTTTAGTGCTTTGGTGTCTAAAATAAAGGATGGTGACTTAAAAAATTTCTCAATAGTTTTATATTGTGTAAGTCAATAGAAAATGGTAGAACGAAAGAGCATGTCACTATAGGCAATGCTGTTCACTTAGGTACTCCATTTGCACAGCCGTAGAGTAAAGATCTGGATTAGATATTTCAGGTCTTTTTTATCCTTGAAACTCAAATATTCTAAGCCTGTAATTAATTGATAGTCAAATTATATTTATTAGAAATAATCCAGGATAGGAAAAACTGATATTCGCTTAAATGTTTCATGTACCTGTAGGAGCATGAAGATCCTGTTGTCTGTCGTCTGCATATCTATCTATCTATCTATCTATCTATCTATCTATCTATCTATCTACCAGGGTCTGTGTCTAGATGTTCCCTTAAAGCCTCAAGCAGTTATGGGGCAGGCTTCTAGAGTTTATGATTGATTCATGCTCTAGTGCTGGGACTATGGGTGTGAGTGCAACATCCACCCTCAGGTAGGTAGTTTGCATACAATATAAGAGAGGGAAAGAGCCTCTCTCTCTGCCTTTCCTCCCTTTTGCTCTTGTTGCTTTGCTGTCTTCCGCTGCCATGAACTGTTGCCCTCTGCCCTGTGCCACTCTGCCTTGGAGACAGCCAAGTATGGACTGAAACCTCCACAAACTGTGAGCTAAATAAACCTTTCCTTCCATAATTTTGTGTGTCAGGTATTTTGCTTTAGTAAGAGAGAAAAGTAATCAAGACACTATCTTATCCTATCAGTCCAGATTTATTTATTTACCTAACTATACTTTCAGAGTAATCCTTCATAATACATGATATTTTATGTATCATCCAGAAAAGCACACTACATCTCAGAAGTTATTTAACTTTCCAAAGATCTCAGTCATAAGATAGGAACCTGGTATTTGAAATCACTTTGTATCAAACCCCAAAGCCAATGCAATTTTGTTTAATAACTAATTTTCAGTTCATTCAGAATTGCCACTTTAGAAATGCTACTTCTTAAGAATAAATCATTTATTAGGTATCAAAATCCAAAATGCAGTATTAGAAATGTTAACACAGATTTATTTCTCATTTATGTGAATTTAGCAACAGGTATTCAGGAGAAGAGGAGGTGACAGTCATACACTCGCTTTTAGCTTCTTGTGACTGTATATGATACTTATTGTTTCCATTCACATCACTCAAGACAGCCTGATAACCCAGCCTTGACCTCGTAGCAAGACATATTTGGAATTAGGGTCTTGTATTTTCAGAAGAAGAAAATGACCTTAGATTTCATGAGCTCTTTTTACTTTCTCTGCCAGTGCCTTCTCTGTCACTGGTCATGATATAGGAAATGAGAAGAGTGGTAAATTTTTATTATTTTACTCAGACATAAAGAAGGAGGGTAACTTAGAATTTATGTCCTCCTAATAATTGTATTTTTTATTCAAAAAGTCTAGATAACTGGAACATCAGAGCCTTCTTCTTGGCACAGAAATTCCTTACTGGTTTTTCCATAAGAATGTTTATTGTGTTCACTGTTTTCGGTGTCTACTGCAGAGCACAGGCATAGTATTTAATGCATGAATGTTGCAGTGTGCTTTGGAATGACGATAGAGGATCAGTGTTGAATTTGCTAGTATTTCAGCACCTGCTTGAAAAGCCTCTGACCGAAGTTAAATATTTAAAAAGACACCACTGGCACTTTGAAACATTGCAACAGTACAAGCTTTGTGGCCAAACTTCTCACAATATCAGTTTATCTATGCTGTATTTAAAAAAAGAAGGAAGTCTGTCTACAGTGATCGCTTCTAGCCAAAGACCTGACCTTTTTGCTGAAACAGAATTCACAACTATGGACAAAATCAGGTGATGATGGTCAGAGCCCTTTACAAGAGAAGGTCTTGGAGTCTTTGTACAGTTTTGACTCAAGTGCCCTTTTCTGATTGCTGGGCAGGGGAGCTTCAGGAGGGAGGGATGACATTTAACAATATAGCATGACCTAGACCCGTGGTTTTCAACTTTTCCAGATATGAGTCCTTTTAAATGCCACACTTCTCAGAATCCCAAGAGATACTAGCTGTATTCTTTATCAGTTGTTGAGGAACTACACAATAATAAAAGTCCCCACTACTCAATAGTAATTTTCAGTTAATTTGTGCTTTATTAATTACAATTAGATTTACTTGAAAAATCATCAAATGCAAGGCAAATATTTTTGGTTCATCAACTGTACTTAGTGTGCTATAGATTTGAAGTTATTTTCATTAACTCCAAGGACCACAGGAGGTCAAGAAGTGAATTTTCCTGAAGAATCAGCTCCCAGTGCCAAAAGCAGTGTTGAATTTAAAGATGGTAGTTGATGCTCCACGTAGGTAGTGGACATGTATGTGTACTTCAAACATTTTCATTATTCAAAGTGAAGCACCAGTATACATGTATATGTAAATATACATATGTAGTGTATTTATATATGCACTATATACATGTACACTTTATATACACAAGTGTGTATGTGTGCTTCTCCATTCATTTGTTGTTCAAAGCACTGATGAAAATGATACAGAATAATAAAAGTGACTGCTTATTTAGTAACTAGTATCTGAGGTAAAGTTTTAGTATTATATACTTCAAAATGCTTTAATCTTATTATTAACTCTGTTTTACAGATGAAGAGACTGAAAATTTAAGCAATAGTCTGGTAAGAGGCACAATGGGCATTCCTACTCAGTACAGCCCTCAAATTTTTGCTCTGGAATACTGTCTTTCAGTGTCTGTTGGAGCAGTTCCTATACTCACAAACTTGTGTCTCATGACCCTTACAATCCATTGGGAGAAAAACAAACTAGATATGTAAGCAATAAGATAACTGCAAGTTTATGCACAGAAAACTTCTGAGACAGAGAGTGAGTACTATACAATTATTTTATGTAGGGGAGTTTGGGGAAACCTTGTTTAGGAACTGGCATTGGAATATTTAAGTAAAGATAAACTTAAACCCCTCTTCCTAACTAACTCATCAGCTCTAGAACCTCTCTTTTCTCTTTAAGGGACCAGCTACAAACAGAGTACCCATGAAGACATAATTTTTAGCATCTATGGAATGATTGGATGCCTACCTCTATCTTACCTTTCCAATATAGTTTCATTACCTATTTGTCATGATAATCTCTGGGCTAATCAAAACTGGTGCAAAAGTCTGATATTAAAATTTTTGAGGAATTGCTCTTAGTTTGTGATTTCACTGCAAGACTGTTATAATGAATTGTTCACCACTTTTCCATGTGTCATGTATCATAAGAACTCTTAGAATAAACTATAATAAGAAGCTGAATCAAAAGTAAACAATATCTACAACCGAGGGTATATCAGACTGACCTGATCACCATGCTATCAAATATTTTATATCTGAATTTCTTTCATGTTGCTCTGAAACTGAAAACTTGAATGGTAATATATGAACAGCATTTTACAGGCAGGGTCTCTCTCATCTGTACTATTTCTCCTGATTTTTATATCCTTACTGTCTTTACTCAGCAGGTCTGCTTCTGACATTTCAAAGATATAGTGCCACTTAATCTAAATGCCACCTTAGCTATGTTTTAATCACATCTGTTTTAAAATACAGTAGTTTTTTTTTTTGCCATACCATGCTGGTTTTATCACAGTAGCTTTGTAGTACAATTTTAAGTCAGTGATTGTAATGCCTCCTGTCTGGCCTTTGCTGGCCAGGGTTGCCTTTACAATTCTAGGTAATTTCTGGTTCCAAGTTCATTGAAAGGAACCGTTAGTATTTATATTGTTTCAATTTTGCATGTCTCTACCTGGTAATCTGAGCAATTACTTTGAAGATAACAATATGCAATATAATAACCATTGTTAATTTCCTATCATTTTGGTTTGAAATTCTGGATGGGTTTTTTTGTCTCTCTTTTTTTCTCTTTCAAATAAAAATAGAAAAATAAAATACACTAGTGACACAGAACACAACTCCAAACTTTGTGGAGGAAGGTTGAAATGTCTTTCAGTAACTGTCCCCGTTGAACATGCAAACCTCCATGTTTTTACATTTATGTATTTTTTGAGTGATGGAAAACACTTTTCTCTTAGGAAGGACCTCTTTTCAGTCTGTCTTTTTGGGTTTCTTATCTATTT
The DNA here is from genome assembly GCF_000276665.1 of Chinchilla lanigera. Classification (NCBI taxonomy): domain Eukaryota; kingdom Metazoa; phylum Chordata; class Mammalia; order Rodentia; family Chinchillidae; genus Chinchilla; species Chinchilla lanigera. Next base: position 7,755,404 of record NW_004955427.1, on the reverse strand, counting down.
TTTGCATTTTTACATTTCCTGGGAGAGTCTACATATACCAGGGGAGACCTTGCATGATTAATTTATCAGTTGGCTCTTCTGCTTAATTTCAGGAATTTTTCATAATTTCCTTGGAAGACATTGTGAACATTAACTCATGCACATTTCCAAGTTTTTTAGAACACAGCTAATGCAACTCATTCCCTTCACAAACTTTTTCTTCTGGTATCCCAATCATCAAAATCCCAAAGGAATCCATACTTCTGTCTCCATACTACTTTTCTTTTTCTTTTATAGGAAATACCTATTTTATGCCTGTCCTGTGACTTATACCTTGCTATCTGTGAACATACTTTGGAAAAATTCATAATCTATGTCTTAAAGATAATAATTTTTTGGAAATAGAATTACTATAAAAGTGGGGTTTGTTTTGATGAATTTGCAACATGTACATCTTAATTTCTAGTGGTGTGCTTTTGTGGCAAGGTTATAATGGATCAACTTTTATAAGCGTTTATCCTGTATTAATCTTTTTTACTTTAATAATAACCTATTGAGCTATTAAGTATTACAGTATCAAGTATTAAACCTATTTAGTATTACACTGAGTCAAAGCTTTAGGTTAGAAAACTGTAGGATAGTAGGATAGGGATTTCAGAAATTTTTCTAAAGTCTTATAGTTGGAAAGTAGTGGTGGGAGTCTAAGTCATACCTACTGCAAAGCCTGCATTTTTTCCAGTATATTGTACATATTTAAAGTGTCCAATGCAATTATTAGTTGCTTGATGAATTTCTTAACCCCCACCTCTAAATTAATCTTCTAAGGAAAACCTTACAACATGTCATTTTCTTATTTCAAGCCTTTGACATTCATAATCCTGTGACATTTAATATTCTCAGTTAATTAGAAACTATCATAAACATCTCATTTCTGAAGCTGTCCACCTTAGTCACACTGGTTAACCTCTGTCTGCTGAATGTGCATTCCCATTCTATTTCACAAATGGTGTGTACTAGTTACTTTTTTTTCAGTGGGACAAAATACCCGATGCCCATAACTGAAAGGAGGAGAGGTTTATTTTGGATCGCTGCTTCAGTCCATGGTTGGCTGTGATGCCAAGAGACAGATGCAGAAGAGCATGGAGAAGAAAAGCTGTTCAATTCATGCCCCCAGTGATCTACTTCCTACACGCCCCAGCTCTTAACAGTGAGCTGTTAGACTCATACTTGGATCAGTCCAGTAATGAGTATAATTCTCCCAAGATTTCATCCCCTGCCAAAAACATGACACTTTGAGGGGACATTTTATGTTTATTTTTTCACTGTAACAAACTAGTACTTTTTTATTTTTATTGGAAAAAGGTAAAACACAGAATATCATAACAAAATAATAGAATAACAATAGTTAATGCAGTGGGTATTTTCATCTTCAAAGTAGTTAGTATGAGTACACAATATGGGCATAAACATTTCTCGAATAGATATTAGCACAGACTTTCCCTTTCAATGAACTAAGAGACAGTAATAGCATAGCTACCTTGCATTTTTCTCCTTTTACCCTTCCTTTTCCCTTTCCTCCTTCCTAGTTCCTTTTTGCTTTTTAACAATTACTTCCCATTTTACAATACCTTTTACATATCATAGGCCTTGTTTACTCTTCCAGTGTTTCACACAAGAGAGACAATACAATGTTTACACATGTGAGTTATTTCTGGGGGAACATTTTAAATATAAACAAAAACATTCTGCCCCTGGCCCCCGAAGCACTCATGTTCATACCATTATACAAAATGTATTTAGTGTGTTTGTAGAAGTTGCCAAAGTATTAACAGTTCCAGCACTACTGAAAACTCTAAGTCCAAAGTATCTTCTGAGATCCAAGGCAAACTCTTAGCTGTGAGCCTCTATGAAAATAAGAAGCCGAGTACCTTTCAACAAGTACTTATGGCTTTCAACATAAGTGGCACAGGTTAAAAATTCTCATTCCGAAAGAGTGAAATAGGAGGACAGAAAGGAATCAAAACAAAACAAGACCAAAACCCAACAGGGAAAATATTGCATCCTAAAGCACTATGTCCAGCACTCAGGGCAAGTTGTGGCAAGATGTAAACTCCAAGGCTGTGGCCCTGCTCCTACAGCATTGCTTGTTGGAGTCCATATGGACTCTCTTTTCGTCCTCTCTCACTGTTTATGGCTTTCCTCAATAGACAATCCACACTTGTGGCACTTTCAACTTCCAGGGGTCGCTAGTGCACTTTTGGCTTTGTTCTCACAGCTTCATGCATCACTCTTTCAGGGGTACACTGCCTGGCCTCACAGGCCTTTTCTAAAAATCTGAATGGAAGCCTCCATGAACATATAATGCTTGCATCCTCCATTCCTGTAAAGCCAGCACCGTACAGATGAAGTTAAATAGGCTGTCAGCTCGAGCAGCAGCCAGGTCCTCTTGGATCATGGATGTAGAGGCTTCTGAATACTTAGAGATGGCTGCACAGTGTGAAATGATTCCTACTGAACCAATTCCTTGGGTGGCCCTTCTTGAGCAGGGGCCCCAGGGATTCTCTTCTCAAATTAAAGACTATAATTTTGCACTATTGAACCTGGGAAGGGTAAGGCTTTGTTGAGTCCTGAGATGCTGTCAAGCCATTTTTCCTAATGTGCTTATGCAAACCACTTGGCTTCTTTTTCAGAAATGTTAATCTTTTCAGCAAGCAAGCTCTCTGGTGGGAATTGGAAGAACACAATAATTTCAGAAGCCTATTCACCCATTCAAATTCTGACCATTGATAACAGTATGTCCTACCACCTACCTGAGCAGTTATTTTCAGAAGCAAAACAAAAGAAACAGCAAGTATTCTGGGGAAACAATACCTTAGGCAACTTAAACTTTTTTCTTCTCCTGATACTGTATATCTATTCTACTGGTTCTAAAAATAACAATTGAAACATATTTGTATATAGAAAGAATCTAAATAATACAAGTTGAGTACTGTAATATAAAAATTTGAAATTTGAAATATTATCAAATCAAACTTCCTATTCATGCTTTCTCTCAATGGAAGCACCATCTAACTCACATTCCACTTCTTCTATAAATTATAACTTATAATATCGACCAAGATGTTACAGGGTAAGCAGGCATATAAAAGACCTTGAGAAATAAGTATGGTGTATAGTGTTTCTGAGTTAGGGGAAAACTGTCTTACTGGCTGTTGTAGTTCATAATGAGCCAGTCACCAAATTCAATCATATAATGGAAGATTGGATTACAAGGAATTCAACAATAGTTTTAGTTGTAGTCCCTAGGCATTCATACTAATCTTGCTGCTCACATATTTTTGAAACCATGTTGGCAAATTGCAATCCTGTATTTCCTAGGAGAAACTGCACATCAACTGGATACTTTATTTGCCATATTTCATTCATATGACTATAGTGAAGTTGGCATTTCCATTATAGACGGTGTTTTAGAGCATTAGCGGGACCATAGTAATTGGCCCCAGACACAATTTGCAATGACAAACCTAACCTTGGGGCCATTTTTAAGCAATTACTATTATGAAGTCAAACCACTTTGGAGTATTTATTTTACGAAGTATGCTACACTGAAATGGACCTGGGAAATAAGACTTCATTCTCAGTATGTTTTAAAATGATTTCTAGCTTTAGGGCTTGAAAACACATTTCTTCTTAAATGTAGAAGATTCATAATTCACCATCAAAATAAAGGCAATCAGAGCCTACCAGCCTTAATACATCAATATCTTATACATATATTCTAAATATATACACCTAAGGATAATTACTCTATTTGAATATAACTTCAATGAATTCGTATAAAAGCTTTAAGATTTATGCTGCTGAGAAGGATAGTAAAAATTATTTCTATAGAAACTATTAAATGGCTTCTTGGTCAATATGAATATTCAAAATAATACCAAATATATAAAAATACATCTGAATTATCCTTGTGTATGTACAATAGAGACATTTTCTGCAATAAAGGAAATACATCTCCTTGAATATTTTAGAACAATATATTTTAGCAAGTTATTTTAGATTATTGTGTTAGTTTCTTCAAGCATGTTGGCTACAAGTGGTGTGCTACTTTAAATTGGAAGGTCAAAGAATGGAAAAGTACATACACACAATGGCAGAATATAAAACCTCTCAGATGCAGATTGCTCTACAAAATGGGTTCCTTTGGCCCATTTTCTGCTATTTTAACTGGGATCTCAGGAATGTGTTTTCTGAAGATTCCTTTGATGTGCCAGTGATTTTTCTCCCCAGGACTCTAGGAATCTTAATCTCTAAGAATAAGTATCCCATCAGGGAGCTGCATGTACCCCAGGGAGCGGAGGAAATTTGGAGACATGACAGAGTTGAGAACTCCTCACATTGGTGGCTGGATCTGGGCTGAATTTTGCATCACTGTGTAGCAACAGTAAGACTGTCAACACAAGCTGGAGCCGGTTATTTGGATACTTGAGTGTCCTACCTAGCACACTTGTTTGCCCAACTTTCCTACCACATAGAGATCCCTTTCGTGAATGTGGTGTGCAGAAGAGCTTGACTGGAAATGAAAGGATGTGCTTCTTCAGAGTGGACTGTTACTCGTGACTGGGGATGCTCATGATTCGAGCTGGAGCGGTAGATGGACTCCTTTTTACACTGAGCCACTTCCTCAGTCCTAATCTTTCTGTTTTTAACTTTGACACAGGGTCTTGCTAAGTCACTCTGCTGTCTATACTGTCTCATCTGTATACTCTTCCTGCCTCGTCTCCCAGAGTGCTGGGGTTACAAGTGTGTACCACTATTCATGGCTTGTTTTTATCATATGTTATAGCTGAGTTTGCTAAATCTAGGGTATTTTTCATAGCTTCCTGATTACAGAAGCAGTTTTTTGAGCAATGTGACATACGAAGGGCTACAGAAAAAGTAATTTCTGAATGTGACATTAAATTTAGCGTTAAATTTAAATTTAACATTTAAAGATCTAAACATGAATTTCTAAATACAGTAAAAATACTCAAGACCAAGGTTTGAAAGTTAAAATACTTGTTAAGGACCGGCCTCTGCTCCCTGCTTTCTGCTTCAATTAGCATTACAAGCCATTCTGAAAAATGCTCCTTCTAATACTTGTATATTCCTGTTTCTAACATGCAGTGCAAGTGAATGATTTCCGTTACAGATGGGCATAGATTTATGGAATCAATCTCTGGGTAATGTGCCAGATAATAGTTTATTTATTTATTTATTTTTGGTACCAGGAATCAAACTCACAACCTCATGCTTTCCGGGCAGGTGCTGTGCTGCTGAGCTACATCCCCGGCCCTCCAGCTAGTAGATTAAGATTCAAGTTTCAGCTCTGACACAAAGTTAGGGAACTTGAACATTTTAAATAATCTCCCTGTGCTAGTTTCCTCATCTGTAGAATGGAAATAATATTACCGGAGTAGTAACTATTTCATCAAATGGTTGTTAAAGATTATATCAGATGTGTATTATTTCTTAGAACCACAAAATAGTGCTTCACTCAAAGTAACTTTGTAAACAAGCATTAAGCAAATTTGCTATTGGCAACCCTTGAAATAAGCAATTAAATGTTTATCATAGTGTATCCTTGTGTTCAAACTTTGATAGCTATAACCATTTTGCACAACTTTGTTTTTTCTTGTGTTTGGTAACTGGGTACATATGCTTGAAGGAGTCTATAAATTAAGATGAAAATTGCCTGGTGAATCCTTTTTTTTTTTTCCTGAAATTTAGAATTATAAGCCTTATTTCAAAATCAAGGAAAACATATTAAGTTGTTGAGTTCTGTAGGAAAGAAATTATATCTCAAATGTGAAATATAAAAATATTAGGTTTTAATATCTCAGGGAATAAATGAAATTCAACTAAAGTAAGAATATGGGGCTATTCAAATTAGATAGCTCAAGTATTGCAAAAATGTTATCGGTGTTACAATGAGGATAGAAATGTATAACGTATTAGAATTTTTTAAGTAAGTGGCTTATACATTTAAGGGAAACCATTCATGTAGAAGACTAGGACGCAGAATTTTCAGATGAGTACAGAAAAGAACTAGAGAAAAGACAAAGAAAACTTTATTAGTCTGACAGAAGATAAGAAAAATGAAATGAGCAAAGAAAATAACTCAATACACTCAGATAAATACAGTAGAAATAAAATTCTTACATTCAAACTAGTGAGAAAACTGCTGAGTTGTTGGTTTAAAAATGCACAGAAATTAAATAGCATTTCTAAACAACACAGCTTCCCAACAGGAATCAGTCTCTGAAAATTACAGCAGAAAGTGAAGACAGAAATGCCCCGTAACTGATGAATGTGTAAGCAGAATGTAATGTGCCCATAAAATGAAGAACATTCTGTAATAAAAGAGAAAAAATACTGATAATACTGTCATGTGGATGCAGCTCAAAAATGTTATGCTAAATTAATGAAGCCAGTCAGAAACAAACAACGCATTGCAAGAAGCCATTTGTAGGAAGTGATTGGAAAGAGAAATTCAGGAGTGACACACAGTACGGTGGTGGTCACTCACAGTTTGTCAGGGGAGGGGAGGAAATAATGCTAATATGTATGAGGCTACTTTTTGTTTGTTTGTTTGTTTTTCTTCCAGTACCATGAATCGAACTCACAACCTTGCACTTGCCAGGCAGGAGTTGTGCCACTGAGCTAAATCCCCAGCCCTGAGGCTACTTTTTGGTTGATTATATTTTTCTAAAATTATATTAATGCAATCCTTGCATAATACTATAAATTTACCAAATACCATCGAACTGAACACTTTAAATGGGTGAATTTTATGGAGTGCACAATAAATCTCAATAACAACATTAAATTCATTACTGGAAAAAGAAGCAATGTACGTTAATAAAAGGAAAGAGAAAATTTTCATAATCATTTCAGTAAATACAGTGTTTGTTAAAGTAAAACATTACTTATAAACTATCTCTATTTTTATTAGTAAATGTTTATGATTCATAATGATTACATTCATTGTGGGGAGTTGGTAAGGTACACAAGACGTCTGAATTTGTTCTATATCGCCCTCCTCTTCCACCCACCTTTCTCTCTATCTCTTGGTCCCTTCCCTATTTCCTAAAGTTTTATTTCCCTGTTTCCTTTTAGCTATCTTTCATTTTACTCTTTGCTTTATTTATGCTTTGGATTTCTCATATTAAAGAATTCATATGAAATTTAAGGTTGCATGTCTGATTTATTTCAAAATATATTAACACTGTGGTTTCAAAATACACGAATTTTCCTACAAATGACTCAAGTTTATCTTTATAGCAGAGAGTGATTCTCCGTTGTTTATACGAATACTTTTTCTTTATCCATTTAGTTTGTGATTGCTATATAAGCTGCTTCTAGGATTTAGCCATTATGAGCTATGCTGCTACAAATATGAAAGTATTACTGTAGTATAATGTCTTTAACTCTTTCAGAAGGATACCCAGTAGGAGAAGGGCTGAGTCAAAGGAATTTCTAATATAGTTTTTTGAGGAGTCTGCATACTGATTTCGATAATGATTATACTAGTTTACATTGCCATCAGCGATATACAAAATTTCCTTTTTCCCCAGACATACACCATTGTTTGTTATTATTTGACTTCTTGTGATAATCATTCTTTCTGGAGTAAGATAGAATCTCAGTGAGGTTTTATTTTGCATTTAGCTAATGACGAGAGATGTTGAACTTTTTTTTCATGTATTTATTGGTCATTTGTATTTCTTCTGGGAGGTGTCTATTCATTTCAATAGCCCATTTTTGACTGGGTCTTTTTTTTGGTGGGGTATAATTTTTTTTAATTCTTTATATAGTCTATATATTAGTCTTATGTTCAAAGTGTAGCTGGCAAATTCTTTCCCATTCTGTAGGTTCTCCCCTCATCCTGTTGTTTTTTTCTATTTGCTGTATAGAAACTTTTAACATGACTCCATTTTATTTCGTTTCATTAGTAGATGTTTGTAATTCACGGTTTACAATCATCTTGGAGAGTAGTTATGGGTTTTACTAAAGCTTTTTTTTTTAAACCTCCTTTCCCTTCCCTCCCCTTCTGTGGTTCCCCTATCACCTTTTCCATGCCTGTAGGGATTACTTGTCTTAGCTGAAGTTACGGGTTATACTGTTTGTATTGACTGGAGTTATTAGGATCCTGTACATGGTGCCTCTTTAGTCCTCTCTTTTCTCCTTCCTTTCCCCCTTACCCCTTTGATATTATTCTTGTGCTGCTGGGCTTTTGTTTACAAAGTCCTTGTTTATGCCTGTAACCTGAAGTGTTTTACCTACTTTATTGTCCAATGGGTTGTGTTTCTGTTTTAATATTGAGATCATCCATCTATTTTAACTTTAATTCAGTACATGGCGAGAGATATGGGTCTACTTCAGTCTTCTACATATGTGCTGTATAGCCAGTTTTCCCAGAACCTTTTGCTAAGGAGGCCATCTTTCCTTCAGTGTGTGTTTATTGCCCCTTTGTAAAAGACCAAGTGGTTGACGTGTTTGGGTTGTTTCTGTATCCTTTATTCTGTTACATTCTTCAAGAGGTCTGTTTTTATGCCCATACCATGCTGTTTTCACCATTGTGCCTTTGTAATTTAACTTAAAATCCAGTATTGTGATACCACCTGTTTTGCTCCAAGATTGCTTTTGCTTCTGAATCTCTTTTGGTTATATATTTATTTTAAGATTGTTTTCTCTAGTTTATGAGAAATGTTGTTGTTTTATGATTGGAATTAAACCTAACAGTTTTGGAAGTATGGCCGTTTTGACAGTGTTGGTTCTAACTATCCAGGAACAGCAGAAATTTTCTGATGTTCTCTTCAATCTTCCTTTTCAAAGCACTGTAGATTTTATTGCTGCAGTCTTTCTCTTCCCTGGCTAGGTCTTATCTAAGTATTTAATTTTTTTGATCCTATTATGAATGCTGTTGTTTTCCTAATTTCTTTTTCCATAGGTTCACATCTGTTGTACAGGAATGCTATTGACTTCTGAGTGTTGATTTTGTAGGCTGGCAGATTGCTGAATTTGGTGATTAATTCTAGGGCTTTTTTGTTGGAAACTTTTGCAACTTCAACATAAAGGATAATATCATCTGCAAATGATAATAACTTAATTTCTTTCCTTTCATTTCTTTCACTTGTATGACTGCTCTGGCTAATATTTTGAGTACCGTACTTAACAGTGGTGGTAAGGGTGGACAGCTTTGTCTTGCTCCTGATTTTAGAGAGAAAGCTTTCAGCTTTTACTCATTTAGATTACTAGCCATTAGCTTTTCATGAATGGGTTTTATCAGATTAAGATAAGATCCTTATAAAGTATATCTTTAAAAATCCTACAGCAAAAACAACTTCAAGGTGAAATTTTGATGATTTTTTTTTCTTTCAAAATGACAAGAGCACAAAGATACCTGCTTTAACAGTGGAGGCCCTTGTCATGGAAATAAAGCAAAACTTTAAAAATAAAATATAAATCTTGGAAAAGAAGTACTGAAACTGTCATTATTTGTGATTATACAACTATTTACATTGAAAAGCCATACAATAAATTACTAGAATTCAGAAATACATACAGCAAAATCAACAGATGTGAGTTTAATAGAGAAATATCGTAATACTGATATACAGAAGTAATAAGTATGTAGAAGAAAAAACAGCAAAATAGTTACTACATACGCCATCATCCAGAAATAACAAATATGTAGCCAAAACTTTTAAAATGGACAAGGCCACTACATGGAACCCTACAGAGACATATTAATAATAGGAAGAAAAGTTAAGAAAAACACAAATAATCAAAGGAATCTATCATATTTATTTACTTTTAGTCTTAATACTGTAATGTTGTCTTTTCTGCATTAATAGCTTATAGGTTGGGAGCAATTCTGATGAAAATCTTCACCTGTGCTTTTTTTGAATTGATAAAGTGCTCTTTCAGTTTACCTGGAAATACAAAATGCTGGAATGACCAAGGCATTCAATGAAAATAAGTGGTTATATTTGCTGTACCAGAAATCAAGATATGTTATAAAGCTGTACTAATCAAAAGCAAGGAATTGGCATAAGGTAAGCAAATAGACACATACAGGAAAACTGAGAGCCTGCAATTGGAAGTATGCTCAGCAAGACCCTTGATTTATGAGAAAGAATCACTACACAAAGAAAACAGAAAAGAATAATCTTTTCAGTAGATGTTTCTGGCTCAAATAGATTCAATTTGTGAGGAAAAAGTGAAATGAACCCTATCTCAGAAGGGTTCTGAGCAGAATGTACTGAACAGCAAGTAAACAAACTTTATCAAAGTTAATCTAAGGAGAATAATTCATAACCACCCAGAGAGATATATTATATAGAGTCTGCTCTTTTTCTCTCCCTCCCTCCTCTCTCCTCTCTTTCTTCCTCTTTCATTATGAAAGAAAATTTTAAAAAGTGGAATATGTTAACATGAAGGACATACATCATTCAAAAGACATTACTAAGAATGAAAAATCAGTCAGGGAGTTAAAGTATTTTAAGTGCATATAACCAGCAAAGAATGTCTAACTAGAACAAATAAGAAAAATCCTACAAACTAATAAGAAAAAGGTAGCCCAATTAAAATGGACAAAATATTCGAACAAGGCGTTAAGAAAAGGTAATATCCAGATTACTAAATAAGGACATTGAATGAAATTCAAACTGATTAGCGATCAGAGAAAGGCAAGTTTAGGTACCACACTGCACTCATCAGAATGGCTGTTAAAAGGACACCGTTATTGTTTACATTTAAAATATTCCTCAAAAGTCTCATGTTCAGGTGACTCCTGGTCAGAAAGATGAGACACCGGGGTATGCGACCCAGAATGGTAAATCCTTATCTCTTGGCCCCTCCCCTCCTTTTTTTTTGGTTTTCTGTCACCATGTGGTGAATGGCTTCCCTTACCAGATGTTCCTTCTGCCATTTCTGCATTGGAGGCAAGTGTACATAGACTGTACCCGCTAAAACTGTGAGCCGACATAAACTTCTCTTCCTTTGAGATGTGCGGGTTGGATGCTTTATTCCAGAAATTGTAAACTCATACATACATGACTGCTGAGGTTTGCTGGGGATATGGAGCAACAGAAATCCTTATTCACTGCTGCTAGAAGTACAAATTGGTGCAACCACTAGGCATAGATACTTAAAATTATCCCTTGAAATTGATCTTTTACATACACCAGAATCTGGAAGTTTTATTTCTAGGTATAGCCAGCAGAAAAATCTGTATATGTGCACCAAAAGATATATTAACAAGCATTAATAGTATCACTATAATAGTCCTAAACAAGAGAAAAGTAAATGTCCAGCCAGTAGCAGAATAAACAAATGTGTTGTACAATGAAATGATATACAAAAACTGAAATGAATGAACTGCAATTACATGCAACAGCAGAGATAAATCTCACAATTGCAATGTTAGGGGAAAGGCTATATATAAAAATGTATGTACTTAGTAATTTCATTGATATACAGTTTACAGAAGAGTAAATCTAAGGTATAGTGTTGGAAGGCAGGATAGTAGTTTCCTTCATGGAGATGGAAGTGACAGTGGCTGGGGTGACATTTGTTATCTGTGGACCTGATAATTACATAGAAATTTGCTGTGTGATAATTCACTGAACTATACACTGATATGATTTGCATTTTTCATATGTATATTACACATTATAATATGAAGCTGTTTTCTAGAAAGAAAGTACTATACTGGCCACAATCATGGATCTTTCAATCTGGGCATGGTGAATTTCCATATCTAACTGTACAAAAGATTTGCAATCAACATATAGATCAAAGACACGAGAACTGAATTTACACAAGAAAATTTCATGTGTGAAAACCCATGAATATTTTAAATTTTAATATTGTCTACCATAGCACCAATTTTAATGATAAATTAGTTTATTTCCCCTCTCTCTGCAGTGAAAGAACGATATAGACATTCTAAGACTAGGATGTTCACACCAAGTCATTAAAAAGGCTGCTATTCAGAAAAGATTTGAATACCAGTGCTAGACCTTTCAGCTGACAAGAACACAATCAAGGCTTTTTTTTTTTCTTTTTCTTTTTCTTTTTCTTTTTTCTTTTTTCTTTTTTTGCATGTCAGCAAGACTGGCACCATGTCAGTGGCTCTTGCGCTATAAATAGAGCCTTGAGAGCAAATGTAGTCAAGGTTGTTTGTCACTAGCCTATCTGAAATCTGTTGATCCCTAAAGATGTTTTGCATATTCATTAGTGATCAGTGCTACACCATCAGATGCAGATGAATGTGTACCTACCACTGACATTTTTTTGGCAAAGTGCACTATCCATGCAATTGTAAATAAAAACATTTCAGAGACAGCTGCATAATTTTCTAATTTTCTCCTGGATATTCTCTTTTACTAAAGGTCTGAATGTGATGTATTCATGCTAATCATGTGTCTCTTGGAAAACATATCCTTCCTGTCTCTGCATGTGTATAACTGACAGCACATTTTGTGGAGATGTTTAAGTGGATGTAGGATGGCAGGTACTTTTCTTTTTTGCTCTTTGAACTTTTTGAACCCTCTTAGCAAGAAATAAGTTTCTTGATGGTGAAGGGTAATTTATAATTTTGGGGATAATGTGTGAATTTATTTAAGATTTAAGATAAAGTTCTTTGTATTTCTGCAGTAATGCTAATCTATTACCAGTCAAGTTATTTGCACTAAGTATTTATGTCAGATGCAATAAAGACCTTTTGGACAGTTGAAAAAAATCTGCAGTGGGTTATAACAAAGGAAGACTATAAGATTTTATAGTTTGTATAATAAAATCAGATATATTTACCCAATTAATCCTCACAAGAAACCTGTGAAGTATCTATTACTATGATTGATTTCAGTTCTCAGATAAATCACTGGGAGTTCACAGAAGTGAAGTATGTTAATCCAGCATCTCTGGAAACTAAATCTCATCTAATTTTGTGGTAAATAATTTTGAAATAGGATTTATATTCAGAATTCTGTTTGAAGTTGAGATTTTGAATGTCACTTCCTAATGAGCTCTTTTTCAAGAACGGCCTGTAGAAAGTATCATGAAATGAAAACCTCCATTTTAAAGCAAAAATACCCATTATGGTTTTTCATTTTAAAGGAAGATATTATTGAATTGACACATTCATACTAGATTGTGGTGCTGATAATACTATCTGTAAAGTCTTCAAAATACTTATTTATTTTTATCTTCTTGGGGGAGTGCACATTATTTCTAGTTGGTTATTTAATTTCCAAGAGCAAAAGTGCACCCAAATTCTCTAGGAGGTTAAAGGTGGCAGCAAGCAATTCAAAGAGTATAGCTTATCTACTAGCAGTTATTTCAGTTAGCATTAACTTTCACTGTTAGGGCCAAAGAAGATTTTTCAACACAGAAAAAGAGTGAAATAGCTAATATTTTCACAGAATTACCTCCTTAAAGAGGGAGTAAATACAACATGGCCAAGAATTCAAGGTAATTCATCACCACGAAAGAGAGACAACAGCAACAGTCAAAAGAATTGAAACTCAAAGACACAATTGCTATAATTAGCAGAAATTATTTTCTCTTTAGGGTGCAGTTTGGCACAGAGTTGCAAGAGAATATTCCTACCTAAAATTAACTAATGTCATTGTGTAAATAATAAAAATCACTCTCATAACAACAAAGAGTATGAACTAAGGCAAGCAGAATAGCTCCTAGAGCTGAAAAGCAAATTTATTTACTAGAAAATTTAAACTGAGGCATTCTTATAGAATGCAGAACAAAAGAAAGAGCTGAAAATTGAGATAAGTGTAATAATATGTGTGATGGATTCTCTGTTCCAAACTGTACCTTCTACAAGATTCAGAAAAACAGCATGGAGAGGAGGTTATAAAGGAATTCTCCATAACTCACTCCTGGAGGCAAGTATTACTCTGATACCAAAAACACAGGAAGACCTAACCAAAAAAGAGAACTACAGGCCAACCTCCTTAATGAACATAGATTCAAGAATTTTCAATAAACAACTAGCAAACAGAAGGCAGCAAATCAAGTAGATTATACATCATGACCAAGCTGGAGTCTTCCCAGGAATGCAAGGATGGTTCAATATATGCAAATCAATAAATGCAGTACACCATATCAATGAGATAAAGACAAAAATCAGTCTCAATAGATGCAGTAAAAACTTTTTACACAGTCCAACACTCATTCATGATAAAAACCCTACATAAAATCAGAATACATGGTCTTCACCTCACTCTGATAAAAACCATCTATGAAAAACCAATTGCCAATATCATACTAAATGGATAAAAACTTTCAAATTTAAAATTACTTTAAAATTAGGAACAAGACGAGGATGTCCACCGTCACCACTCCTATTCAATATAATGTTGGAAACACTAATCAGAGCAAGTAGACAAGAGAGAGAAATAAAAGGAATAAGGATAGGAAAGGAAGAAGTGAAATTATTATTATTTGCAGATGACATGATACTCTACATGGAAGATCCCAAAAACTCCACCAAAGGACTTGTAGATTTAATAATCAAATTTAGTAGTGTAGCTGGATACAAAGTCAACACTCAAAAATCAGTAGCATTCCTGCACACAAACAAAAAACTCACTGAGAGAGAAATGAGGGAAATCACACCTTTTACAATAGCATGCAAAATTGAAATACTTAGGAATCAATCTAACCAAAGAAATAGAAGATCTATACAGTGAAAATTACAGTACTCTGAAAAAAGAGATCAAAGAGGATTTCAGAAAATAGAAAGATATTCCTTACTCATGGATAGAAAGAACCAACATTTTCAAAATGGTCATACACCTCAAATTTTTCAATACAAATTCAATGCAATCCCAATTAAAATAACATTAGTATACCTCACAGATCTTCATCTGGCACCAGAAGATACATAGAACAGCAAAAGCAATCCTGGGCAACAAAGGAGAGGCAGGAGGCATCACAACTCCTGACTTTAATTTTATACTACAAAGCTATTGTGTTAAAATCAGGTCGTGGCAAAGAACATACCTTCGGATCAATGAAATAGATTAGAAGATGCAGGCACACTCAACCACCTTATCTTTGACAAAGGGGCCAAATATGTTCACTGGAAGAAAGACAGCCTCTTTAATAAATTATGCTTAAAATAACTGGCTGGCTGCATGCCAAAGACTAAAACTAGACCTATGTCTATCACTATGCACTAAACTAAAGTCAAAATGGATTAAACATCTAAATACTAAAACATAAACACGGAATCTACTGGAAGAGAAAGTAGGTGGAAACCCTGAAAACACAGGTAGGTAGAGAGTTCATGAAGAAAATCCAAGCTGCATGGGAAATACTCTAAAAATGAAAAACTTGGATCTCATCTTATTAAGAAGTTTTTGCACATCAAAGGAAGTCACCAGCAGAGTAAAAAAAAAATCCACAGAGTAGGAAAAAGTTTTAGTCAACAGTGCCTCAGACAAGGGACTTTATCTAGAACAGATAAAGAATTTTAAAAAATCAAGGCCTCCAAATTCAATGACCCAGTTCAAAACTGGGCATCTGAGATGAATACACACTTCTCAGATGAAGAAATACAAATGGCAAATAAATATATAAAAAATGTTCAACATCATTAATCATTTGAGAAATGCAAATTAAACAACACTGAGATTCCATCTCACCCCAGAAAGAATGGCTATCATCAAGAAATCAACCAATAACAAATACTGAAGGGACAGTGGGGAAAAGGGAACACTTCTCCATTGTTGGTGGGTGTGTAGACTCGTACAACCACTGTGGAAATCTGTGTGGAGATTCCTCACAAAACTAGGATTAGAGATCCCACTTAACCCAGCTATTCCCCTTCTGCATATTATCTGTAAAAGAACCGAAAACATCATACAACATTGATTATGTGCACCCATGTTTATAGCAGTGCAATTTGTCATAGCTAAATAGTAGAAACAACCTAAATGCCCATCAACTGAGGAATGGATAAAAAGGATGTGGTATTCTTATACAATGGAATATAACTCAGCTATAAAAAGGTAAACTTGAGGCTTTTATAGGTAAATGGGTGCATCTAGAGACCATACTCATAAGTGAAATAAATCAGACCTGCATGTGTAAACATTGTATTATCTCCCTATGTAAGAACCTGAAAGAGTAAATAAACCCCAAAAAGTACAATAGATATTGTGAAAGGGAAGAGAACTGCTCAAAGGGAATGAATAACTAGAATGAGGAAAAGTAGAAAAGAAAGAAAGAATGAAGGGAAAATAATATACAAGGATAGCTGGGATAATTGTACTGCTGATTTCTATTGGTTTATTGAAAGGAACTGTCAATGCTTAAATTATTTTCTTTTTAATTTTTTTTACCAATTTTGCATGTTTATATCTTGTAATATGAACAACTAATTTGAAGACAGCAATATGGAACATAACAACCATTGTTGGATTCCTATCATCTTGTTTAGTGAAATTCTGTACCATTTCTAATTTTTTTTGATTCTCTTTAAAAAAGAAAGAAAAAGAAAAAAAATGGATAATGCATTTTAAAGTAAGCAAATTTGCATGTATAATTCTTTATTTTAGTAAATTGCTAGGAAGAAAGAAAGTCATTTTCTTACAGGCAGCTGATATATATAGTATAAACAGGGGCTGGGCTGTCAAGAAAGTCAGCTGAAAAATAAAAACATCAAGGCTGTGGGTGGAGGTGCATCTGAAGCCCAGGCCTCGAGATAAAAATGCAGGGGCAAGGCCTCCGTGCTTCCCCAAAAGATAAATTGCAACTTGGAATTTTACTAGAATCAACACCACCTGGTCCAGGAAGTCCAGACAGGCTTCAGTCACCCAGGTGGGTGACCAGAGCATCCAGACTTGCACTTTCCCCAAATGCTTTTGTTCTTTCCATGCACCTTGCTTGCTCTGTGGCTCACTTCCTGATGGGATCAATATTAGAGGCTATCTTGGAATTCTGTAGTTTGATTATAGTATGACCCACGTTGTACCCTCATTGTGCTTTTGCTGTATAAAGGCCCTGATGAAGGGCCTCAGTAGCAACCTGCTTTCCTATTGCTCAAGAGCTATCTCTCAACAATCTTTTCCTGCTCTTCACCTCTGTTGTCTCTTGGAATTAAGTCTTCAATTTCAGGGGACACAAACTCAGCACATCTGACATCTAGCAGGTTAGGAGTTGTATTTCTCCTATATTAGTTTTGCCCACGGAATGTTTCAGAAAACATATCTCTTCTCAGCAGAGGTTTTTATTGCTGTTGAGTGTTCTTAGGAAGAATCAAGTCATGAATCTAAGAAGAAAAGCTAGAAAACTAAAATTAATTGTGAGTCACTAAATTAGTTGACATTAGTAATAAAGTTGTGAATGCAATGTTTTTTTCTAATTTTTTATAATTGAAAACTATCAAGTGGCATTAATATGTCAAATAGGATGGTAAATAAAAGCATAAACATACCACATTTTTGAGTTTTGGTGAGTATATGATAAGCACATAATTTAGTGCTAGTCATTAAAAATTGAATTAGGAAGAAGTTCAAAAATTAAAGTTTATTACTAGAATCAGATAAATAGAATGTTTCTCTTTCAAATGATAAGTAGAAATAAAGGCTTCAGTTTCAAAATTCAAAAATAAAAGATTTATTCAATAAAAGGCAGGAAAGGGCAATAAATATACTTAACAACTGAATGCAAAGAAACTATGTAGATCATAGAAAAAATATAAATACACATGCAAAATTTAAAGGAACACTTACAAATAGTATCAAGTAATGGATTGAAATTAAAATGTCTGGAACAATAATAAGATCTATCAGAAATATAGCAGTGCGGGGCTGGGTATTTAGCTCAGCGGCAAAAGTGCCTGCCTGGCAAGCACAAGGTCATGAGTTCGGTTCCCGGTACCGGAGAAAAACAAAACAAAACAAAACAAAACAAAACAAAACAAAACAAACAACAAAAAAAAGAAATATAACAATGCCTCAACAATATGAGATCTATCAATATGATACACAATATTGACAAATTTTCAGGAGAAAAATACCTTTTCAGTACAACCTAAATGGCATTCCTTAGGCAACAAAGTCCAGAAAGTTTGTTATCATTATCTTGATACATAATTTTGTACCAAGATTTATTTAAAAAACTCACTTAATGACACCGCATTTTTTTCTTCAAAAAAGGACAAGAAGGTAAGGCCATTATCCCCATGATTATTTACTAAGCCAGAGACCTAACCACATTAGCAGCAACATCAGCAGCAGTGACAGTGACCCGGGGAGGACATTGTCACACAGACAACCCAAGAGTCTCAACTGCCAAGCTTTGAGCATCATTAAGCTTACTTGTAAGACAGTACATAAAATATCTACATACAAAAGAAATTGCCTTCCTGTGTGTAATATTAAACAAGGAAATGAAATATGAAAAGTCCAGTTGAAAAGTAGCTGATAGCAGTTACAAAATCACAAAGCCATAAAACATCTAATAATAAAGACTATGGGTAGTATCTAAGGAACTAAAGCTTAAAATTCTAAAATATCTAGACACTATTGAAAGGATTCTAGAAAAGCAGTGCACATGGAGAAATGGAAAATTTTATGAGTGAGAAAATGTATCATTTTAAGTATTTCAAGCCTCATAAAGCAAATCTGTAACTTAGAATCAAACCACTTAAAGTCATATATTTTTCTGTTAAAATTGAGAAGTGGACAGAAATTGATTCATCACAATGTATGTGAAAAACTAATCAAGATAATATTGAAGTAAAAACAGTAGCGGGAGCTTGTGCTGTTAACATGAAGGCATTAAAAAGTAGCAATTAATCAGAAATTAAGCCATTATTGATTGAACAAGTAGCAGATGAAAGATACATGGAATGAAAAATCTAGAAATGTTATCATCTCCGTCCCATTTCTGAATTTAACATAAAGTGGTCATTGTATAATGGGAGTGTGGATCACTTAGTAAATTAAACAATAAATTGGCATATATTTTGTAAAAATTGAAGGTATAGTTATTTATTTACACAATAAATGCTCTCCAAATAAAAAGTTTAGATTCCATGCACGAGAGAACCGTGTGATAGTTGACTGAGTATGGCTTATTTTTCTTATATATAATTTCTTATATAGATATTATGGCCTCCAATTCCATCAACGGTTTTGCAAATTACATGACTTTGTTCTTATTTATGGCTGAATAATATTCCATTCTATATGTGGACTCTGAAAGAAAATTAAGTAGCTATAAATAAAAAGGAGATGGCAGACAGGAAGAAAGAAGACTATTAAAGATGAGTGGGATCAGCAGAAGAAGGCAGCCGAAGGATAGCAGAATTATGGGGTGACGAAGATAGTGTCATGTGTATCTCCGATGTGCCAAACTGAATCCATCATTCTATACTATAAAATGTGTATTAAATTTTTTAAATGTTTAGTTTAAAGAGAGTAATAAAAAATAGCAAAATACCAACAACACAGACAAAAACAAAACTAAGTAAAAACAGTAAAAGTGATACAGGGTTTCAGAACAAAATTATAGGAATTATCAAGGGTTGTTATATTACATATTGTCATCTTCAAGGAAGTTTCTCAGATCTCCAGATGTAACAATGCAAGACTAAGTAAACGATTAAAGAGAATAAAAAATAAAAATAAGAAAACATTAGAAATGATACAGAGTTTCACTAGACAAGATAGCAAGAATTCACCAATGATTATATTGCATATTGTTGTCTTCAAATTAGTTGTTCAGATTACCAGATATAAACATGCAAAATTGGTCAAAAAGACAAAAAATTAGGCATTTATTGGTCCTTTCAATAAACCATTAGACATCAGCAGCACAGTTATCACAGCTATGCTTCTATATACATACATACATATATATGTTCATATTCCCTTCCTTCTTTCTTTTTTTGCCTTTTCATCATCCCAGTTGTTCCTTCCTTTGAGCAGTTTCTTTCCCTTTCATAATATCTGTTGAATGTTGTACTAAATTTTTTTAAGAAGAACAAAGATGTCAAATTTGTCCTTAAGAAAATGGAGGTATAGAGTAGCATTACCGCCTACAAAAAGAGATTAAAGATACTCATGTATGTGTATAAGTAAACTATGAAACTACTAAAGGGCCATAGCGAAAAAGCTATACACGGCCTGTAACTGGATAAAGCTTTCTAACTATGTCACAAAATGTGCCAAATCTTGTGAAGGAAATTTTCCACAGTTAATATTAAATTAAATTTAAATAAAAATGTAACAATGTTTGCAACATAGGTAATAGAAAGTATAAATATCTTGGAATATACAAAATAACCATAAATCAATAGGATAAGATGATCAAACATACAGGAAAACAATACAAGAAATATTTGTATAAGTATTTCATGGAAGATGAAAGAAAAATTACTGGATTGAATTCAAAAAAATAATTTTTCTTTGTGTTAATAGGTAAGTTTTTACACAAATTGAACCATTTTAGGCTTTGCATTTATATATAAATATGCAAAATATGAAGTACTTTTATATATATAATGAAAATATGTAGTACTTTATATATATCTTTTATGCATGTATATAAGTATATAATATCCACACAGCATACATATATTCATACACTATAGATAAACCCATGAAAAAGAGAAGGAAAGATGCAAATTTAACTAATATTTTTGGATACCTCTTAAGAAGAACCTGGAATTTAAATTAGTAATCTTCTAATCATCATTTTCTTTAATTTTACCTATTATGTATACTTTACTGTCTTAATTTTGTACATGGAGAAAATATTCATGAAATATGTCTTTGAAATTATTTTAATCGATTATGTACAAGACATTAAAGAAGTAAACCATTCTCAAGAAACTTTCTATTAACTTCTAACCTCTAGACTGTTAGGGTTTCTATCCAGATGCCCCCCCAAGAGCATCATGCAGTCATAGGGGGGCTCCCGGAAGGGGACTGGATTCTGAGGGCTTACAGCCCACTTGCTGAAGGAGGCAGGGCCTCTGGAAGAGCGAGCTCACTGTGGGCACGAATCAGAATCTCATATCTCCCTTCCTGACCCCACTGTCCGCTATCTGTCCCCTTGATGGGAGCATCCTTTTCCTCTGCGGAGCCCCTTGGCCAGACTGTCCTGCCTTGGAGACAGGCCACTAAGGCCTGAAACCCCTGCAAACTATGAACCAAAACAATCTTCTCCTTTACGTTTTGGTGTCAAGCATTGTGTCTTAGCAACAAGGAACGTGACTAACACAGTAAGCAACACCTGTTCTTATAACAACGGAAAAATCTGATCGGCTCTCAGTTTTGGAGAAACAAACGCAAATGTAACTAAATTATAACTGATAAAGCATTGAAGTTTTTATGCCTCATTTGGGTGGTTAACATCCCTCCATGTCCCTTCTACTAGATAGGCCTCCTAATTTTGCCCTTGTAGGATTTAAGTTCAGAAGACCTTCTAGGCTACACTGACTCTTTTCAGGGTTTGTGTATCAATCAAAACAGGTGCATCTTCTTAGAGATAGTTATAATGTCCTAGAATATTACTGTTACCTTTTGAAGCCATGTAAACAAATTTTTAAGTCAATTTGGGAAGATGTTTTTGACATTTTTAAAACATGAAACCACAGCTTTACTACACAAGGAAATATTACAATATACATAGTATAGACATGCAAGAATATTGAAAGGTATATTAAACTTGTGCTTCAAATTAATGTGATCAACTTATGTTAACAGAAAGTTCAATACATTTTGATAGCAGACAATTATGGTAACATAGTCTAATGATACTGCAGGGCTGTTTCCTAAAGGTAATTGGTGGAAAGGGAGACCCAGGACATCTGTAAGACTTCACCGTATACAGAAAACATCAGACACGCGGCACTACCAGCAAAGGTGATGAAATATTTTCACCCTCTTCTATAATTCAATGCCTTGCTTAGTTAGCTGATGGAAAGCTTTTTATACCAGAGAAAAACCTTTCTTAAGGATTAGTACCAAAGAGTAGAATTACTTTACTTGAAAGAGAAAGCTGCCTGGGAGTGGTGCAGGGATGCGGGATAAACACGCTCAGACAGATGACTTAACCCGAAGACGCACTTCAGCAGGTGATTGACGGGTACTCCATGCATGCAACCAAGAAGTTTGTTTTGTAGAGAAAATGCTTTTTCTGGTTTCTGTCACTGGTCACCTTCATCATTATTATATATAAAAATCTAGGGCTGATCTAACATTTAATATAGAAGATTTTTTTTTTTTTGGTTTTTCTCCGGTACTGGGAGCCGAACTCACGACCTTGAGCTTGCCAGGCAGGCGCTTTGCTGCTGAGCTAAATCCCCAGCCCCTAGAAGATTTTTTTAAATGGCTAAATTTAGGTCTCCATTTCAGCTGTCAGTAATTTGAAAGCTTTTGTCTCAGATTAACTATTCTCCTATTCTTATGTCAATTATCTTTATGTCCTCTACAATGGACATATATTGATAAAGTGTGGCAGCATCTGCTAAAATGTAAGAAAGAGGGAGAATCTGGTAAATAATTGCATTAGGAAAATAGAGCAATGTAGCTGCTTATTTCACTCAGAAATGATACTTGATCCTGAATTACCTGGTAGACATGAATGAAAAGGAAATATGTGTACAATCAAAATAGACTAAAACGAATGACTCAGACAGGAAAAAATTTATTTTGTGGAATTTTAAG
The DNA here is from genome assembly GCF_000276665.1 of Chinchilla lanigera. Classification (NCBI taxonomy): domain Eukaryota; kingdom Metazoa; phylum Chordata; class Mammalia; order Rodentia; family Chinchillidae; genus Chinchilla; species Chinchilla lanigera. The sequence goes on along the minus strand of NW_004955427.1, from coordinate 7,732,671 downwards.
GGAAAATCTTTGACTTTTTACATTAAATATGAGTAGAATTTATAAAACAGTTACTAAATTATTTTATTTGTTGTTATGTTAACAGATGCCAGTAGTTAATGTTTCTTTTTTCCATTTTGAAAGTTTCAAACATTTTCTCTCTTGTTACTTTTTCTAGTAGTAAATGTAAGGAGTCTTTGATTTTTATTTATTAATCTGTATTGGTTCTTTGCAGGAAAATGTTTGGCCTCATTATTTATAAATTTTTATGTTGTGATTTTCATCTATATATTTTTGAAGATCTATTACTTGTACTTGGGTACTTCACCTTTCTTTTTCTTTTAATAATTAACTCACTGTGTAATTCTTTCCTTTTAAAATGTAATAAGTCTTTTCTTGTGGGTTATCTCAATTTTTGTGAATATTTCATAGATACTCATGAGGTTTATTTCTTCAGAAACCAAATTATTTTTCTTAATTAACTTTTCCTTTAGGGTCAAAAATTATCCTGATATGCATACTGATGAGTTGAAATATATTGGTCGATTAATCTTTGCTTATATTGTGTCATACAATCGTGAAGACTGATGTTTTACATATTTCATTTTTCAAAGTAAATAAAATAAAATATTTTAAATGTTTTCTCAAATAGGTTAATTTCTAGTGGTTTATTGAAAGGAATAGTTAATGTTTGATTGTTTGATCAATCTTGCAATTTTTTATTTTTTATTTTAAAAATTAAAAAAACTAACAAAATAACAATGAAGACAAAATCAAAACAACACAAAAGCAACAAAAATGATACATGACCTCAAAACAAAATGATAGGAATTAACAATATTGCTACATTATCTACTTTTAACTTCAACAAAGTTGCTCAGTCCACCAGACATACATCTAGTAATCTGAGCAACTTGCTGGAGATAACAATATGTAATATAACAACTATTGATGATTTCCTATCATCTTATTTTTAAATTCTGTATCATTTTTATTGTTTTTGTGTTGCTTGTTTTTGTTGTTTTAATTTTTTTCTCTTTAACTAAAAAAGCAACAATATACTCCAAGAAATAAATAAAATAGATTAATATGAATAAAGAGCAATATATATGCATTATCAATATTCTGCTAGTCCCTCTTAGTTCATTGAACAGAAAGTTTTATGGTATTATCTATTTCTCCTTTGTAAAAGAGTCTTTTGCTTATGTCTTGTATTCTGAGTAGCTACTTTTAAACTTATGAAGCAGTGTAGTATATTTATTACTATTCTCTTATTATTTTGTTATGAAATTTTACTTTTCCACAAAGCAAAAAAAATACTGTAAAATATTTGTTTGTAGATCATAGAAGCAGTTCTGAATGAGAAGTAACACGTTACTTGCCAAAGATTAAAGGTAGCACAAGTTAATATGTTTTATCTCTATTCGGTATTAATATATCATTATTTTCAGAAATTAGGTTTTTAAAAATACTCTCTTGATGAATGAAACCTTCAAAATTAGATGCCAATACTGTTCTCCAAAACATATGAAGCATTTCAGAAGAAAGTCTCTTAAATATAATTATTCAAGCTTTGACAGTAACTGAGTGGAAATTTGTCAGCATTCAAATTAGAAAGTGTCAGTGATTAGTTTTGGATGAGGGAAACATTATAGTCCCTGAACTCTTAAGGTCAATAAATGTCTAAAGACAAATTTGGAGTAATTATGCTTTTGCCTTGCCTGCCCCTGTTACTATAAGTGGATATGCCAGCTTAACACAAATGAGGTCTTTCTTCAGCTGCATGCTTATTGTAATCGTTAAGTTTCTGAAAATTTTACATAAGACTCTAAGAAATTAGTTTTCAGAAAAGAAGGAAGTCATTAACTCTTGCTCTAAAGTTTGGGAATACTATTAAGTACTTGGATATTATCAATAACATGATAGATGAGCAATGACAGAATGTTAGGCATTTTAATATAAGGTGTATATTACAAGAAGATCTCTTACTGCAAGTTAAGAGATTATGAATAGTGATTTAGACAAATTATTTAAACTCTTTGTCCTATTAGTTGTTTATAAATAAACTAAGAGTATTTGGAAGAGAAACCCTAAGTTTTCTTTTTAGAACTAGAACAGAGAAAAATTTACCTATCCAAAAAATACAAGACTTCAGATATCATTACATCTTGAATTTAGGAGGCATACAGTCATGGACATCTTAGTTTCTTTTATTAGAATATCTACAGATTATTTTTTCCAAAGTCTGAGCAGTGCAATCTCTCATTCTATCTATACTTCTTACAATGGGTTATCGATATTTCTCCCACTTGAAAGTTTGGGGCTGAAGGGGACAGTTAGCTCTGAAATCTCTCCTGAAAATTTGGGCATATCCACGAGTGAGGCAGAAGTGACTGTATGTGACTTTTAAAGCTAGGTCATAAAAGGCAGTTCAGCTTGTTCTTTGAAACCAGCCACCAGGGTGTGACCAGATGAACAGATCAGAGGGGGAATCTCATGCAGATGTTCTGACTAGGAGACCCAAGTAATGGCTTAACTGATAGCCAGCACCAATCTCAATCCTGAGATATCTGAGTGGCCAAAGCCTTAGTTGGTTTCAGTCCCCATCTTTTAGGGCATCTATAGATTTCCACCTTCCAAGCTGATTCCAGATATTGTGGAGCTGAGGGAAACTATCTTCTCCATATTTTGTCCAAATTTTTGACACACAGAAGCTGTGACATATAATAACATTGTCAGTAGGTATTGAGGTAATTTCTTGCTCAGCAGCAGAAAGCCAGAATAGATTTAGGCCGTGGAGTTAGGGAGCTAAACAATATGAACATGTGGCTTTGTCTTGGCTGGCTGGTGGATACTGGAAGAGAACTGAGAAGACAGCTAGTGAAGTACTGTGGTTTGGGAGCTATAATTAAAGAGTATCAGCTGAAGATCTTCATTTAGTCTCATTTAGATGATTCTTCCAGACTTCGAGCTGACGAACAAGACTTGGTAGACTTGACGATGGTGATAAATGAATTATGCTCATTCTAGAAATATGAATTATTTAGAGCAGCATGGTAAAGCCTAGATTAAACTGGGGAATAAAGTGTGAGTATAGGTCTGCAACTATTAACTCACAATGAATCAGAAGATATGATTGCAGGGAGAGTTCTAGGGACAAAATTACAACTGCTCTGTTAAGGCCCTAAGAAATACAGAATAATTAAGGACTGGGGAGAGGGAGTTTTGTAAAACCTGAAGGTTAGAAAATGTCTAATGCTCCTGGAAATAGCTTCCTCTAGGATATTTCTTTCATCTTGCTGATGAATGAGGTACCCCATTCATAGTCTCACTGTATCCTCTCCCAACTATTGCAGACTTGTATTGTAATTACTTACTTTATGTCTCGCATTGCACTGATTTCTAGGAGGAAGAGACCGTTTTGTCTCATTATCCCTGGAAAGGAGTCTAAGGTAGAGTAGGTATTCAGTCAATATATTTTAAATGACCAAATTTTTAAAAAATGAATCAGTTATGTTATCCGAACAGAGATAATACAGTGCAGATAATTAACATTTCTAAATCTTCATATGCTGGGCAATTTGAGGGAAGCATTTCTCAAATCAAGGATAGAAGACAACATTATTCGTATAGATATGGAGTACTGTATGGAGGTAGTATTTGCTTGACCTTTGATATTTGTGAGACTCCAGGGAAGAGTATGAATACATGATTTGTCATATGTCTAAATATTTAAAGGTTAGCCAAGAGACTGCTAAATAAAATATATTTTAGCCTTCTACTTTGACAAATATACCTTTATAATGAAATGAGAAGCGAATTCAGGGGGCTGGGGATTTAGCTCAGCGGCACAGCGCCTGCCTGGCAAGCATGAGGTTGTGAGTTCAATTCCTGGTGCTGGAAAAAAACCCCAAAAAAAAAAAAAAAAAAAAAAAAAAAGAGAGAAGCATATTCAAATTTGAGTTACTGGACACTTATACTCACTTCAACTGCTAAGAGCCACTGTTGCCTGTACCTCAGGCCTAGGGTACTCACATCAGGTGGCACTCCTGCAGGAGTACAGACTCAGGGAAGTACTTGTATGGACCCCACGGGAAGGCTGGCTATTTGTGAATGGTTGGGTCACAAGCACACAGAGAACGGTCTTCAAGCAGGAGTATGGGCCCTATCTGGGGCTATGCCCAGGGCCACACAAGCTCCTCTCTTTGTGCAAAGGAGTGAATGGAAGATGGCAGAGGCAAGACTGTCTTTCCCTGGAAAGGACAGGAGCAAATAACTAAAATTACACCTTAAATACATCTAGGTGGGAAGTGAGTGACCAAAGATGTACTTATTGGATAAATGTTCCCTATGAACACTGCTGAGCGAGAGTTAAAGGCAGCACAATAGCCTGCTTAGTCTTTCCTGGGACTCTGTCCCCTGAGAAGTGTGGGCCCTTCTTGGGCTATGCTGGCTTTTCTTAATTTACCCACTGGGTTTGATGTGTCTTTAAAAAGTTAAGCCAACTTTTGAGTGTTTAACAACAAGAGCATATCAACCACTGTGGAAATCACTGTGGAGATTCCTCAGAAAATTAAGATCAGATGTCCCATTTGACCTAGCTATTCCTCTCCTGAGTATTTTTCCAGAAGGATGAAAAACATCAGGCCACAGTGATATATGTGTACCCATGTTTATAGCAGCGCTAAATCTTGGAAACAGCCCAAATGTCCATCCATTGAGGAATGGATAAAAACAGATGTGGTATTTTTATACAATGGAATACTACTCAGCTATAAAGAAAGATAAACGAGAGGCTTTTATAGGTAAATGGATGCAACTAGAGACCATACTCATAAGTGAAATAAATCAGACTCACGTGTGTAAAGATCATATTATTTCCCTAGTATAAGAAACTGAAAGAATAGTAAGATCCAAAAGGCACAATAGATACTGTGAAAGGGAAAGAAACTGCTCAAATGGAAAGAACAACTGGGATGAGAGACAGGAGAAAAGAAGGAAAAGGACAAAATACATCTATCTATCTATCTATCTATCTATCTATCTATCTATCTATGCAAGGTAGCTAAGATAATTGTACTATTAATCTCTATTGGTTCATTGACAGGAAAAATTAGCGCTTATATTGTTTGATCAAGTTTACATGCCTGTATCTGTTAATCGAGCAACTACTTTGAAGATGACAATATGCATTATAATAACCATTGTTAATTTCCTATCACCTTGTTGTGAAATTCTGTATCCTTTTTGATCTTTTATTCCCTTTAAAATAAAAAAATGATAAAGATGGAATGACCAGGCCTACATGCATCCTCAAGGAATAAGCAATAAATTGAAGATTATACTAAGAGCATATCAGTTTGTACCAAATTCTCATAGCTTTAGGGGACAAAGGGCTGAGAAAGTCATTTCAGGACAGGAGTAAAGACAGAGTAGATAGCACTTACAGATATGAAAAATAATTTTATACATTTGCATCTAAACTGCATGAAATTATGTCCACAGGCACACAGCATGCTAGTAATAAATTGTCTTGACAAACAGTTGTTTATTATAAATTTTTCAACTTTTTATTCAAATGCCTTCAGTTTCATTAAATTAAACATAAAGATACAGATCCACAGCTGAGGATGAATATTCCAGGATAAGTCATATGGATGTAAAATAAATTTAGTGTTTTCACATTCCTGCGGGCATATTTTAAGTTCTACCTTAGAAAAGTGCTTGCCTGGCAGTGAGCTGAGCTCTCTGTAACTTGTGATTTTAGATCATTTGAGGGAATGTGTAAGAGCACAGCATGGAGTTATCCAAATGACCACGGGAGGAAGCACAAATTTTCTCCGTGAAACTTGAAGGTTTTTCCGGAGGCTCAGGGTTTTCAGGGTGATCCTTGTGTGTACTGTCATAGCTTCTCTAAGAAAGGGTGTGTAATTCTCATATTACACCACTACATTTCTCCCTTTCCCATTTTTTTTTTTTTTACAACTACTTCAAAGAAACATCTCTAGTTTGAAGGTTAGTGGATTATCTTCAATTCTGTACCTATACTCATTGGGTTGTGTGGCTACGTAGACTATATAATTGTAGGCTGAGGTAGCTCAGGTTCGTAAATCTAACCTTAGCCTCTCTCCTGAGCTTCAGATCACATCCTTGCCAAGAGTCAGGGTGGTGGGGATACTGTGGTAATTCTGGACTTCCATCCTGTGCAGCGGGAACAACATACAGGTTATGAGATAAGTGTATAAAATGATGTTGCTGCATACTAACAATTAACTCATCAACACCAAAATGGTAACTGCAGTACCATATAAAATCACTGAAAGAAAAATTCAAAAGAAACAAGAGGGGTAAACGTAACAAAACATGTACAGGACTTGCATGCTGACATTATAAAACACCAATGAAGAAAACCAAATCAGGTCTAAATCAGTGAAAAGACATTGTGTTTGTGGATTAGAACACTTAACATAGTGAAGATGTAATTTCTCAAATTGAAATACAGGTTTACTTGATTCCACATAAAATTCCTGTATGATTTTGAGGGTATGGTATGGACAAGATAATTTTAAAATTTACATGGAAATACACAAACTCTGGAGAAATTGTATATCTATAAACAAGTGCACAAATGGTAATCTATGTCTCACACATTATTCAAAATACTAACTCAAAATGGATAAAAGGCTTAAATGCAAACTATAAAGACCTGTTTTAGGAAAACTATAGGAGAATTTTTTAAAATCTAGGACCAGGAAATGTGTTCTTAAAATTGATATTTAAAACCTATACATAAAGAGAAAAATTTATAAAATGAACCTCACAGAAGCTTAAATCTTGTACTCTGCAAAAAATTCTGTGTAGAAGATGAAAGAGTGAACTACAGAGTAGACAGAAATAATTAAAAACCATATATTCTTCAAAAGATTGGTATAAAGAATATATAAAGAACTCTCAGAAAGTAAAACAAAAATTCAGTTAGGTAATAGGCAAATAATATGAGCATTTTTCCTGAAATGAATATACCTACATGTATTACATATTTCAAATAAGTACATAAAAATATGTTCATAATCATTGCACATAAGAGAAATGAAAAAAACAAATGAGATCCGACTACATACTTATGAGAATGGCTAAAATAAAGGTGATAACACAAGCTACAGCCCTGAGAGTGGAGAACCTGGATCACTATGATATTGCTGGGGGTAATGTGGAATGGTATAACTACTGTGGAAATAAGTATGGTGGCATCTTTAAAAACCAAATATGCAATTGTTATGGAATCCAGCAATCTCATTCCTGGACATTTTTCCTAAAGAAATAAAAAATACCTATGTTCATACAAAAATGTGCACATGAATATTGATAACACTTTTCTTCATAGTAGCCCAATATAAATGTCCTTCAATAGGGGAGTGGTTAAATAATCTCTAATATCAAAGCACAATACTTGGCCATTAGAAAACTATTGGAGAACTAAGCTAAAGAAACCAATTACTGATATATTTAACATATGTGAATCTCCAGAGAATTATGCAGAGTTGAAAAGGTGAGTCCTCAAAATCCTGTACTGTTGTGATTCCATTTATAGAACATCTTCAAAAGATAGATACAATGAAGAACAAGTTAATGTTATAGAAAAAGGATGGGAGTAGCAACAGGAGTGATCATTCTGGTGACAGAAATATTCTGTGTTACTGTATTGCTGTTTACTGTATTAATATGATACTGCTCTATAATTTTTACAGATGTTATCAATAACAGAAATTGAGTAAATAGTGCATGGGAAATTGCTGTATATTTTAATAACTGGATGTGAATCTATAATTATCTCAAAATAAATGTGTACATTGGTATAACCAATGTGGAAATCAGCCTGGAGATTCCTCAAAAAACTAGGACTAGAAGTCCCATTCGACTCAGCTATCCCCCTTCTGGGTATTTTTCCAGAAGAATTGAAAACATCATACCGCAGTGATATGCACATTCAAAGGAAAGAGCAACTCATATGAGGGAAAGGAGAAAAGAAAGAGAAGGAAGGGAAATATACACACACACACACACACACACACATAAGATAGCTAAGGTAACTGTATTACTAATTTCTATTAGTTTATTAAAAGGAACAGTTAATATTTATTTTTTGACCAATTTTGCATGCTTACATCTGGTTATATCAACAACTGCTTTGAAGATAACAACATGCAATGTAACAATCATTGTTGATTTCCTATCATCTTGTTTTCAAATTTTGTATTGTTTTTAATGTTTTTTAATTTTCTTTTAAAAAATTAAAGAAATTTCAAAAGAAAGAACACCACAATGAAAATCATGCTCCTCACTCGTTTAGAACCCCTTCAATCTTCCCCAGAGTATTTGGGTAAAGACCATATTCTCCCCCATGGCTACAAAGTCTGCGAAAATGTAGCTCCTTCCTCCATTCCACCTTAACTTTCTTGCTCTTTGGCCAACATATCAAGCTGGCCTTATTCTTCTGCCTAATGTACACTTCCTATTTTCCCTATGGAAAAGTTTCTTTTTTCCCTTTTTAAAACCTAGTTTATGATTGTCACACATAAAAATTTATGCATTGTGGGGAATTGTTTCATACAGATATCACATCTAAATCTTGTAACCTTCCCTTCTCTCCTCTCCCTTCTCCCTTCCATATCTCCCTGTTATGGTTTATGCCTAGATTGTCTCCAAACTCTCATGTACTCAGAAGCAGAGATTTGGAGGGTGGTGGGACCATGGCATTGCTGTATTTACCAGCAGAGCCATCCTCTGGTGAGTTCAGCGTCTGAGTGTGCTGTTGGGGAGAGGGGAGTCACTGGCGTGACCTGGAAGTTCATTTCCCTCCCCGGGAACGCCCTTCTCATTTTGCTTCCTGTCCACCGTGCTGTGAGCCACTTTCCTCTGTCGTCGGCCTTCCACCGTGCTGTTTCTGTCTTGGAGCCTGTGCGCCATGGACTGAAACTTCGGAAGTGGTGAGACAAAAGAGACCTCACTTTCTTTAAGTATCAGGTGATTCATATTTTGTCTCATGGATCAGGAAAGTGACTAAGACCCAACCCCTCACTCCTGGATCTGCTTCTCCTCTGCACGAAGTAATTCCTGCTTCTGTTCAAGTGTCAACTCCTGGAGATTCTTCATCCTCACCAACTAGCTCTGTCTCTGTCTTTCTGTCTTCTCTTTGTCTCCTCCTCCTTTGCTCCCTCCCTCTTTTGCCCTCCATCAACACACTACCTATAACAACTTGAAGTTCAAATATTAAATAGTAAAGTTATTAAAATAGCAACAACTCCATCAATAATAATTCCTTCTCTTTCAATCAGACAATACTATGTTTTATACTATAGGTAAAGTATAAAAGTAGTGAGGTCCTCTTTGACCATCATACTAAATTTATCTGTTCTTTGTAGGCTGTATTTATTAACAAATGTTTTCTTATGATTTTCTATGTACACTACATGCACACAATAACATCCATCAAAATTGTACAGTGTCTCTTTTTTTGCTTTTGTTGTTAGTGAGTATGAGCTATTATCTTGCAATTTGCTTTGTTCTGAGATATGTGTTGGAAAGGTCTACATGTTAGATATATTTGGTATACCATAGATTAAATGTCCCACATCTTATTCAGCAATTTACATATCCTAGGAAAGAACAGACACATTCCCCAGTGTATCATTTTTTGTAACTTCTTTGTGTGTATGCATGTGTGTGTGTTACATCAAATTTAAGTGTAGAATTCAAAATCTTTCTATTGATTTTCTTTTCTATTTTATCTGCTGATTCTTAACAAATGAGTTATAATCTTTGTAGTATGCTTTCATCCATTTGTTCTGGGGAATATCAGTTCTTTCTTTATAAGCTTTAAGCTTGTTAAATGTAGAAAATTTGTGATTTTATATCTTCTTATTGAATTGTTCATTTATCAATATTTCAACTAGCTTAAAAAGTATTTCCCTGAAAGCATTAATTTTGAATTCTTTTTCTGTGCTATTGCGAACCCAGCTTTATTTTGTTGGCATTTGTCTTTACTTTCAACTTTCTTGCTTTATTTTTATAAATGGGAATCATTTAAAAATAGAATATGGTAAAATAATTAGCTTGTTTTAATAAAATGGCTTGGAAAACATGAGGTAAGTGCATTTATATTGGCTATTCAATAAAATATTAGTATCTCATTTTATATTTTTATGCATAATATTTCCTTTGTCTTCTTTTCTGGATTTTTTTAGATACATTGAGTTTTTGTTGTTTTATTTTTTTGAGACAGCGCCTTGCTATGCATTTCAGGCCAGGCTTGAGCTTACTTTGTAGCCCAGGTTGGTCTCAAACTCACAACAGTCCTCCTGCCTCAGCCTCATGAGTGCTAGGATTGCAGGCATGTACCACCATGCCCGGGTGATACATTGAGTTTTATTTTTTTCTAGTTTTATTTGCTTTCTACATCTATATTTTGTTTCCTTTCTCACTTTAGAAGAAATGTTCAAACTTATCCTTTTTAAGGCAAACACTAAAATTAGGTCATTGACAAAGCCTGAAAATATGTTTTTGTCCTGTAGTTTCCATCACTGTGTGCCCCTGCCACCCAAGTGCTTTTCTACTTCTTTCACATTCACAATAAATTCAACCACAAGCTCCCGCTGTTGATAATACCCTTAAAATTTGTTCTTCTGTATATGTCAATGTGTTAATGACATTCATTTGTTTTTCAAATAACACTGAGTTATGAACTTACCATTGTTTCCTGCGCTCAAGTGCTTTTTCCTCGTTTAATTTTTCTATGTGCTGAGATACCTTCTCCGTTTATTCTCTTACCGATACTTCTCTGCATCACAGATTGAGTCCTCGTAAATCTGAGATAGCCTTATATTAGTTTCACTATTGAAAAATTGTTTGCCTTTTGGTAGAATTCTAGGGTCTGAGGTTACTTGGAAGCTGATCTTTGAGGACATGTTGTGCTCTGTCTTGCAAAAATCACTAGGTATTTAGCCATTTTTACCATTTAATGTATAGCCTCATGTAGACGCTTCCCACCTGGCAGATAAATGTGTTGCCTTTGTTCTGTCTGTGTGTCTCTGTCTTTATATCTCTGTCTCTCCCCCTTCCTCTTTGTCCCTCTTCTCTGGCATATGGGAAGCGGAGGTGGGAGGATCTATCTTTCCTGGCTGACTGAACATTGAATACATCCGAAGTGCTCCTTGCTGCTGCAGGGAAAAGTAAGGGACACGGGGCTGCTCATCCATCAGCCTCGTGATACTTCACATCTCCTTTTCTGCGTGCTTTCCACTAGAAGACGACAGTGCTAACTCTTCACGCATTAGGTGCTTTTCTGACTTTGCTACAGAAGATACGTCATTGAGCTTCATATTTTCTTAACTCATCATTTTAACACGTTTTTAATATGAACACTTGAAAATAAGGGTGTCAACAGTGGCTATAAGCTAGCTGTCCCTAATGGAGCTTGAACCTGTTTAAATGAATGAAAAATGGCCCTAAGCTAATTCATTCTCTTTTGTGCAATGTTTCTTTAGATTCTTTGTCCTTCAGTCTAACTTCTCATTATTATTTGATACTGCTTAGAACTATGTTCATCTTGTTATTCGTTTTGGGTCCAATTTGGAGGAATTATTGGGAAGATGATGAATATATGAAGAGATGATATTAGTAGGGATTATGAGGAGTCTGGGGACTATAATTATTACCAGGATAAAAAGATTAGAAATACATTTTCATTTGCTTGTTTGTTTATTCATTTGTTCAGTAAGTTATTTACTGAGCATCTGCTGCTAACAATAGATATAGGTGCTGAGAGATAAATTAGTAGACAAACAAATAAATATAAATAAAATCTTGGAGTCTGTATTTTATTGGTAAAGAGAGATTATAAATTGAATCATAGACCATTTGTGATTTTCAATCAAATCGCATAATTGTGGCTTCTGAATTCAGGTTTCTTGGTGTGTCTTTATTTTTTAATTAAACTTTTGCATTCACTTTCCTTTTAATTTTTTATGTATGAAGAATCTCTCTGAATGTTTGAGAAATGAGTACTTCATTAAAACAATCAGTCCACTCTCCAATTATCTATTAAAATCAAATCTGATTGCATGATGATATTGTTCGCCACTTTTGTTTTAGTTCAATTTCTGTGGCTATAGTTCGGTACCACAAATGAAGTAATTCATAAATAGATTTATTTCTTACACTCAGGAGGCCACATATCCGAGGCTGAAGGGTTCACTCTCGTGAAAGCCGTCTTCCCAAAAGGAACTGTCCAGATTCTCCAGGTAGCACAGAGCATCCATGGCGTGACAGAGCAAGCTGGCCAGTGAAAACTTGCACTGTCTCTCCTGATAGCCCATTAGTCAGTTAATCCATATTTGGTTGAACGTGTCTATGAAGGCAGAGCCTATGGTATCTGGTTACCTCTTAAACATCCCAGTGGATTCAATCACTTAACACCTCACAATGCGGTTAAAATTTCAACGTGCTGTTTGGTGGGCCGTTCAAACCATAGCAACTATTCAGCAGTGTGTTATTGCTCTTGGAATAAAATTAGTATCTTTGAAATGACTACCAAGCCTGGAATCATCTAGCTTCTGCTTATTTCTCTCTCCTCCTCATGTGATGCTATTCCCACACTGTTGGATTTACACTGCTGGCTTCACACTGCTGGCTTCACCCATTCTGACTTTATCTCCTTTTTAAAACTTGCAACACTTCCCTTAGCCTTAGGATTGGCACCTCAGTCTGGAAAGTCATCTTTCTTCTTCCCCTCCTGGCTCCTAGCTCTCTGCTCTATTGAGCCTATGCAGTTTTCAGAACCAACTTGTGTGTCCATGCTTAGAAAGCCCCACTGAGCCAAATCCATTAATAGCACTCATAATAGCCTACTCTGTTGTATGTGCTTATCCAATCTGAAATGAATGATTAGCTATTTATGGTTTCTTTCTAACAGGTAGGCTTATACGTTACATGAAGGGAGGAACTGTGCATTGTCCTGATCATTACTTTATTCTCAGTTTTAGCATAAATAATACACCATGAAACTCACAAAATATTTTCTACAAGCTAACTAATTCAAAATTTTAGGAAAACTGCTGCATACAGAACACTGTGCCCCTATATTAGAAAGTATATAAAAGCTTCTATAGATGTGATCAAGTCAGTGATGTTTTCTCTTAATGAGAGCACAAGTGAAGTCTACCTTCAGAAAACTGTTGAAACGTGCACATTAGGGTCTGCTTTTGGATGAGAGATGAAATGAGATTTGGAGGAAGAGAAGTTCTTTGGTATTTCTTGAGCTTTCTGATATTGACTCGCCAAAATTGAACTGCAGTATAAACCGAGGGTCTCTTGATAAAATGATCACTCAGCTTTTGTTCCTTTCATTTTGTTTTATTTTCAAAAGGCCCTCCGGATATCCATCAAAACTACACAATGGAAATTGGTTAGCTTCATTTAGCACCATATGCTGCGGCAAAGGCCTCACATGAAGGTACCTGCCATTTTACATTCTTAATATTTTAATAGTTTGCTTAGCCTCAAAAACTTAGCAGTGTGGAGAGTTAAAGGCTCTCACTGTAAATCCCTGAAGACTTAACTGTTTGAGGATATTAAAGCCTTCATGTTCTAGCACCTGAAGAAATATAAACTTTCATTTTTCCTCCCAAGATTGATTAAATCATCCTGATTAAAGCAGGAGGGCCTTTGGCAACATAAGCTGGGATTTCTAGAGCTATAACAGGGTAGAATTCCTTTGCTTGGCTAGCAATATCTTATCTTTCAAATCTAAAAGGCAATAAAAGTTTTCTGATTTTCATTGAGATTTCAGAAGAATGAAACAGGAAACCATAAAGTAATTTCCTCAGAGGAAACAATGTTATAAAAGGACAAATTGTCATTGCTTAGTACAATTTCATTTTGTTTATGGATATGGAAGCCAGTGGGGTGGAGTTAGCAGTTTGCATATCTGGTTTAAAAAACTAAACTTTTCAGGTAGGATTTGTTATAGATTTTTGAACAAAATATGTACACTTTGGTGTATGCCACTGATACTACATCAAGAAGTTATTTCTCTTGTTTTATTGATGAAATTCCTTTCTTTGATGTCAGACTTTCTACTAGAAATATGTTTTACCAAAATGTTGGTACAAAAATGTAATATTGGATATTTTGATGATCATAATGAGAATATTTCCTATAAACAATTATAAATATCTTTCTAAAATTTGTAGAATAACATTCTATGCAGCCTTGTATTCGATTTGGACAATGAATGCATTATCTACTCAATATTTAGCTCGATTTTGTAGGAAATAGCTCTGTGTAACCTAGCTTAATTGAGGCTTGACATAATTTGTGTATCACCAGCTAGGTCAAAATCCTGTTCATTTTGCTGCTGGCTTGGGGTGGTGGTGTCAGGAATTACTTGCTGACACAAAGGAACCAGAAGAAGGTCAGTAATTATATTTACATTGTAAGATCTATATGCCTCTTTATTTATTAAATTGACCTCTAATTCAAGTCAGAAAATTATTTCCATCCTGTGTGATAACCTGCGGACAGTAAATCTTGGTATCTGCATTCCTTCAGCTGAATTAGCATCCCAGTGTTGTCTATTGTCAGTTTCATGTTTATGGCATTTTGAGCTTTGCATCATTTAATTGTCAAAACTTGACCATTTCTTTAATTTGTTGTTGGGCAGTTCATTAGGCAATTTGTAAATGTTGTCAGGAAAGGATTTGTAGCCCGGCAGAAACTCTCCTTAAGCTAAATTCCATTCAGAGATATAAAAATTGTGCATTTTAACTGTGTAATTGAAAATATCCTTGCATGGTGAATTCTTGTGCCAAATAACAAAGCAAAAAGATATGGAGATAGCAGTACCACTTAATAAGAAACCACTTTAGATCAACCCCTGTGATAGATACCTAATGAGCATGATCTTCATCAAAATTCTGAAATATAACCGCAATACTGACCAAGTCCATTTCACATATAAGCAACTGAGGTATAGATTTCTTAAGTCACTTATCAATAGTCACCCAGCTCATGGACAGAAAAGCCTAAAATTCAGGCTAACAGGTCACTCTAGGTGTACCCTCCCTCATACATTCAGACCTTAAGTTGTATAACACTTTTATTATGGTAGAGTTTGCTTTTTCTCTCATCAAAGATGTTTTTGTGTATTACTGTATTATTTATCCCAAGTGTGAAATGTTTTTTAGATTTGTGGTTGCAAAACATTTTCTTCTTGGACCCATATTTAAAGTTCTGTTACCTGATAACCAAATGTGTTTTTACATTATCTTTTGTAGAACAAAGGTGATAAGATCTTTATTTGCAAGTTTTAAAAGTCTGTGTTTCCGGATGAGAACATATGAATTTCAGAAAAGTATACTGTATTAGGCAAAATAATGGCTCCCAAAGATCTCCATGTCCTCCTAACTGGCACCTGAGAAATGGACTGCACGGGAAGTGAGAGATTATAGATATTATTAAATAAAGTACCTTCAAAGACGAAGACTATGTATAGATTGTTTGGATGAGCACAGTGTTATCACAAAAACCCTTAAAAGAGAAGAGGACTGGCAGAGGAGGTCAGAGTTAGAGAGTAACTGGGTGCTGTACTGATCCTAAAAGTAAGAAAGGAACAAAGAGACAAGGATGCAGGCAGCATTTAGAAGCTGCACAAATCAGAAAAGCTGATTCTCCAGTAGAGCCTCCAGAGAAAGTGCAGCCCATGTACCAAAGATTGAATCTATACCCATATCTCTCACCATGGACTACAATAAAATCCAAATGAATCAAGACCTGGACATTAAAACAAAAATACTTAATCTGCTGGAAGACAAACTATATAGCATTCTTAAAGACATAGGCATAGGTAAAGACTTTTTGAACAGAACCCTAATTACACACACAAAAAAAACATGAAGAATCAGTAAATAGGACTTTACCAAATTAAAAACCTATATAACAGAAGAAACAATTAATAGAGTGGAGCAACAAACTGCAGAACAGGAAAATACTTTTGTCAGCTACTCCCTGGACAGGGGACTAATATCTAGAATATATAAAGAACTCACGAACATGAGATCACAAATATAAAATAATCAAAAGTGGACAATTTAAACACATAGACATTTTTAAGAAGAGATACAAATGGCTAATAAATACATGGAATAATGATCCAATCTCTGCCCATTAGAGTGATGTAAATTAAAACAACACTGAGATTCTAACTTATTCCAGGAAAAATAGCTATCATTAAGACATCAACTAAGAATAAAAGCTGGCAAAACTGCAGAGAAAAAAAAGAACACTTCTAAGTTGTTGGTAGGAATGTAAACTAGTATGATCACTGTGGAAATCAGTATGGAGATTCTGCAAAAATACTAAAACTAGAAATTCCATTTGACCCAGCTATTCCCTTTCTAGGCATCTTCCCAAAAGAGGTAAAGATACTGTAAAACAGTGATACCTGCATGCCCATGTCTGTGGTAGCACGATTTAAAATAGATATTGGAAGCAGCCTATATGTCTATCAGCAAATGAATAGATCAAGGAAATGTAGTATTTATTCACAACGGAGTACTACCCTGCTATAAAGAAGGATAAACTTGAGTCATCTGTGGATAGGTGGGTACACCTTGAGACCATAACGTTAAGTGAAATAAACTGGACAAACAAGTTTAAATATCATATGGTTCCTCTTGTATGAGAAGCTCAAAATAGAGAGCAAAATAGAGGCTGGATAAGGAGAATCTGGGAGATTGTCTGTTGCAAATGGGAAAGGCATCTAGAGATGGAGAGAGGGTGGGGGAGGGGAGGGGGAAAGAGATCAAAGGAAATGAAATGTGTTATGTACCAACACCTCAGGATGAACGAAATTACTATACTACAGATATGTACAAAAAAGAACAAGGAAGGAAGGAAGGAAGGAAGGAAGGAAGGAAGGAAGGAAGGAAGGAAGGAAGGAAGGAAGGAAG
>NW_004955427.1:7700760-7715186 GCF_000276665.1 Chinchilla lanigera | reverse complement strand
CCTTTACCCTTGAGTGTTTTCCTATCATTTCACAATGTCTATCATACCTCCTAGTTTAAATCAACTCTTTCAGGTTTTATACTAGTGAGACAATGTGGTGTTTGCACATGCAGGTCTGATTTATTTCACTTATAAGTATGGTCTCTAGTTGTGACCATTTACCTATAAAGGCCTCAAATTTATCTTTCTTATAGCTGAGTAATATTTCATTACATAAAAGTACCACAATTTTCTTATCCAGTCCTTGGTGGATGGACATTTGGGTTGCTTCCACAATTTAGCAATTACAAATTGTGCTGCTGTGAACATAGGTGAACATATATCACTGTGATATGATGTTTTTAGATCTTCTGGGAAAATACCCAGCAGGGAGATAGCTGGGTTGAATGGGACCTCTAGAGCTAGTTTGCTGAGGAATCTCCAAACTGATTTCCACAGTGGTTTCATTAGTCTGCATTCCCCCCAGCAGTATAGAAGGGTTCCTATTTCTCCACTCTGCTTTAATTTTAGATGTGGGTTCGGACCTAGATTTGAGCTTTTCTGCTAAGCGGGATCCTAGAAATTCTCTGTAGGAGATGCCTCAGCAGTGCGGCTGAGGTGGAGAGCTGCAGATCTGTGCTGTGACTGTCTTTCCAGAGAATGGCTGATAAACGCATGCCTAATTATGTGACTAATATACAGTTTGGTGAGGTGTGAACCCAAGTAGAGCAGCTAGCACATGATAGGCACGCTCCTCACATTAGCCATGTTTTCTGTTGCACCCTGGCATTGCTGGGAGTCTATGGAGAGAACACCGCGTGAATGCTGCAATGCTACGCGCTTGCTGGTCTCTTGATAACACTGTCAGTAAGTTGGATGTAAAGTACTAACACATAATCTATGGAGAAAATTATGGCTATGTTAGTGATCAGAAGGCCACTTCTAATCATTCCCTCCTGCTCATCACGCATGCCCCTAAAGGTCTAGGCTGAAAGGTTTTCTATAACCTCCTGGCCCATCTCACTGTACTGTTTCCCCGGGGCCCTAGACCCTGCTTTTGTGATTGGGGAAATCAGAAGGGAGTGTCTTTTCCACTGTAGTCCTTCCAAGTGATCTAATGTCCTATAGTGTAAAATAAAAATCTCCCCTCAGAATCCCAACTGTGATTACTTTTTTATGCAGTGCAGTCGAATGAGCATTCAGTTGTGGAATCTAGACCAAACCTTGTACTTCTTCCTCATTAACTGCTATTTAGGGCCATGGTAGATTGGCTTAACTTTTTTGAAGCGTAGTGCTTTAACCCGCAAGAGGTGATTAGTAGTGCCTGCTTTTTATGGTTTCTGTGATGTTTAATCGAGATAACTTGTATAAAGTATCAAGCACAGGGCCTTGAGCTTAGGAAATATCCAAAAATTGCCTATATTCTACAGAAGCGTTGAGAGGATTTGAAGTACTACAGGGAAGGTGAATTAGTTTTCAGCATTGAAAAATATTTCCGCAGAGCTTCAATTTTAATAATTGAACATGAGAAGTACTCTAAAATTAGCAACATATGCCTTAAATCATAGAAAATTTTCCCTTTTCTCTAGTGATGGGATGATGCTATTTATACAGAAACGAGTTTTGGTGATACAGAAATCTGTGCTTGTAGGACTGGTTTAAATTTCTCTGTCAAGTGTATCTGCACTGTTAATGGCTGTTTCAATTTGCCTTGTTCACATAATGACTTTTTCTAATGTGAGATTAACTTCAATTAAAGTCTTTTGTGGTTGTGTTCATTCTTAGATTTTTCCCTCCAATTGGTCTCTGTCTATTTCTTTTGCATTAGCAGTGATTTATTTCTGCCTGTAATTGCTGTAAGAACTATGTTGAACTTCTGCATTTTGGTTGTCTTTTTTTCATGGTTAGTTTAGCAATTTAATCTATTACTAAGCCAGTGAAATCAAAGTTCTGCAAAAATTCATGTGATGTTTTACTAACATGATTCCTTTCCTAGAGTTGAAAGGAACAGAGAAAGTCAACATCTGAGATATTGATTATATGAGTCCACGTTCTCTCTCTTTCATAAGAAATAAAAGCTTCCCGGGCAAGTGAAAATGCACTGTGGTATTGTGCAGGCCTCCAGCACTGATGGTGGTTAAGAAATTTAAAAGTACGGACTACATGCATTTAAGGTCTTATGTGAAATGAATACTGATAATTTTGTGTCAGAATGAGGTATAGAAAGAAAATGTGAGTCATTAAAAATTGTGAAAACTGCCATTTAGTGACTTTGGCTATTATTACCTCTAAAGCAAGACAAGTACAACCTGAAAAGCTCTTATGGAATTCTTTTTTCTTTGTTTTTTTTGTTTTTTTTTTGGTTTTTCTCCGGTACTGGGAACTGAACTCACGACCTTGTGCTTGCCAGGCAGGCGCTTTGCCACTGAGCTAAATCCCCAGCCCCTTCTTATGGAATTGTTAAGGCTTCAGAGTAGTTCGGAATGTAGTACAACAATTGTGTCATCTCATGGCAGCATAGAGGAAGGTTCAGGAAGGAAAAACAGCTAAAGAAGTGGCACAGTGGTATTCACCTGTAGTCCATGAACTCTGGAGATGGGGTGGGAACACTGCTTGATCCCATGAGCTCAAGACTGGCCTCGGCAACATGGCAAGACCGGATGTCAAAAGCAAAGCAAAACAAAACCCAAAAGCAATACCCACAAATAATAAAGCAACCAAAAGGCTGAAGAAACAGAAGCTTGCTGGAGAAGACGATACCTGCGCTGGAGTTAAGGTTGACATCAGTACAAGCAGACTGGAGCTAGGTTGGATTATGATAAATTCAGTACTGGAAAGTTTGAATCTGAAATAATTGTGGAACATCCCCATAATCATGCATAATTTCACTGGGTCAGTACAAATGCTCTTCCAATTTCCCTTAAAAATAAAGCAAGATAATTTCTCCAAATCTCTCATAACCCTCCAGCCCCAGTTTATTTTTTGTTCAGCTCTTCACAGTTAAACTGCTTCCGCAGATCCTGGCACTCACTTTGTTTTAATTTTTCAACATTTCTTTCGCTTCACTTCCTAATTCATCCACCCAATCCATCAAAACTGTTTGTCAAGGTCAGATGTGGCTTTCCTGGTGTCAGGCCAAGTGGATAATTTTCTGGCCCCAAGTTACAGAGTACCTCAGCCTCATTTGAGGGAGTTAACCTGTTATTTAAATCTACAATTTGGCTTAGTAATAGAGGATGTAGAGCTACAGAGTGTGGAAGAATAACTGCATGTAAGCTTTGCAAATTATGATGAAAATAACACTTAAATGAACATTGCCGTCTTTTATTTAGGGCCTGTTCTCATTGTTTTTTCTAAAATATTACACTGGCCTGTTCAAAACTATAATCATTGTCATCGCTTCTCAGTCTTTTGGCTAAGATCAAGCGTAAAATTACAGTCATCAAAATTATGTGGTTTTCTTCCTCATTTAGAAGAATATCTGATATCAAAAATATTTTTGTCTGGTCAAACATGCCAGAAGAGGTAAAAAAATGCTACAAAGATTTCAAAAACAAGGTGGTCAAGGCAGTGGAAGAAATGAAATTGAAACTGGTTTGAAATCAGGTCATGCAATTTTTCCACTCTTCTACAGGTATTGTTTTCATATTCTTTGTCACCCTGATCTTGATGTAAAAAATAATACTATTCAAATTTCCATGTATTTATTTTAATTGTCATGAAATATAGACATGGAAGATTATGCAAAGCATAATTTTAATGTACATATTTATATGTATATAGAGATTCATATATATGTACATATAATGCATACTCCCACTAGTTATTGAGGAACTAAAATTAAATTAATTTTTCTTCCCTGGAAGAAAATTTTAATACTTATCAACCTCATCTTTCTCTTTACACTTTTGCTAAATACATAGGAGAGTCCTATATAGTCCTTAGGCTCAATTTATTTATTTATTTACATTTTACTTCAGTGTACTGGTGCAACTTAGGTAAACACCATGATCACGTTCATTATGCAGACTTTGTGGTTGTGCACGGTATATCTTGATTCCTTCTCCCTCCTCATTCCTGTTCCTTCCTTTCAAACCTCTTTCCCTCCCTGTTCACAAAGTTGTTCCCACTTTATCCTACTTTTCTGATATTTTTCTTTGCTTCCTCCTGCTCCTTAGTTCCCCTTTCCTTTTGAACAGTTTCTTCTTATTTCACAGTAACTATTATATGTTTTGGTTTTATTTACACTTTAAGTTTCTTACACTTGAGAGACAACTTGCTGTTTACACGTGTTTGATTTATTTCACTTATGATTATGGTCTCAAGGTCCACCCAATTTAGCGATAAATCTTTCAATTTTATCCCTCTTATGACTGAGTAATACTCCATTATATAAAAAAACAGGTCTTTTTTTATCCATTCATTGGTTCATGGGCATTTGGGTTGCTTCCAAGATTTAGCTATTACAAACTGTGTCACTGTAAACATGAGTGTGCATATATTGCTGTGGTATGATGCTCTTGATTCTTCTGGGGAGATACCCAGAAGGCAAGTAGCTGGGTCAAATGGGACATCTAATCCTAATTTTTTGAAGAATCTCTACACTGATTTCCACAGTGGTTGTACCACTTGTGCTCATTTTAGATCTTTTTACTTCTGTTTAAATGAAACCATCAAGTATAGAGGCCTTTACTAAAATATTTGTGATTCATCCATTTTATTTGTTTGTTTTGTTTTTCTTCTGATACCAGGAATCGAACTCACGACCTTGTGCTTGCCAGACAGAGGCTTTGCTGCTGAGCTAAATCCCCAGCCCCTTATTTTAAATATTTAGTTGCTGTGAATTCATTTTTACTCTTTAACATTTTAATATATGGTCATATTGGATTTCACTTACTTTTTGAGAGATTTTTAAGTTGCTAATAAATTTTGCTATTGTAACCATTTTTGAAATATCTCCACACCAATATTTGTAATTGAATGGTGTATATGCCTGTAAAGTATGCTCTCTGAGTAGAAGGCATACAAATTCTTCAGAATTGTTAGATATTGCTGATTGCTTGTGAAAATTAGTTACCTTCACCAGGGATTATTAAAATTATCATTTGTGACTATTACCAAGACAGCATTTTCAAGGATGAGGAATAATCTCTAAAGGTAGTTTTCATCCGCACTTTTTCTTAATAGGCTTGAGCATTGATTCATAGTTAATATTTACTAGTTGATTTTTTCTTTTCTACTTCCTGATCATATCTTTTGACATTTTATATTGGATTAATTTTTTTCTTTCTTTGTTTGTAGTAATGCTTCATATATTCTGGCAAATAAATGTGGCAGGTACTGTTACATCCATACTTGAAAGCTTTGTAATTTTTAATCACAACACAATTTGATTTTGTCTGTGGCAGCAAAGAGCCTTGTTAAAAGTGCCCCACTTCCCAAGCAGCGCTGCAGCAACAAGAACCATTTGGTATAATTCTTCAACTGTGATGTCAAGTGGAAGTCGAGGGGTACACCCTGCTCAGTAGAAAAAGGCAAAATGTTTGATTCCAACAGAATCTGCCTTTTGCTTATCTCTTCTAAAATGATATAAGATCTGTTATCTGAACCTGTCTTGAAACCTTGAGACAACCGGCATAAAGACACGTACTAAATGGAAGATGAAGAAAGCCTGAATCTGATGGATCATTGAGTCAGTCACAAACCCTCCTACCTCAGAACTTTTTATTGCATGAAACTGAGGTATTGAAGCAGCTGGTGGAGAATTGTCTTTTCTTCTGTTTTGTTTTAATTTGCTATATGTTTTGCAACTATTTTCTCTCTTCCTGTGGCTTTTCTTTAGAAATTTCATGTCCAATACAATATTTTAAACTTTAATAGTTAAATGCAACAGTGTTTCCTTTATAGACTGTATTTTCTGAGCATTTAGACAATATTGTTTCCTTATTCCAAACTTACAGATACATTGTCATTTTTTCTGCAACTAAATTGCTTTTCACAATAAAGTCATTATTTTACCTGTAATGGATATTAGGATATTGTATAAAGGAAGGAAACCTCTCAAACATTTTTTTTTTGCTTTTATTATATTTCTATTCCTAAATTACACTCCCATTATATATTGTCTGTGAAAATGTACAAATTGGTTTCTGAACATTATATTTTTTTTCAACTATTTATTAATCTTTTTTACATTTTAGGCTTTCACAATTCCAGCAGAATAAAGCTTTGCAATCTTTCATGATAACTCCATGCATTTGGTTTTCTTTAGTACGGTCAGTGATTGTTAGACATTTGTTTTCATGTAAACTTAATAATGATTTTACCATATTTTCAAAAATGAATGCAAAACAATCCATTGGTGGTATATTACTTAGAAATGCATAGTGTTGTGGCTTGTATCTAGATGTTCCACCAAAGCCTCATGCAGTGATAGGTGGGGGTTTTACAGAGGTGTCTGAATCTACAGTGCATGATTAATTCACAGTGCAATGATAGGATTAAGGGTGCTGCAATTAAGGGTGGGTGATTACTAAATTAGTCTACTGACTGGTTTGGCACACCCTAATCCTGATAGCCTGCATACAATAGAAGGGACAGAAAGAGGCCTGTCTTTTCTCTTGCTTGCTGTGCTGCCTTCTGCCCACCACAAACTGTTTCTCCACTTTGATGCCTGTCTGCCGTGCCATCCTGCCTTGGAGCCAGCTGATTATGGAGTGAAACCCCCACAGACTGTAGAGGTGAGAGAGAAGTAACTAAGATATGTAGTGCATATCTTAGTTATTCTGTAATTCTGTAATTCAGTAATTCACTTATTCTGTAATTCTGTAATTCAGTAATTGTGGGTAAACTGTAATCTTTATAACAGTGAATTTTCTCCCCTTTGAAATGATCTTTCTCCACTTACTTGTATTTTCTTTAATTTCTCAACAAAGAATTTTAGTGTTGTGCATAATTGTGACATACATTTTTGTTTAATTTATTCTCAGGTAATTTCTATTTTGGGGTTATTATAAATTAAATATTTAAAAATTCCTTATGGACTAGTTTGTTGCTAAAGTTTTAATGTTAATCTAATTTTGTGTGTTGATTTGTTATTGGACATTCTTAATGAAACATCTAGTGAGTTTTATAATTTTTACATCCCTTGGATTTGTTGTATCGAATAATATATTGTGGTAAGTAATGCTGGATTTTTTCTTATTTCCTTTCTTTTTATTCTTTTTTTTTTCACATTTTTCTGTTATAGTCTATCCACTATATCAATAGATTTTGCACTTGGTAGATTTACAGAACCCTAGAAAGAAAATAATTGGGAAGAAATTGTATGGTGAAAATGTACAAATGTTTTTGTCTCATCATTATTATCTAAACGTTATAGTATAACGACTATATACATAGTGTTCACATTGTGTTAGTAGTACAAGTAATCTAGAGATGATTTAATGTATGTAATGGAAGATGTGCATGGGTTATAAGCAATCTAATCCTTGTATTTTAACGTCTGTGGGGACTTCTGAACCCTCTTCTGCGCCCTCCCGCCATGACACTAAGGTCCAACTGTTTTCGTATTTTGCCATTTTTCACTGTGCTTGCTGAATATATCCTATAAAATAATTTAAAAAAATAAATAAACACCCTTATTTTGTTGCTGATATTTAAGAAAATATTTCTTTTTATTTTTAACCAGAGCAAAGTTTTATTGAAGGTAGAAAAAGAAACAGGTTCTGCAGAGTGAGTTTGGGCCAAGGAAAGGTCAGAAAAGAAGTACACTGTACGATGTGAAGGTGGGTCACCACACAGGAGATAACTGGCCAACATAATATTTCCAAAATGTCAGCATTGTGTAATAATTATTTGTCTGGTATATACAAGTAAATATGTTCCTTTCTACCCCTAGCTGTCTAGATTAATCCTAAGTGATCCATGTGTTTTACCAGCCTTCTTCATTTACAGAAATAGATTTTCCCCCTTTATCTCTCATATTTGAAAATCACGTTAATGCATCTTCTAATGATAAATCATCCTGCCTCTCTGTGCTTAATGTGTTTGACTTGATAATGTTTTAAGTAATGTCTGCATCTACCTTTATGAAAGACATTGCACTAATGTTTAAACTTGTGTTGGTGTCGCCTCAGATTTTGTTATCAAAGTTTTTCTCACACATAGACTATGTCCACCTAACTCCATTTTCACAGGAAAGTACATCAGTTGTAGAGTGGACCATTGTCCTTCTGCATAACAATAGTGATTGAATATTCTTGACTATTCTCATTTATTTGCCCTGTGTCTCTATGAGACTATCTCTTGTATATTTCCACTGGAATTGGACATATAATTTATACAAGAAATAAGGTAATCTTTGTAGTGGCTACTCACTGAAATGTTTCAGATTATTTGCAGCTATAGTATTAATGAACTAACTGAAATATCACCTAAAAATTAAAATTTTAATTTCCTAATTGTCTGAAAGAAATCACCTGGAGAATTATTTTGATCTTCTAAAAATGAGATTCTTTTTAGGTACTCTTTAATGATTGTGAATTTACACAGGTTGGAAAAAATTATTTCTGAACCACTTCAAGAAAATTCAGTAAATTATAATTGTTTGGAACTTCTGCATTTGTTTGAAATTTTGTGCAAAAGTTGATATAGTAGTCTGGCCATTTTAAAATCTGTGCTGACTTTGATTCTTCTTTCCATTTTTAATTTTAATTATTATCTCTGCCTTTTTAATTTATTAGTGTTTCAAATGTTTTCTTTCTTATTGTCCTTTGAAATTATTTGTTAAATATATTTGCATCTTTCATTTCTTTGAATTTTATTAGTTTTATTTATTTTCTTGTTTCTCAGTATTCTGTTGTTTTAAATTAACTCGTATGAAAATTATCATGTGTTTGAATTCTCAGAAATGTACACTTCATCTAGAACTGTGATGATTGTCTACTTTTGTCTGGATGCTTTGAAACTACATTTAAAATGAAGAAAAACAAGTATACAGGCCCTAGCTAAACTTTATTTTCTGTAATCTCTTCCTTTTCAAGTTGCCATGCCACGTTTCAGACAATAGATTTTATAAACATGGCAGAAAGCATCTATTATGCATAGTTCCCTCAATAATGTTATCCTGTAAATGACTTTTGTAGCCCCGGTTTTACCGTGGTGAAGACAGACAGAGAAGTTAAGTCTTAGACCAAGCAAGGTCACCCTGGAAGTCTACAGACCTTTGGCTCCAGTTCTGTTCTCATAAGTACAACATTCACTGCCTCGCCACAACTGCATGCAGACAAGCCCTGTCCTCAGATGGTGTATTAGGGTGCACGCCTGCCCTGGCCCAGAACCCACAGACCAGTCCAGATGTGCAGGTGGCTGGTTGTGTGTGTATTAGGCTGTCCTGACCCGCGGGTAAGTCAACCGAGACCCTAGAGGAGGAGTGGGGATGAGATAGGGACAAGAGACACGAAGAATGGAGACAAGACAGGATTCTGATCAAGTCTCGTTTATCGGTGGGAAGTGCTGTGCACATATAGGGCACGGGAAAAATGCGGAAGTTCTTGAGGTGGGAGTAGCTAGGCAACAGTGGGCAGTCCCAACCTTAAGGGAAGGGCGCCTGACCTCAGGGAAATAGGCAGGGTATGAAGAAACAGAAACTTATCTCAGAAAACAGAAACTTAACTAATACTTAAGATGGCTGCTAATACAAAATGGAGGTCAGTCATAGGTCTCCCACGTTAGGCAATTTCCTGCACACTGGAAAAGTGCACCTCACAAGCAATGCTGATCAAATCATATCCTGAAAACTTGAAATTAAGAAAACAGATAATGAGCCACTTACCCAGAGGGATTTCTAATTAAAATTCTTAGAGATGAGAGATAGATTTGCTGCATTGCTACGCCAAAAGCCAGTTGCAAAATGTTAATTGGTAAGGACACAACCTGCAGTTAAAGGGTGGAATTCACTCCAGACCTCACAGAGTTTCTTGGTTTCGGTATTTCTACTGTCTATAAGAAAGAGTGTAGCTGTTTACATTTTTTTTTTTTTTTTGCAATTGCTTGAAAGAACTTCCTTCCCCTCCCTCCACAAATGCCAGGTTGTTCACTGTGATTGCTGGTGTTTATGCCAATTGCTTAAAGTGGCATTGTTTTTATTCCCTTACTTGGAATTAATACTGAGCTCAGTATCTTTTTGATATGTTTTTGTATTTTGTTGATCACTTTCATTTATTATATGGTGAAATATCCATTTGCATCTTTTGTTAACATTTCTATTTGTTCCTTTGGTTCCTCTCATTTATATGAGTTCCTTGTTTATTGACATTGTAACTCTTTATGATATGTTTTGCAAATTCTTTCCTATGTGTTCATACTAAATGTGTAATCGATTTCTTTGCCTTTTTTGACTTTTATTTTGTTGCTTCCCATATCACTGCCTTATGTCTTTTCAAAATCTGAATTAAATGACTTTTCTCTATTTAGAAACATCCATAAACTCTATTTATACTTACTAATTAAGTCATAAATGACTTAGACTAGTGAATAAATCTGCATTGCTTAACTGCTCCCTCCTTTGAGCATGCCATTCACTGCATAACCCCAATAATAGTTATTCTTAAATTGCTTTATTGATATATGATTGAAATATAAAAACTCATATTTGTGTGTGTGTATGTGAGTGTGTATGTGTGTGTGTGAGTGTGAATGTGTGTGTGTATGTGTGTGTATTTGTCTTTTTGAGACAGGGTCTCGCTATGCAGTTCAGGCCAGCCTTGAGCTCACTTTGTAGCCCAGGCTGACCTCAAACTCACAATGATCCTCCTTCCTCAGCCTCCCATGTGCTGGGATTAAGAACTTGTATTAGAATTTGTAAAGCTTATGTTTATACTTTTTTTTTTTTTTAAAGATAAAAGGAGGGAAACATTAACAGACATACAACATTTTACAACATATCACAAGCACAATACAGACAATACAGAGTTACAAACAAAGTGGTAGGGAATTAACAATGGTGGTTGTATTACATATTGATATCTTTGTTTATGCTTTTGAAACCAGCACTATAATTTATGCCATAATCCATTGACTACAAAAGTATTTCTTTCTTATTTGTTTTTTACTACTATCATTTGTGATTAAAGTATTTAACATATGATACAGTATTGTCAGTTGTAGATATGATATTGTAAAACAGATCTCAGACTTATTTAACTTATACCATTAAAGTAGTATAGTTTGACTAATTAATACTATTTATTTCTCTTCATCATCTGCCAAGCACCTTATGTACAGTTTTTGGCTTATTATACAGTGGGATCGTACAGTATTTGTCCTGTGTCTGGCTTACTTTATTCAGCAATATCATCCTTCAGATGTATCCATATTGTTGCAAATTGTAGAATTGTTCTTCTTTTAAGGAAATAGGCTTATTGTTTTTTTTTTTTTTTTTTTTTTTCTGGTACCGGGAATTGAACTCATGACCTTGCGCTTGACAGGCAGGCGCTGTGCTGCTGAGCTAAATCCCCAGCCCCGGAAATAGGCTCATTGTAAACATATACAGCACTTTCTTTAGCCATTTGTCCATTAATGGATTTTTAAGTTATTCCCATGTATCAATTATTTTGTGACAAATGCTCCCATGAATGTGAAATGTGCACATTATTTTGAGATCTTCATTTTAATGCCTTTTGGTATGTACCCCCAAGTGGAATTGCTGGATTATATATCATAGCTCTGTTTTTAATTTTGGGGGAAGGAAGCTCCATAGTGTTTCCCGTAGTGGTTGTGTTTCTTCATTTCTAATGTAGATGTATATTTATATCTTTGTTTTATAGAACTTCTTTGGTTAGACTACGCTTATATTATTTTAGATTTTTCCTGGAAAAAAAGGTTTTAAATTTTTACCCTTGAGTATGGTGTTACACGTGGACTTTTCATTCATAAATTTTATCATGTTTAGTTGGATTTCTTCTGTACATAATTTTTGAGATTTTTACTACAAAAACGATGTTTAAATAACAAACACATGAAGCAAACAGGAAGTAGACCTTTTGGAGATGTGAATAGGATATAGAGACAGAGAGAGAAAGAAGGGAGGAATAAATAGGGGAGGTAAAATGGATTAAGATGTGCTGTGTACTGTACATGTACCAGTTCTCCATGATAAATGTATTCCTTGTGTATAGTGACCATGTGCTAATTTTTAAAAGGTAAAAATAGATGTTACTTTGGTCAAATGCTTTTTGCATGTATGGAGACGATGATCTTTTAGATTCTATTTATGTAATACATGGCACTGACTCATTTACTTGATTATATTAAATCACCCTTGCATCTCAGGGACAAATGTCACTTGGTAAATGTATATTATCCTAAATTCAATTTTATAACAGTTTTCCAATTCATCTTGCCTATATTTTGTTAAGGAAGTTTGTATGTATGTTTATCAGGGATATTAACCTATAGTTTTCTTGTTTGTGGTATCTCTTTTCTGGTTTTAGTACCAGGGCAAACCTGGCTTTCAAAAGAGCTTGGAAATGTTTCCCTTATTTTTTGGAAGAGTTTAAGGATTGCTATTAATTTTTTAAATATTTGGTGGAATTTGCCTCTGAAGCCATCTGTTCTTAGACCTTTCCTTTTTGGAAGGTTTTTGATGACTGATTCAGTTCTTATTTGTTGTCAATCTGTTTGAACTCCATCTTTGATTCTGCCTTAAAAGCTTATGTGTGTATCTGAACCTGTCTTTCTCACCTCTGTTGCTCAATTTGTTGGTGTATAATTGTTCACATCTTTTCACAAATTTCTGTAACAATGGCTACATGTCTCTTCTTCTATATATGATTTTATTTATCATTTTCCCTTTTCATTTGTTGACCTAAGGATTTATGAATTTGGTTTATCTCTTTTTTTAAAAAAAATCCAGCTTAAATTTTGCTGATTTTTAAATTGTTTTTCTATTCCTGATTTTATTTCTTATTTTTTATTTTTATTCTCTTTTTCTACCTCAGCTTTGTATTTAGTTTGTTTTTTCTTTTCCTAGTTCTGTGAGGTGAAACATTAGGTAGTTTATTTGATATCTCTTTTTTCTCTCCAGTTCTGGAGACTGAACCCAGGACTTTTCATGTGGAGTCTGTGTGCTACCACTGGGCTACACTCCAGTCCTTAGGTCTTTTTCTTTTTATTTAATGTGGGCTTTGTCTCTGTAACCCCTGCTGGCCGTTTTTTGTTTGTTTGTTTGTTTTTGCAAGTTTTGGTATATTTTTCCTGAAATATTTTCTAATCTGTTTCTGAACTCAATGACTGCTTAAAAATTTGTTGCATAATTTCTAAACATTTATGGATTCTTCCATTTTCTTTTTGTTATTAATTTCTAGTTTCATACCATTATGATCAGAAGAGATAACTGGACCAATTTCAATCTTCTGAAGTTTATTTTGTGAGCTACCAAGCGATTTGCCTTCAAGAAGGGCAATTTGTGGCAGGGACTGCCTTTATCACAAGCGTGCACCTATGGTAGTTGCTTAGTATGGGGACTTATACCCTCTTTAGAAGGATGCTGAGGCAGTAGCATAATATGATGTTTGAAAACACATTTTTTTTTTTCTGGCAATAATACCTAAGCTTTTTCACATTTTATCTATCCGAAGCATACTGATTTTACTGTCAGACAACTGATAATGGGTCTGTGTACAGAATACTAAGTTGTACACCATATCCTCTCAAACTATTTTCTAGGTTTCTTAGAAAAATTGGATATCTTAATTTATTTCCATTCTTTTGTATGTGGCCTGCTTCTCCTTCTCAGATGCACGGCTGTGTTCTCTCTGATGGCGATCCCCGGAGACAGCGTGGTAACCTGTCTTAATCTGAGCCCTTCTCGTCTCCTGTAGGGAATTCTCAGTGGGCCCTTTCAACTCTGTGTTCTTATGGAATTCAATTCTGGAGAACTAATTGGAAATATGAATAGAATTCATCTCTAGAACACTCAGTAATACAAACAGAAACCAGTCGACCTTGTGCTTTGAAGTCCAGCAGCAGGGCCCCTGCACTAGGAAATGGAATATTCCAATTTTCTTTCTTATAGAATTTACTTTCTTACCAAGGGCATTTTATTGCCTCAAAAACATTGAATCTATTTATTTCAGTATAGAATCTATTTCAGAATAGAAATTTTCTCAAAACTTCTTTATCTTCCTAATAAATTCCTATTCACATTTCTTTTTTTTTTTTTTCTTGTCTTTTTTTTATTCCTGTACTGGGAATCGAACTCAAGACCTTAGTCTTGCCAGGCAGGTGCTGTGCCACTGAGCTAAATCCCCAGCCCCTTCTATTCACATTTCAAGCTGAAGTTTAAGGATTATATTCATAGAAAATTTTTTGGCTGCCTATGTAACTTAAAAATCAAATCAAAACAGAACACCACCAGCAACAACTCAGGGGTATCATTCTACTTG
>NW_004955427.1:7662549-7700006 GCF_000276665.1 Chinchilla lanigera | reverse complement strand
AGGATAGTTAACATAGGTGATCTACTGTCTTCTATTTCTTTGCTGAAAGAAACTGTTAGTGAGTCCTTGACTGATCAATATTGCATGTCTCTATTTGTTTTCCTGAGAAACCACTTTGAAGATATCAGTATGTAATACAATAAGCATAGTTAATTTCCTACCACCTTGTTTGTAACTCTATATTGTCCGTACCGTTCTTTTGTTATTTCATAAAAGGTTGTCTGTCTGTTAAAAAAATATGTTTTTCTGTTTTATAGTAATGATTTGTACTGTTTATTTCCCCTACTCAGACAATGAGCAAGTGAAAGAAGGGACTGCATCTTAAGGAGAAATATCTTGAAAGTTGTTTCTGAGACATATATTTTACTGAAATAGATTCAATGTTTTTGAGGCAATAAAATGCCCTCGGTAAAAAGTAAGTTCTATAAGAAAGAAAATCGGGGTATTCCATTTCTTAGTGCAGAGAGTAAGCAACGCTGATGCTCTGGGAAGATGAACTAGGCCGTTTACAGATGACTGCAGGGGCCCTGCCGCTGGACTTCAAAGGGCAAGGTCGACTGGTTTCTGTTTGTATTACTGAATGTGCCAGAGATGAAATTCTGATTTCTTGAAGAGATTGTTTTTGTGGTGACACTAGCAGGAAGCCACTTCCATCAAAATGTCTAGGTACCTGAAAGACATAAGCAGTCCCTTGGCGAGTGAAAAGAGACGTATCCATTTCTTGCATATTATCTAATTCAGTAGTCCATGTCAGTCTCTTCCGATTCTTAGTATTTCTGCGGTATCAATTATAAGGTCTCCTACTTCGTTTATAATTTGAGTTATTTAAACCTTTATTTTTTGAAGTAGTTAATATAGCTAAGGATTGTCAATTTTATTATTTTTCAAAATAGAAAAATAGAACTGATCTTTATGGTCATTTATTTCTCTATGCCATCTATTTTTCTTCTGGTCTTCAGTTTTTCTTCCTTCTGCTATATTTGAGTTCAGCTTGTTCTATTTCTAGTTCTTGGAGGTGTAATATTATGTTATTTCACATCTTTTTTCCCTTAATGTAGGCATTTGACATAAACATTCCTCTTAAAACTGCTTTTGCTCCATCCCACAAGTTTTATTATTTTGTGTTTTCAATTCTTTTACCTCTACATTTAAAAAAAAATTATTTTTCGCTGACTCTTTTTTTGTCTGAAATGTGTGTCCAAACTTCCACATTTTGGAACTTTCCAGTATTCTTCCTGTTATTGACTAATTCATACCACTATAGTTAGAACAGGTACTTAATTTTAGAATTTTAGTATTTTAGGATTTTAGTATTATTAAATTTGTTGAACCTTGTTCTGTAGCTTAACAATTATCTTTCCTCGATAGTGCTTCTCACCTGCTTGTACGCTCATTTTGCTGGAATACTTCGTTTAAATCTGTAAGATCTATTCATTCTCACAGTGCTGTTGTTCAAGATGCCCTTTTCTTATTGATCTGCTATCTGGGTGACCAAAATAAGATATTAGAGTCTCCTAATACTATTCTATCATCTTCATGTTTTTCTTCAGTTCTGTTAATATTTGCTCTGCATATTTAGGTGTGACAATATTCAATGCACATGCATTAATTATTATTATTAATTATTATTATTATTATTAATTATATCCTGGGATGAATTAATCACTTTGTCATTATGCAATGATGATATCTATCTCTTGTGAAAATTTTGATTTAAAGTGTATTTTGTCTGAAATAATTATGGCTACCTCTGGTTCTACTATATATCACTTGTATGGGGTGTCTTTTGTTGTTCCTTAAATTTTAACCTTCTGTCCTTACGTCCAAAATGCTTATCTTGTTCTTCTCTCCATTCAGCCCTTCTGTCTTCTAGTTAGAGAATTTAATGTGCACATGTTTAAAGTAATTGTTCATTGGAAGGGGCTTATTGCTGCCATTTTCTTCATGATTTTCTGATTATTTTATAGTTTCTTTCCTCTTGTCTTTCGTTCTTGTTGCCTTCCTTTGTGATTTGCTCTGATTCCTATCCCTTGCCCTTGTACTCTTACTAGAGATTTTTTTCTCTCATAGTTAGCATAAGGCTAACATGAAACTTATGTTGTTTATTTTTTGGAAACAGCATCCTGCTATGTATTCCAGGCTGGGCTTAAACTCACTGTGCAGCCTTATCCAGCCTCCAACTTGCAGCAATCAATATTCCTGCCTCAGTTTCCCAAGGGCCAGAATTAAAATTACATATCATCATGCTTGACTAAGACTTCTTATAGTTATAAAACTGTATTTTAAACTGATAGCAATTTAAATTCTCCACACATTTTTGTTATGAATGTCACAACTTATATTTTTATAGCATATGTGCCTCAAAATTATTATAGCTAAGGTTTTAATACTTTTGTCTCTTGACTTGTATATTATATCATAATAATAATATTAGCATGTCCTGAACTTGATTATAACCTTATCTGTACAGTGAGTTTTATACTGTCATATGTTTTCATAGTGTTAGTGTCCTTTCATACAATTTAAATAATTCACATTAATATTTCTTTTTTGTTTTGTTTTGTTTTGTTTTTTTCTCTGGTACCAGGAACCGAACTCATGACCTTGCACTTGCCAGGCAGGCGCTTTTGCCGCTGAGCTAAATCCCCAGCCCCTTCACTTTAATATTTCTTGTGAGGCAAGTCTAGTTGAATTTTTTATAATGAAGATAGTGACATTTGTCATATTCTTTTTTTTTTTTTTTGCTTTTAGTTTTTCTCGGGTACCAGGAATCAAACTTATGACCCTGGGCTTGCCAGGCAGGTGCTGTGCTGCTGAGCTAAATCCCCACCACCAAGAAGATAGTGACATTTGTTATAAGGCAGGTAAGCTATTGTTTGTCCAGGACAATCTTTATCTTTTTTATTTCTGAAAGACATAGCACTCTTGTTTGCCTGTGGTTTTCTTTCAAGACTTTAAATGTAGTGTATTGTATTCCTACTGTACTGGTTGGCAGGCTTTGGCTGATAAATCCACTGATAATCTTATGAGGGCTCCCTTATATGTGACAGGTTGCTTTTCTCTTGCTTGTGTTAAAGTTCTCTCTCTGCTCTGTGATAATTTGATTACGAACTGTCTCTGTGAGGACCTCTTCATGTTTAATCTATCTACAGTTCTTTAGGCTTCATGGATCTAGTTGTCATGTTCTGCTGCAGGTTTAGGAAATTTTCTGTTTAAATTTTAATCTCTGAAAATGGCTATGAATAATGATAAAATGATTTTTATTTTGTTTGTTGGTTTATTTTTATTTCTGAAATTCTGGAGATTGAATCCAGAGCCTTCCTCATACTAGGCAAGCACTCTACTCTTGAGCCACACCCCCAGATGATTTCTAAAACTGAAAGAAAGCTGACAATTTTTTAAAAGAGAATCTGCCTTGCAAATTTATCTTAGGGAATGTGTTTCTCTCTCTCTCTCTCTCTCTCTCTCTCTCTCTCTCTCTGTGTGTGTGTGTGTGTGTGTCTGCCTGTGTGTGTTTGTGTGTGTGTGTCTGTCTGTGTGTGTACTGTACATTCCTACTATGAAACCTGTAATCAGTCACATGTAAGAAAGAGCCACATACTGGCTTTTTGTTTTGGGTGGTAGTGTCACATCTGAGTGAAAATGAAGTCAAATATCTACATACATGGATTCACTTAACCATGAATAGAAAATATTCAAAAATAAAAATACCTATTTTAGTTAACATGTGCAGACTTTACTATTTTGTAAACAATTTAGTTGAGAAATCATTTACATAGCATTTACATTATTTTAGGTATCATAAGTGATCTAAAGATGCCTTCAAGTATATAAGAGGATATTTGCAGATCATAAACAAATACTATGCCATTTTAGGTAGGGGATTTACTTGAGCACTGAGAGATTTTGGTGTTTGC
Source organism: Chinchilla lanigera (assembly GCF_000276665.1). Lineage (NCBI taxonomy): Eukaryota > Metazoa > Chordata > Mammalia > Rodentia > Chinchillidae > Chinchilla > Chinchilla lanigera. The sequence continues at coordinate 7,696,089 of NW_004955427.1, read as the reverse complement.
AGAGAGGTCCTAGAAATAATCTGAAGGATGCTGAAGGATGAATGTATCTCTAGTTAACATTTCACATACATGATTACATGGAAAATTATATCATTCATTTAGTTTTCTTCAAACTTGCTAGAATATGCCACTCAAATATATTTTAGATGAAGCATAATTTAGATGATCTGCAGTGTATAGTTTATGGTGTTCTTATATTTGTGTCTCTTTCCTTGTGCGTTCACAGTTTTCCTTGCTTGTTTTTTTCATACACACTCTGATTAGTTCGTTGTTCTTTCCTATGAAGAATAATGAGTGAGCATTATATAAAGCATGTTAAACAGTTGTCGGGGTTAAACTTTCTTAGTCTAATTAATTGGCAGAATGATGAGTCTCCCAACCTGCAGAAGACAAAATGTTGTTAGTCAAGTCAAAGTCTGGAGAAATGTGTGAATATTTTCTGGCTGGCAAACTTAATGGATCACCTATTAGAGCTGATGGTCACTGCTGTGTTCTGCACACAGCAGCTGCCTAGGACAGTTGTAGGAAAGTGCGCCTACTGCTAGTGAATTGCAACAGGGAGAACTTAATCCCCCTTCCAATTTGTTACTGATAAGTTGATTGGCAGACCTAAAACTCTTAGTCGAAATTCACAGGTATTTGTAGGTTTTCATAGAACTAGCCACTGGAAATAATTTTCTTAGCTTTGCCTCTGTTTTCAAAATAAAAAGACAAAAAAAAAAAAAAAGAAAATAACTTGGCTAAGATGTAAATTTAATCCATATTTTGTAATGCTAAACATCAAAGTTTTCTCATTAAACCGAGTAATCGTTTAATGCAAAATAAGTGTGAAAAATGTAAGATTAATAAGATTACTGTAAATAATCTTATGGTAATCTTATTGTAATCTTATTATAAATAATTGTAAATAAGATTATTGTAAATGTAAGATTAATAAGTGTGAAAAATGGAAGATTAAATTTGCTGTCTTATGGAAGAAATACAAGGCTGAAGAGACATCATAAGTATTCAAAAGAATGGTTTGTCGATATCCGGTATGCAACCTTCTAAAGTTTCCAGACTCCCAGGGCTCCTTGAATACCTCAAGATGTATAAATTCTGAAATGTCTCAGAAAAGAAAATAGGGTAAAGTTTAAGAATGCAGGTCCTGAAGACTGACCACTTGTATTTATGACTTCGAAGTACCTACCAAATATCTCTCCCATCTATCTACTTAATATACTTTCTATTTATCGTCCATCTCTGGGTATTCTCATTTGCAAAATAAAGAAAATAATTTGTTCTTATTTATTGCTGTATGTTAAGGAACATTGCTGTTTACATGTGTTTGGAAGTACAGTGGACACTCTAGTTAGTACTGGCCTCACATATGAACGACTTGTGTTACCATCAGAATTTTAAGCTTAATCTACAACCAAACTCTTGAGTGATGGCCTGGATACTGGCCATTTGTATAGTTGTAAACAAAGACATACAGTGCAAGAAAAGCATACATAAGCATATGTAAGCATCAGTCTAAACCCAGGTGTGCATGTTTGTGGTTGTGATTTAGTTCAGAGCTTTATATAATCACTATAATTACTGCTGTCCAAATGGCCCCCAAAAAGTAGAAAAGAAACTAAGGAAGAGAAAGTAAAAAAAGCAGTCACAATCGAAAAGAAGAAGGAAATTGTAGAGAAATATCAGAGTGGCATTCGTGTGACTGATCTCGTTAATACTAACAGCACGTCAAAATCCACCATCTCGACCATCTAACGGAGAAAAGACTTGTGTAAGGAAGGCAGTGCAGAGGAGCTGAAGCCTTCACTTGACCTTGTGGTTGATGGCATTATCCCTATCACAGAATCCATAGGCTTACAGGTACACAGTGGTGATGCTGAGCAATTCAGAGGAATTGTCTAAAGAGGAACTTCAGCAACTTCTGACTGAGCAACAGAGAATGGCATCTGAGAAGCTTTCTGAAGAGGAGGAGTATCAACAATCAGCAATCAACAAAGTTCTTCTTAAATAAAAGAAATCCTGCAAAAATGAACAGAGGTACAAATACTGGTAGAGATGACATACCTAGACAGGGAAAATCCCAATCATTGCAGTTACTTGATTAATGACAATATCATATCATACGACAGAACAGTGTTAAAGAAATGACACAAGCAGATAACCTTAGACCAGTTTTTAGTTCTGAAAAGGATGAGACCTAGTTCACCAGAAGCAAGTCCTAGTGGACTACAGATTCTCCCAAGGAAATAAAGGACACCACTTAGCCAGATTCCTGACGTTTTTATGGGATGAGGCTCTCCTTTCAAAAAATAACCACCTTCCATTTCATTCTTATTTCCCAAAAGCCAAAGACCTCAACTTCAATGGTGAGGGCAATATGAAATTGTTGTTTCTGGTTAACTGAGCACATTTTATAACTTTTTGGTGACTACACTAGGAAAATTATTGGTGTTTCTGGTAAATTACACACATTATTATAACTTTATTGTGAAAAGATTCATTAAGGGATGTTTGAAGAGGTTCAGAATGCATTATGGGTATTTTCATTATTTATTATGGGAAAATATCCTTGACTTACAAGCAACTTGAGTTACAACCAGTCCTTGCAAATGAATTGAGTAGTAAGTCAAGGGCCCACGTGGTATGGGATTGGGGCCTGTAATCAGTAATTGCGACTGTTGACATCTTTGGTTTAAGAAAATGGTAGCAGATTAGGAAAGCGCTCTCCTGAATTTGTTTGGGTAGGTCGTGGAGACATAACCTTTGGTAGGCTCTATGGTCCCCAGCCTGTTCCTTTCTAGCACTGTTCCCTTGCTCTGCTTCCAAACAGCTTTCTTCTACCACATGCTTCCACCCTAATATTTCTGCCTTGGGCCAACTGATCTTGGATTGAATTAAAACTTTTCTCCTTTAAGTTATGAATGTTGGGTACTGTGTTGCAGCGAAGGGAGATCTGATTTATACAAAAACATTGCTACTAAGAGGAAGGCTGTTGCTGTGACTGTACCTGACCCTGAACATGTTGTTTAGAAGCCTTGGGAACTGGCCTGAGGAATGTGGTTGGAAAATAGAGAAGTACTTTAATGCTGTAAGCAGAGTGTGATCAGTGATTCTGGGCAGAACTTAGAAGACCTGAAAGCCGATAGAAATACAGATGGCAAAAGCCAGGCTCAGGAGATTCCAGTTGCCACAAAGGATATTATTCGCTCTTGGATTATAGGTCATGTGTCTTACAATCCAGCAGGAAATTTGTCTATATTTCACCCAGACTTTGAGACTCTGTGGGAGACTGAGATTATGCAGGGGACTCATTGGTCTGGTGGATAAAATTACAAAGTAGCCCAAACTTCAGGCTGTGGCATGGGTGCTGCTGACTATATTGAGTCAGATTTACAGTGAGAATTAGGGCAAAAGTAGAGCAGAAAATTTTGAAAATAATAAATATTGACCCAGAAAGAACCATGAGAAAGTTGGGGCCAAATGAGGTATGACTGATAGACATTCATGTCATTAACAAGAACTGGGCATTTTGTGTACAGATAAGAAAGATGCCCAGAGGGCATCTCAGGAATCAGCAAGACCCTACCCATTGCAGGCTCCAGGATATAAAAGTATCAATCTTTAATTTGAGAAAATAGTTACTTCAATTCCTTTTCCAAAAGACCTTCAGAGGGAGTTGATTCCTCAGGACTCATTCCACCGTGTTGAGCTACCCAAGCACTCAGCAGCTGCTGCAGCCATAGGCCTGGCCACTGGTCCCACCACAGCAGTTTGGCAGCACCCATGCGATACTGTTTACTGGTTGCAGAATGCAGGAGTTTTCAGGTCAGGGAGACTTCCTCCAAGATTTCAAAGGAACACCTGGAATGTCAGGCAGAGAATTACTGAGAGGGCTGCCAATGAATCTGAGTATGTGCCTTGGAGTCCCGAGAATGTTGGAGATTCCAAGAACATAGAAACAGAATTTGTGATACTTCTATTCTCATCTTCTAACAAGCGCTTACTTGCGACGGACATTTATGACCTTTTCTTTCACGTGGAGTCATGCATCAGCTCTGTGTTCCCAGGCTCAGCGAGGAGAATCAGACCTTTCTGTTTCTACTTCACATCCTTCCTATGAGAAACAAGCAAAGGAAGTTACAGCAGAAACTTGCAGCCGACTTCTAAACGCACCACGTGAATTTTTCTTCCCTACTCAGAAAAAACTTTCAATGACAAAAGTGGGAAGCTTGAAATAATACAGAGTGCATGTGTGGCGTCTTCCTCCCTCTTTCTAAGGCCCAGGAGAGTGTGCTACTGGCTTCTTCAAATGAGTCCCTAGTGGATGGCTGAAGAGAAGACAGAAAAGTGGTGGAATGTAAAGCAGGAGCAGCACATAGGCACAGACTCCTACTGAAGCTTTCTCCTGACTCTGACTTGTTCATTATGTGATGAAGGGGGCAGCAAAGGAACACAAGTCTGGTTTGCCAGGTAAATAAAACAGGTACAATTAATTTGGCAGTGCGCTTGAAGGTTTATTTTACTATCTCTTGCATTTTGGCAGCACCAAAAATTAACATCCAATTAACTTGAGGTAATGATACAGAAAATTTCCCCCAAACCATTTTAAATATTCATATACAGAACTGTAGAAAACAGAGAAAAACAAGCCAGTACAGCCTAAAAGCAACTATTTCATTTCTCCTAATAGAAATAGCTTTCAATTTTTAGTGTGCACATACTTTGAACAACTTGGAAACGTATCCCCAGGATTGCTAAATACTGCAGGAGAGGCATTTCCTCAGAGCTGTACCTGGGTTTCCCCATTACACTGTGGGGTCTTTGATCTTAAAGATAGGGCTGAGATAAGTGTGGAACTTTCAGAAGTGGGTTCAGTTCCCAGGTGCCTCACTTTTTGGTCTGTGCTATACTAAGATTTTTGCCTCAGGAATGTGTGTTCTCTGCACTTTTATTTTGCTTTTCTTTTTCTTCTGGCTCAGGAGATTGAAGTTCTCAGTATTCTATGATTCTTGTTCAGGATTTGTCATCTCTCTGGTATTCTTTTCTCTCAAAGGATAGAATTAGAACCATAGTAACTGATCTTGAACTTTACTGTTACGAGTTTTCATGATAAATTACAAGTCATGGGTTATGTGTTTATCCTTTGGAATAGTCTTTGAACTTCCTGGAGAAGAGGCTCAGTTAGTGTTAAATGAATTGCAAAGTCATAGTACGGAACTCCTACAACTTCTTCCAAGTTCAATAGAACTTCTTTCAGAGCCTCAGGATTAAATTTGAAAATTTGTAAGTATGGTCTGTATTAAATCCTTCTATATCTTCTTATTTGGTCCACAATGTGATTTGTCAGAGATGCGTAAGACAACTCATATATAGTTCCTTCCTAATTATATCAAGTTACATATAATTCCTTGGTCCATTGGTTGGGCTTATTCTTTGATCTTTCTAAGTAATATTTGTTGAAGTACTGTATTGATTAAGGTCTATTTGCATTAGAATTGTCTGCATAGGTTTTTATAGTTATTGACTTGTCTACCTTGTCACAGAACAAAAGTGTCAGAATACCTAGAGATAAATCTGGGAATTTTACATTTTAACTTCACTTTCAGATAATTAATATGTTTAATAATATCTGAGAATCAGTGCTCCAGTACCTCATACCTGAATACATTGAATGCCATGAATAGTAATAGTAAGTTTTATTGAGTATTTATTAGGTAATTAGAAATACTATTGAGGTATATTACTATGCTGTAATTTCATAGATATCTGATGAAGATTGTGAATTAATATACATATCTTCACCCTGCAGCTGTGAAATATAATTATGTCTTTATTTTCATGAGATCACAGTGTAATTTGATAGCAGAACTGGAAATTGAATTCAGAGAACTCATTTATTTTCCACCAATGATACTAAAGTGACTTGATGAACAAAAAGTTTTATTACTTCACACTCAGCTCCAATATTATTTCATTTTTGCATTCTTCTTCCTTCATTCAGTCTACAGGTCTACTCCAAAACAAATGGCCAACTACTCACAGTTTTCTATCTCTGTATTTTCCAGAGAGACGAGAAGCAGTTTCATGGATTTGATGAAATTCAGGGCACAATACTCAAAACAATGAAAGTTGAAGAGATTTGAGAAAATTCCAGCAGAGGAGGAAGTTTTCTATCTTCCCATGCTTCCTCCCTGAAGCATAACATAAAACCTAGGAAGGACTTTATGACCTTTCCCTGAAGCAGTTATAAGACCCTCATGTGAGCAACGCCCTCTCTAAACCTGGAGGAAAAGAATATTCTTATTTTTTTAATTTTTAAAAATTTGTTGGGCTGGGGATTTAGCTCAGCGGCACAGCACCTACCTGGCTGGCAAGGGTGAGGTCGTGAGTTCAATTCCCGGTACTGGAAACAAATAAACAAGCAAAAAAATTGTATTAGTACATATTCATAGTACACAATGATTACATTCACCCTGGGGAGTCAGTAAAAGGAATATTCTTATTGCTGAAGTGTTTCGTTTCCAAAGGCAGACGACGCTGAGCAAATGGCCTTACTCGGTTTCCCTTTTTTTATTGGTATTAGCTCCTCTACGTTCTGCTCTGTTTTATCTCTCCATGACTATGCACTCTTCTTTGAAACTAGCATCACGTTTCTATGTTTCACTCTTTCTAAGGATCTTCATTGCCTTATGAGGGCTTCTGGATCATCTAAGACATATCAATTAGCATACGCTTTTTTGACGGGGATGAGGATGCGCGAAGGGAGCTCAGGAACGGAAAGCGGGTGAGAAGGGGAACCAAGATGTGTTATGTACGCGCACCACTCCTCACAAGGAATGTAAATTCTATGTACTCATAAACTCAAATAATAAAAAGTAAAAATATCCTAAAGCTACATACTATGCTTTTCTGTTATTAATCTGACTTTTGTTATGAGTCTAAGCCATGAATGTAAGATGGATGAAGAAAAGATATTTTTCCTCCCTGTTACTTTCAAGAAACTATAATTGCTGGTTAGTGACACACATTTTTCGTTGCTAATTGAAGGTTGCAATTTATTTATTCACTCACACAGGTGAATTTACCAAACAATCAAAGATGGAACCTTGAGAGAAGCTTTCTTCCGCTTACATGGTCCTCTTTTCATTGTTTCTTTTTATTTTAATTTTGTGCTTCTTTTAATTTTTTCAGCAATTTTTACCCTAAATGTGTATAAGAAATACATATATGTATATACATGCCTATGTAAAAATACTTAATTTTAATTGATTTAAAATTTGATAAAGTGATAGAGGTTGAGTATTCTTTATCCGAAATGCTTAGGACCACATGTGTTCCAAAGTTTGGAATTTTTCAAATTTTTGGAATACTTGCATAAAGTTTACTAGTTGGGCATCTAAAAATGTAAAATTGAATTTGAAATCCAAAATACTCTAAAATTCTAAAATAGTTTAGCAGCAGGTTTCGATTTTGGAACCGCTCGCATTTTGAATTTTTGTGTTAGAAACGCTCAATCTGTATCAGTCTCGTAACATTTATTATGGCTTAGTATTAATATGTTCCACTCTGTCCATGTTACTGTAGGCACCTGGAGTTAGCCTCTCTCCCCTTCTATGTCTCTTTCCAGCACAGAGGGCTGAACGCAGGGTGCTGAGGATTTGGTGCCAGGATGGAACTCCCCCTGGGCTACATCCCCAGACCTTTTTATACCTTTTATTTTGAGACTGTGTCTTGCTGAGTCTGCAGGTTTCCCAGCCTGAGCTTGAACTTGTGATCTAGCCTCAGCCTCTCGATGATGGGATTAAAGGGCTGCGCTGCCACACCTGGCAAGTTCACTTATTTTTAATGGTATGGAATAGTGTACTGTTAGTGTAATAGCACATTTAAATATACAAAAATTTTGATTCCACTGTCTTTTCAATAGACACATTTATATGAACAGAATGATCATATATATTGTTTTTAAGAAAAATATATATATACTGATTCCCTCAGCATATGTGCAAGAATTTCCCATATGTACCTAGAAACAGAAGGGAAATCAGCAAGAATAAGCAAATTTAATCAAGTATTAATTATTGGAAGCACTAATAATAGTTACTACGCTGGAAATGAAAATTTAGCACGAAATAAAATATGAGAAAAGTGAAAGCTAATATATTTTTATGTGTTAGACATTCTTTTAAAATGTGTGTGTGCATATATGTATTAAAGTATATGTACATACATATATAATCAATATATGTATATATACTGATTATATATGTAACATAAAGTATACATATCTCCAAATTTATTCATTAGTTGCACACCACTTTTCTGCCAGCAACATGAAAAACACCATGTTTGTTTTGCCTAGTTGTCTTAGTAAAGTTTAATCTTAATCAGGACCCCTAACTTCTCCAAAAATGATAAGAATTAACAACCTTAATTTTAATCATTCTTCTCCACATTGCATATAATTATTGCTCACAGTTTTTGCCATTTCCTTAGAATATTTCTTCTATGTTACCAACAGCAGAGCAGTATAATGATGAGCATAGATTCAAATATCAGGTCTATTATTTACCAGCTGTGATTTCTTAAGCAAGATATTTAGTCTATCTCTACCTGGTTATGCCATCTATAAGCGAGCCTACTATTAGAAACTATATCATAACAAAATAAATTATATTTATATAAGTATACATATATTTTAAAGTTTCTAATACATAGAAAATATTAGCTATCACTTATATTTTATTTGGTGCTAAGTTTTCATCCTCAACATAGTAATTATTATTAGTGTCTTAGCTTATACTTGATTGGGTTTACTTATGCTTGCTGATTTCAGTGCTTACCATTGCTTTTGGCATTCTGTTTCTTCATTTACATAAATTCCTAACATTTTTCTTGAATTATCTTCCAATCATTGCTTTGAAAACTATTTGTGAGTATAATATTTAAAACTGAAGATGTCTTCTTTTTACTTTGCTCCTGTATGGTGATGCAGTCTTTGTGGAATTTTAGGCTGAATACTTCAACGCAGCACTTGAGAGATGCACTGTCTCCTTCTTGTTCTGCTGGTGATGAGCAGTGTTCTAACAATCTGCTTTGGCTACTTGAAGGTGATCTTTTTTTCTCTAGATGATGTTGGTTGTTTTCCACTTTGTTCTCAGTGGAAATTGCAAAATATTGTGTGTCATACACATATTCTTATATATAAAGCTTTATCTTTTTCATTAATGGTAGATAATTTCCAGCTAGTGTGGGATTTTTAATCCCACAAACTGGTTTATCATATATTTCCTATAACATATTGAGCACGTGATTCTGTAGCTCTGGTACCTAAGGAAACTGAAGTCCAGAAGTTCAAATACTTATTCTAAGTAAATGACGTCTAACCTGTATCTACAAAAAATAAACAGATGAATACCTTGGTAATAATAATAGCAATTGTGATTAAGACTCATGATTCATCTTTACCTTATGAAGTAGCAAGCCAAATGCAACAGGTATTTGCAATCATTCTGGAAAAAATAATATCCTTTGAGTTTTGTAAGGTATTGTACTACTACAGGCAACAGCACGTTGAGGTTACCATGCAAAGGCAGGACCCAAGGGCAGGCTTTAGGGAGATCTGGGGCAGTTCCAGGGGAAGTAAAGTAGTTCTTTCAGAGAATATATGTCTGCAGGTTCTGGTAAGAGTCTTATTGTATTATTGCAGTGTATCAGTGATTCTACTTTAAACATTCAGATGACCATCCTCTGTAACAGGCTGAATGGGAGTATCCAACAAGACATGTTCATGTTCTAGTCCCTTAGAACCTGTAAATATCACTTCATATTATAAAAGATATGATTCTATTAAGGGCCTTGAAAGGAAAATTTTATTCTGAGTGGGCTCTGAATGTAATTACACGGCTTTTGTTTGTTTGTTGCTGTGATAAGAATTGAAACTAGTACGTCTCCACTAAGCTACATACCTAGCTTAAACAAATTATTATTGTTGTTATTAGTTATTTTGAGACGAGGTCTTGCTAAGTCTCTAAGTTTCCCAGGCAAGGCTCAATTTTGCAATTTTACTGCCCAGCCTTTCAGTGTTCGTATGACAGGCATGTGCCACTACCCCAGCGGAGAGTCTTCTTTTAACACAGAGACAGACAGAAGAGGTGGTGGAGTGATCATAGGGAACACGGCCACACCCGGAGCACCAACTGGGTCTGCAAACTTAGACCCTTCCTAGGGACAATGGCCATAGAGAGCTTTGATTTAAGACTTTGAATCTTCAGAACTGTGAGAGAATAAATAGCTGTTGAGACATTGAGTTTGAAGTAACTTCTTATTGAAGCCATGGGAAAGTAACAGAGATATCCCATGTTAAATGCTTAAGGGTTAGGTTTTCCATTTGTTCTGAGATTTTCAGTGTCCCACCATTATTTCTGGTGATTCTCATGCAATCTGGCCCTGCTGAGCCTAGCGAATGGGGTGGGAAGAACCTACCATGAGTTAGTTTCACAGAAGACTGACATAAGGAGGCCGTGCTGACATGGTAGAAATGTCTCTGATCCGCGTTCACACACAAAGAATTCAATTCCACGGCAGAGCTAGAAATTTTCTGCTAAAAGTTGAGCTGCTTTGGGAACTAGAGGGGGTAAGTGGGTGTCATAGACAACAGAAATGGGACACAGGGCAGCATGCACATTTCATTCCATAATTGGTACAAGGTCTTAGCTATTTTGATTGACTTAGACCTGTATTTGGATATTCTGATATCAGTGTTTTCTTTCAAGGCATTACTCAGACTCTCATACTTACAGCAGAAAAAAAATGTCTACTGCTTCTTTACCTGAAGATGTGGGTGCAGGACTGCCTATCATTATGTGATCATGTCTTATATGATTTCATAAATAATCATACCTATCTACTGATTATATAATATACTTTTAAAAAATGGCCCTCTCCTAGTCAGAGCTTCCACTGAAACTGATAACTACTACTCCTTTTAGAAAAATAAGCCATTGCCTTTATATATGTTGTATGCTGCATGTATTTTTGTGGCATTTGCCAGCAAGTCTATGTAAGTAGTGTTGACTAATAATACCCTTTATCCTCTACCACTGAAGATCTCAGATAGGGCTTGACAGTCACTTCAGTTTCTGATTCTGGAATACTTTTATACTTCTGGCCCACTTCTATAGCTACTAGGACAGGATCCCAGATAGGCTTTAAGTGGGCACCATGTGAAACCAATTCCTGAACTATAAGCATGAGTTCTCTCTTTTTTTTTTTTTCTTTTTCCAGAACCGGGAATCGAACTCATGACCTTGCGCTTGCCAGGCAGGCACTGTGCCACTGAGCTAAAGTTCCAGACCTAGCATGATTTCTCTCTAGAAGTAATGGATTTTCATGGGAAAGCTGCACTGCTTTTTGAACGGTATCATCATAGTACCTTGATCATGTTGCATGCAGTCTATCTTGGAGTAATTAGAGGTGATTAAATAACGACATAATTTTATCCTGTGTGAAAGGAAACTAACATATAAGATGGTGCATAATAGGTATTTAAAACACAATCATTTATTTTGATCAGCAAAAATCCACATCAGGAGGCCTAGAATATTTGCAAGATGGAAAATATATAAACAAGCTGATACACGGCAGGATATTCAGCATGACTTCTTGAACACTAGCATTTTGTCTCTGAGATATGAGCAAGGAGGCTTAGTCTGAATCTACGCAGATGCTTTTCCTGGGGCGGTTTCTGCACTGAGGCATCGTGTTTGGTGAGACACATCAAGGTATTTCCAAAGGCAGCTCCTTGCCCCACTGTTCATGTAGAAAGCTTAAATTCTTTCCAGCATCTCACAGGGTAGTCATTCAGTCTATTTTCAGAGGTGCCACAGGGGTCTCTTCATCCTCATTTCCTCTGTTAGGGAGTTTGTTGTCTCGTTCCATCATGGGTGTAAGTCCTTCGATATGTTATTTTATGGCCCAGCACCCAGATACATCTTAAATGCTTGGGCTGTCACAAGGCTGCTCACAAAGCCTTGGCAAGGTTGTGCTCTTTTTTTTTTTTATTTTATTTTATTTTTATTTTTTTTTTGGTTTTTCTCCGGTACCGGGAACCGAACTCACGACCTTGCGCTTGCCAGGCAGGCGCTTTTGCCGCTGAGCTAAATCCCCAGCCCCGGTTGTGCTCTTTTGTAGGACTTGCCTTTAGCAAGATGCTTATTGAAATCAATTGGCCAGAATCCCCCTCTCCCTGACGTTTCTGCTTGTTAGTTTTCTATCCATCACCCTGTCACACTCTTTACCTATACACCCCTCTTGTCCTTGTCTTGGGAATCGGACTCAGTTTTATTTATTTTGTCCTATTGTAGTAGTTACTGAACAAAATCTGCCGTTGCCACCTCACCTTCCGTCCAGGTCTGTTTTTAGTTTTTGATACCTTTCATACTTTGATTCTTCAGCACGTCCAGATTGTCCACGACCTCATATCCTAAACACTCATTATTCTCTCCGTGCATCATCCATCTTTGCTGTGTTCTTTGTTTTCTAGTTGGTAAACTTCTGCTCATCCTCTAGGACTCAGCTAAGAAGTTCTCTTCTGCCGTTCTTTTCCCAACTCTTCTGTTCTGTACTCATATAACATCACGTACAGAATATTTTTATACTATGGATTAGTTATTGGAATCTGTCTGTTTATTCCATTAAATTTTAGAGATCACAGCAGTATCACCAATATCAAAAATTTTCATTAGATCGAAAATGAATTCCATTTAAATTTGCCTATACTGCTAAGTACAGAATACAATTAAGTATCTAACTGTCTTATTTACTCTGTGTATTTTGACACATTTTAAAGAGATAGATCTTAGGAGAAAAGTGAAATGAAATTGGAAATTGGAATTGGAAATTGAACCATAAATGAAACTGGAAATTGAACCATACTGCCGTATTTTCCAGGTTGCTAGATCTCTACTTTTGGTAATTTGCTCATGATTCTTATGACCACTTTATAAGATCCATGTTATGGTTTTGGATTTTTGCAAGGGGAGCAATATAATATAGGACACATATTTTATAAGATTATTTATAATAGTCACCCAAAGAATCATATACAAAGGGGTGCAAGCAATCTGTCCACACATTAAAGATCAAAAAATCCAGCTGAGGACTTGGATCCCATGATAATGTCCTGCGTGAGTCCAGCTGAAGAACTAGAGCTCATAACACTGCCTCCCACGAGTCCAACTGGAGGCCCAGAGCCCATAACAATATCTCGTGCAGGCCCGTTTCATGGATCTGCACTGAGAAGGCCCAAAGGACAGTGGTGGAATCTAGAAAATCTGTGCCAGTGGGAGGAAGGACCTGTGCTAGCAGGCTGAGGGATCTACACTGGAGCCAGGAGGTAACGTTCCCTGAAAAGTACCACAGCCATCCTCAGCAACAGTAAGGTCTCAAGATTCTCTGACGATGAGGACTGCTGATTTCCCATTGGGAAAGCCAACATAGCAAGCTCCTCCAGGAGACTGGCAGCGCACCACCTTCCCCTCTGGAGGCAGGAAGCAATGCTTAGAGTGAGGACCAGAGCTCCCCCAAAGTGAACTGTAGCTATTCTCAGTGCCAACAAGGTTCTGAACTCCTCAGAGGATGAAAACAGCCAGGTTCATCACGAAAGCCAGAATGACGAGCTCCTCCAAAAGAACTGACAGCTCTTTACAGCTTCTACCAGCTCCCAACTGTCTTCTGCTTCTTCTTCTCCAGTTCTGCCTCTTATGCTGCCGGCAGCAGTCCTCAGGTAGACCTCCCGCACCCAGCACCACGCTTACTCAGTTCAGCTGCGGGTTATAAAAGGACCACCAGTTGTGAGTCCACTACAATCCATGACAAAATAATCCCTAAGCAAATACTTAATGCACTGTGGGATTCATTATACATAAAATAACACTGTTAAGAAGTTTTCACAGGGAATTTCCAGGAGTATGATAAATTATGTATATCTAAAATGTAACAATAAACTTAAGAAGAAGAATTTCATCAACTTTGAAAACATAAAAATTTATCTCAAATTGTAGGTTCAGAACTTCTTAGAGATTATCTGATGTATCAGCAACATGGTATATATTTATTTTTTGTCAAAACTAATTTGAAACATTTTCTTGCAATGATTCATATTTTGATGACCTTTCATGAGCACTTTATATATTTCTAATCTCATATAATATAATTCTCACTTGTTAAAAATGTTTTTAAACATTTTTAATAAGTGAAAAAGGGTTTTTTTTTTTCACTGTTTTCTTCTTGGGAGCAACTCATATCAAATTGGATGATTCAAAATTCAGGTTGAGAAAAGTTATACTTAATGATCAAAGCATCTTGTGTTTCACACCCTTGTTTTTTTTCTCCTTTTGTATTATTTTCTAGGTTCAATCTTAAGCCCGATTTCATTGAAATGAAGTTGTTTAAGAAATTTTCAGAGAATTGAAATGGGCAATTCTGCTGAAAGATTAGCTCCTCCTGGTACATAAAATGTGAGATATCTGTGTATCATACATAGTTATTTGAGTAAGACAATTTTGTATATCTAATAAAGGATGATTTAGGAAACTTTCTATCAGCATAAAAGTGTTAACTAGCAGATAATACTTAAAATTAATGCTAGTATTAATTCTTTCAAGCAACAGTAAAGGTTAACTCATAAAAAATAACTTCAGGGTAGTAATTTGTTGGTGAGATGTCCCTCCAAAAGTGCAGAAAACTGGAGATACTGCTTCTTAGCTAAAACTTAATAAAATGTTCACAGAAATGCTTTTCTGTGAAAGGATACGTTCTTAAACTGTATGGGCAAAGAGAATCCAAGGAAATGAACTTACTGCTGCTGCTTCTTGCCAAAATTTCATTGAAATGAACATAGGCCTCTTATCAAAATAAACATGAGATGAATTGCAGAGCACACTGCGCATTTCTTTGCTGTTGGAGGTGCTGTTGGTTTTGCTTGTAGCTGTAAATGATGCTGAAGAAATGCAGATAGAATCTAATGAATTTTATGCCAAGCAATCACAGAAGCAGAACGCATTCCACTGTCATTCTATTTAGGGAGGGTTTTTTTTTTAAAGGTATTGGTACCAAAAGTCTATGGAATTCATCATATTTGATTAAGCCTGGTAAGAAAATGCTATCTTTTCATGCACTGTGTTCTGTATCTGTGCAGTTTCTGTGTCTGCATTGCTTCTGAGAATGCTATAAATCGCAAAGTAGGGGTGACTTTCGGAGGCTGTGTTCGCCCTGGGTTAGAGTTAGAGGGTTTTATTTAAGCACAAAGCTGCTGGTGAAAACCCGAGTGACTTATCACTGAGCACAAAGATGTAGTTACAGCTTTTACTCTCAATGCACTGTTGTGAGATATGAAACAAAACAATCTATCTTGTGGAGCAGGGACGGTGTTCTTATTTACCAGAAAGAATAAAACTCAAAACTGTAAGCAACTTGACTCATAAAGGACTCAGGATTGCAAATATCTTTAGCTGAAAGTTCTTATTCAGTATGATACCGCATTTCTGTGACTGTTTTGTAAGGGACCAGTAACTCAAAAGATCTTATCAAAAAATATTTTTTGTGCAGTCATCGTACAAACAGAAACTCTAAATTGTTTCCAGTGAGCTACTACTGAATATTTTAAGCAATGCTTCAGAAGTATTTTATTTGGTGACCATATGAAACGTGAGAGGATAAAGAAGCCTGTTAAAGGGCTGCTTTAAAAATGGTACATTGGCATACAGAAAATTTAAGAGGGATGGGAGGAAAGAAAGATCCACACTTACGTCAGTTCTATGCACTATGTCAAGATACAATTCCATCCTAATTGTGGTTTTAGTTATCTTTTGACAAAACAAACTGGACTGAAAACACTGCAAGGGAACAAAATAGGAAGAAAATGGTCTTGTTTTTAAAGAGTTGCAAGCTAGCTGGGAAAAAAAGACTCATGCCAAATTGATTTTTTCTGTAATGTATAAAACATGATAAAGCTGGACAGATGTAATAGTAGTGTTATAGTAGCGTTGGTAGATGTAATAAATACCAATGCATGAACATTTGGTTTTCAATATTTGGAAAATCATTATGTAAACTCTGGATAAGGTTTATATACCTGATGCTTTAAAATATTACCTATGTGGTTCTTAATTTACTCTTTTAAAGTAGTTGTCAAAACTGCTGGACCAAAGATCAATGCTGCCTTTTAATTTTTTTAAAAAAAAAAATGTTGGTATAAGTAGTGAAATGGCTAATTTTCAAAGAAATATAACTAAAATACATTACCAAAATACATTAGAGCTGACAGAACTATGTGTAATAATGTATATCTGAGTGAATACACTCATTGGTACATGTTCCTTCCTTTTAAAAATTAGGTTGAAAATTAATATCCAAAAATATACTTGTCTGGCCATTTATGTGACCATTTACTACTAGTGCACCATACTAGTAATGGACCCTGTAAAAACAGAAAATGAGATAGATAATTACATATATAGACATATGACAAGTTATGTATGTACACAAATGGCTATGCTTCAGAGTTGTTACTATAACAAAACACTGAGGATTGGTACATCTTAATGAAAAGAAATTGATTTGCCTTGCAATTCTTGTAGCTAGAATACCCACACTGCACGCCTCTGGCATCCTGTCAAGTGTTCCTGGACTGAGTCATGGGGTTGACAAGCATAAAGGGAAACAGCCACAGCAGAAAGGCCGAGTACCGGGGTAGCCTCCCTTGGTAAAACCGTTTTTATTAGAACTAATCCAGATTTTACTCACTCCCATGAAACAACATGAGTCCATTCATGAAGGTGGAGCCCAGTGATCTGATTACCTTCCAACAGACGCCAAATTTTGAAGGTTGAACTACCTTCACATCAGCACACTGGCGAGCGCTCTTCTAGGAAATGAGCCCTTGGGGGACAAACCACATTCATTTTAAATATAAGCTTTTTTGTGAAAAATATGCCGTATGTTTTTTCTCTTTCTCATTCCCTTGTAAATACATTTTGTTCTACATGACTTGGTTTGGAAATAGCTTACTTGTACTCTAATTTGCTTTAAGTAAAAAGTAGGTTAGCCTGGAAATGAAACTAAAAAGAGAAAAAGGAAATACTGTTTTTACAAAGTTTTCCCCCTAGTTGTTTGTTGATGAGCTATGGAAACAGAACAATTTTTCTATATTAAACTTATGATCAACAACCTGGCTGTATCTTCATCACTTTCTCTTAGGTAGAATATTTCGAATTGTCTGTAGGATATCATCAGTCAGTAAAGAGTTTTGTCCCTTCCTTTCATATCTGTCGTCTTTCTGATTCTTTCTCTAGCTTGATGCAAATAGTTTGACACTCCAAACAGACTTGAGGTCATGCGTTTGATTCCTAGTACCTCCCTAAAAAAAAGAACTTTACCAAACAAATTCTGACTAGAATCTATTGAATTGTTATTTCATTTCTATCTTCAAAAGATACTCTTGTACTATTTCATCAACAGTAACATTTGCTAAAGACCATTGTGGCAGAAACTTTTATCAGATTAATTTCACTTTTCTTCTTTGATAAGAATTTTGTCTGGATAGAATACCTATTTTTCTCCTCAAATGTTTGTTTTCTGAATTGATTGAGATAATGATACAATTTTTTCTTTTCATAACTGTAATTGTATTTGAAATATTATATTATTCATGGGTTTAAGGATAAATATAAATGATTGTGAATTACATATTTTCTGAATTCTAAATTCGAATTGGTAATATTATTTTCAAATACTGGCCTACTGGTAGTTTCTTTTTTTTTTTTAACACTTCTCATTATATATATATATATATATATATATATATATATATATATATACATGTCAAGATCATTCTGTTCTCATTAAATTATAGGATTAATATGTTCCCTTCTCTTTTTGTGCTATGGGAAATACTTTATATAAGCTTGGAGAAATGGTGTCATCAAAGTTATACAGAACTTGCATGTTAAATCATTTGGGCTTAGATTTCTTTTAATGTGTTGACCAGTTTGTATAACAATGTTTGGACTCTTCACATTATCTGTGGTTTGGATAAAAACGTGAAGCTTGCTTTTGTTATTTTATTAATTTTACCTTAGTGTATACATTCATTGGCAAAATTCTCTCTTTTTCTGACACTCCACCTAGAGTGGAACTTTTGTTGGATCTTTCTGTTCTATCCCATCACATATGTTTGTCCATTTCTGTATTTCTATCGCATGATATTCTATTCATTGTGTGAAAACCTTCGTATATACCTTTCCTAATGTCTCTTCTTCTACTATTTAAATAGTTTCATCAATTTTAGAAATCCAATATAATTGTTTTTCTATAATTACATGATCACAGTTGAAAATATCTTTTACTTGCTCCCCTGGAGAATTAATCATCCCCCATTTACATATTGATACTCTATGTTCTGCATGTGACAATTCCATGATCATAAGATTCTGATAAACTCTTTTTTTTCTTTTTTGCTGCTCCCTCACTTACAGTTCCTTGTTTCCTCATTGCTTGATATGTCAAAACCTACATTTGATTGCTCTTAATTTGAGAATACTGTGGCCTTTAATTGGGAATGCTTTCCTTCTGTATTTGTTTCTTTTTGGGTCTCAGGGGTCCCACAGCATACACAGAGTGTCCTACATAGTGTCCTAACTTCATCTAGAAGTCAGCTTCAGATCCTTTATTTCTTTGGTGACCAGAGGTCAACATGTAATTGCAAAAGTACTAAGGGCATCTGCCCAAGAAGAGGTCATCTATCTCCCGTTTGCTTACCTGTCATTGCTGGCACGTTCAATTTGCAGGGCAGTCTTTCTAAGGAAGGGTTGACAAGTTTCCTGTGCTTCCCAGGGGCTCAGAATACACTGGGAACAATCTTTTATCTAGTTGAGTTTTGTAGAAGCAGCTTTCAGAGAACTCAGGTCCTCTGTACTGCCAGACTAGAACCTCGCAGTCACTCTTGGATGACCTTTTAACAGATAGAAAGTTCTCTCAGCTCTTTGAAAGGTCATTCCTATATTTTTCAGCATTTACTTATATTTTGCTAATATGCTAGTGAAACTTCTATTCTTTGGCAACCATCTTTTCTTCTTGGTAACTTAAATTTTGTATTTCATTATGCCATTACTAGCTGGAATTAGAAAATTCCAGCTTGGGAATTGATTCTGATTTGAGATATGGCTGCTTTCTTCAATGTAGAGAAACAAACAATGGCCATTATCTCTTCTAATGTGACCCCTCTTCCACTTTTTAGCTGGTGTGAGGGACAGAGGCTGCTGGTGTTGGGTGGGAAGGAAGTGGTGGAGAAATTCCTACCTATTCAATCTCTCCTGGAAACGTTCAGCTTTTATGTCTGTAAACTATCTTCCCTGCTTCCTCCCCTTGTCCTCCTCACCATCTTCCTTCCTTTTTCTCTCGTTACTCAGTGTAGCCCTTTGTTCCATGTTCATAGTAAATATTCTATCACTATCTTCAACTTTAAGAATTCCTTAATTCAAGAATCATTTACAGGGCTTATTTGATTTTTATTTCAATGACCATTTTCTCAATTTCCAAAGATATGGGATGGTTTATTTTCACTTTATGTCTTGTAATGTGCTTTATTCATTTAAATTTGTCATCTTAAATGATACATAAGAACATAAATGTTGTACATATATGTGGGGTTTCATGTGACATTTTGATACATGTGTACATTCTATAATGTTTAAATATGGGTAAATGGGGGCTGGGGATTTAGCTCAGCAGCACAGCGCCTGCCTGGCAAGCACAAGGTCCTGAGTTCGATTCCCGGTACCGGGGAAAAAGAAAAGTAAAAAAACTAAAACTAAAACTAAAAATAAACCTGGGTAAATGTATCAACTTTTCTCAAACAATTACCATTTCTTCATGGTGAAAACATTCAAAATCCCCTTTTCTAGTTTTTATATGTCTGATACTTTATTATTGTATATAGTTACCCAAATGTCCAGTAGCTCACCAAAACTTCCTGCTCCCGTTTAACTGTAACTTGGTACCCACTGATTGACAATTCCCTTCTCTTCCACTTTTCCCTGCCTGTGGTAGCCAGCATTCTACTCTCAACTTCTATGAAATCAGCATTTTTTTAAGACTCCTCACACAATTGAGATCATTGGGTACTTATCTGCATGTGCCTGGGTTATTTCAGTGAACATTATGATCTCCAGTTCCATTCAGGTTGCTGCAAATGATAGGATTTCTTTCTTATTAATGATTGGACAGTGTTTCATTGTGTGTATGCACCAAATTTGCTTTGTTCATTCATCAGCTGATGGACAGCTACACTGTTGCCATTTCTTGGCTATTGTGAATAGAATCACAGAGAGCATGGGGGTACAGATGTCTTTTCAATGTACTTTTATTTCCTGTGCATATATACACAGCGCTGGGACTTTGGATTATATATAATTCTGTTTTTAATTTTTTTGAGGTGTTTCCATTCTGTTTCCCTAATGCTGTACTAATCTGCATTCCTATAAAGACCGTGTGAGGGTTTCCTTTTCTCCATATCCTCACTGGCACTTATTATTATTAGTTTTCTAAATTGTGCACATTATTTCTGTAGTAAAGTATTTTCTCACTGAGGTTTTTATTTTCAGTTCATTTGGAGATATTGAACATATTTTCATATACCTGTTTGATATTTATGTGTCGTCTCTTGATACATATTAATGTAGGTCTATTACTCATTTTTAAATCAGGTGGTTACTGAGTTATTTGAATTGCTTATATATTCTGGATATTAAGCCCTCACTACATGTGTGACTTACAAACATATTTCCCCATTCCATAGCTTGACCCTTTGCTGTATTGATTATTTGTATTGCTTTGAAAAAGCTTTCAGTTTGATGTTCTCCCACTTATCATTTTTTTTTATTTTAAAAGCAAAAGAACAAAAAGATATTAACAATCAGACAAACATTTACAAAGTAGCACAAGAGTAGTACAAGCAATACTGAATTACAGACAAGGCGACAGGGAATTAACAATGGTTGTTGTATTACATATTGATCACTTCAAAGTGGTTACTCAGGAAAACAAATACAGACATGCAAGATTGATCAAATAATTAATCATTAACTCTTCCTTTCAATAAAGCGATATAAGTCAGGAGTACAACTGTGTTAGCTATCCTGTATATACATATATGCATAATTTTCTCTTTCCTTCTTTTCTCTTTCCCCTCATCCTGGTTGCTCTTTACTTTTGAGCAGTTTCCTTTCATTTCACAATGTTTATCATACCTCCTAATTTTTATTCACTTTTTCAGGTTCTTACACTAGTGAGACCATATGTTGCTTACACATGTAGGTCTGACCATACTCACAAGTGAAACAAACCACTTACCATTTTTGCTGCTGTTTCCTGTGCCTTTGAGCCTTGTTACTGCCATGTTCTGAATTTTCCCTTACATTTTTTTTCTGGTAATTTCATAGCCTTAGGTTTTGCAATTAAGTATTTAATCCACTTTGAGTTCCATCCATTTTAAGTATTTAATCTTCCTAGTTACTTTGGTAATGAGTAAGAGCCAGGGGTCTAGTTTTATTCTTCTACTTGAGGATTATCAATTTTCCCAGCACTATTTATCAAAAAGATTGTCCTATCTGTAAAGCTGGCTCTTTAAAATTTTACAAAAGTTAATTGAATATCAATTCAAAAGTTAATTGAATCTACATTTAGATTCTCAATTCTAACCCACTTGCCTTTGCATCTGTTTTTATGCCAATGAATATGAAGTTGTTGCTTTCATTACTGTATGAATTGGAAGAATGGAAAGAAGTCAAATTGTGACTGTTGGTGGATAAAATGGCTTTATATACAGAAAACTCAAAGACCACCAAAAACTCTTAGAAATGACAATTATATCAGCAAGGTTGCTGTTTTCACTACCACTGCTATCTAATGTATTTTGAAGTCAGATGGTGCATTAACTCCTTTGCGGCTTTTGCTCAAGATTGTTTTGGCATTTTGTGTGTGTGTGGTTTCACATAAACTTCAGGATTACTTTTTATAGTTCTATGAAAAATATCATTAATAGTTTGATGGACACTGTATTGAAGTTGTAGATCTCTTTGGATAACATGTACATTTTAACCATTGAATCTTCCAACGCATTAACACTTAATGGGATTCTACTTCTTTCTGTCCACTTCAAATTCTATCATCTTGTTTTAGTTTTCATTGTACAGATCTTCAACCTCTGGTTAAATTTATCCCTACAGTTTTGGGAGTGTTTTGCTTGTTTGTTTGCTATTATAAAGGCATTACTTTCTTGGTTTTTATTTCAGATAATTCATTACTGAGGTATAACAGCATTACTGATTTTTGAATGTTGATATTGCATTGCGTAACTTTCATAAGAACAAATAATATTTGTAATATTTTTGGTGGTACATTTGGAGATTTTTATGTATAAGATCATGTCCACTTCAAATAGTCCCAATGTGATATGTGCTTTTTAAATTTGGATACTTTTTTTATATATTTGCTTTGTTTATTACTTTGGCTAAGATTTTAAGTTCTATATTGGGTGCAAGTAAAAGTAATTACAGATCTCAGAGGAAAAACTTTCAGTTTGTTTCCATTTGGTATGACATTGGCTGTTATATATATATATATCTTTATTATGTTAAATTCCTTCTAAACCTAATTTGTTCGGAACTTTTAGTTATGAAGTAGCATTGAAATTTTTCAAATTCCTTTTGTACTTATACTGAGATGATTATGTGGTTTTGTCATTCATTTTTTGATGCCTTTTGTCATCATTTTTATTTGAATAACCATCCTTGCACTCTGGGAATAAATTCTGCTTTATCATGGTCAATACTCTTTTTTAATATGCTATTGGATTCCATTTGCTAGTATTTTGATGAGAATTCTTGCATTTGTATCAAGGATATCAACCTATAGTTAATATGAAGTAATTCCTTCCCCTTCAAGTTTTTAAATAATGTAAGAGTAATTGGTATTAGGTTTTGGTAACGTTTTAAGTGAGGCAATGAAGCCATCCAGTCCTAAATTTTTCTTTATTGGGAGAAGTAGTATTAGTGAGTTAATCACTTTATTCTTTCTGATTCATTCCAGTTTTCTGCTTGTTGAAGTCCATCTTGGTAAGCTGTATGTGTGCAGAAATTTGTCTGTTTCTTCTATATTATCTATTTTTGGACATAGAATGATTCATGATAAAGTCTAAGGATGTTTATCTGTTTCTGATGTTAATTGTAATGCATTCCTTTGCGTTTCTGATTTTATTTAATTGAGAATTAATTTTTGTCAATTCTGTTTATTCTTTTGAAGAGCTAGCTCTTCAGTTCATTGATCTCTGTGTTGCTTATTTAGCCTAGATGTCATTAATTGCTCCTTTGTTCTATATTATTTCTTATCTTTTAGTAATTTGTTGTTGATCTGTTATCTTTTCTAATTCCTTAAATTGCATCAATAAGTTGCTTATTGAGATTGTGGCTTTTTAAATGAAGATATTGACTGCTATGACCTTCTTTCTTAGTATTCTTCTTTACTGTATCCATGTGTATTATTATGTTGAGTGTCCACCTTCATTTTTTGCAAGAATTTAAAATTTTTCCTTCATTATGTCCTCATTGACCTATTGGTTGTCCACTCTCAGTATACTTATGTAGTTTTAAATTTTTGTATTGTTAACAATATCTAGTACATGGTATTGTGGCCCGATATAAGTTTTTAAAAAATTACTGAGATCTTTTGTGGGTGATCCTGTGGTCTATCTAAGAGAAGCCCCGTGCAATGATGAGAAGGCTGTGTATTCCGAAGCTGTTAGATTGAATGTTCGGTGGCTATTTGGTAGGTCTTCTTTGTCCAGGCTTCAATTTAACCCTGAAGTTTCATTGTTGATTTTCTTCCTGAACAACATATCCATTTTGATAGTGTATGTGGGGAGTTAATTTCTTCTGCTGTCATTTTATTGGGGTCCATCTGCCTTTAGATCTGTTTACATTTGCTTTATATATTTGGATGGTTCTGTATTGGTTGCATATGTAATTAGAATTATTTCCTTTTGCTTAACTGACACTTTTATGATTATATAATGATCTTCTTTGTGTTCTTTCATGCTTTTCATTTAAAGTTTATATTATCAAATGTAAATATGGCTGCTCCTGCCTTCATCTGGATGCTGTTTGTGTGGAATATCAGTCTATGAATGTCCTTCAGCATGAAATGAGTTTTTTTCAATATGCGACTCTTCTTTTTTAGCCGTCCAGTTACTTTATGTCTTTTAATGAAGAATTTAATCTATTCACATGCAAGATAATTAGCAATAGGTAAGTTCCTGTTACAGTGATTGTGCAGTGTGGGTCTTAGTTTTATTATAATCCTTTCCTTTGTCTCACTCACTTTCATTAGTCCTCTGTGGCCTAGAGATTTATTTTAGTACTGCTTTGGTTCTTTGTTTATTGTTTTTAGTTTATCTACTAGAAATTTTACATTGTGATCATCATAAGGCTTATGAAAATTTACTTTGATTATAAAAAGTTAATTTGAAGTAGTAAAAATTTAATATGATAATAAAGATAAACAATAACAAGGAAAGAGAAGAGTAGTAATAAAAAGTTCCACTCCGGCAGCTCATGCCTCTTCACATTTTGAATTTTTGATATTCCACTTTATATTTGCTAGGTTGCCTCTTTTCAACATATTAATGTAGTTTTATTATTTCTAATGTTCTTATTCTAGTCTTTATACTAAAGATACTATATTTATGTGCCATGATTATGGTTAATTGCTTTTCTTAGCATCTTAGTCACTTCCCCATTGCTGGAATAACACACCCAATCCCCAGAATGTAAAGGGAGAGAGGTTTATTTTGGCTCCACGGTTGCATGGTTTTCCAATTTGGCAGGCTCCAGGGCAGTAACAGCACGGCAGAGAGGCGTGGCAGAGGAACAGGTGCTCAGCCCGCAGTGGTAAGAAAGCAGGCAAGCAGCAGGGACCTGGGACCAAGGATATACCCTTCTGTGTCACATCACAGTGACCCACTTTGAAATAGGTTCCAACTCCTGACAACAGGTCTCACTACTTAACTTATCAATGGATGAGTCCAGTGGTGAAGAAAGTGGCCTTATGACCCAATTTACTGGTACCTCAGTTCACAAATGCTCTGTTTGTGAACTATTTAGTTCAACAAAATTTTGCTTCTGTTCATGAACTCCACATTGGGTGATGAATACTCCTGCAGCCATCTTGGCCACATGAACATGAACGTGGTCATCTTCACCAGAATCATGAAATGAATGAAGTTCTTAAATTTAGGTACCACTGTACCTTCCACACACATGAGATTTTCAGGGAATATTTTAGAGCTTAACCATAGCATTCCAACCTTGGGCTTCCAAAAACATATCTATTTAATTATGTAAAATGCATCTAGTCCATCTCTAAGAATCACCAATGTCTTAACAGCTAAAAATTCCAAAACCAAATTCTCCTCTGAAAGGCAAACCTGAACTGTGAGCCCCTCTAAAAGTAAAAAATAAAGGATTTGCAAGGTACAGTAGCACATGGTAAGCATTTCTACTTGAAAAGGGAGAAATCAGTAGAGATAAAGGAGTGAGAACGAGACCAAAACCCAGTGGGGAAAAATGGTAAAATTCCATGTCCAGCACCCAGGATAGGTTATGTGGAGACATGAGTTCCTAAGAATTTGGGTAGCCTTGCCTGTATGATATTTTACTTGGTGGCTGCATTCACTGACCGTGGCTTTCCTCAGTGGGCAATCCACATTCCTGTCATAACTAACTTCTTGGGGTCTCTTCTGCACTTTCAACTTAATTTTCATAGCTTTGTGTACTTTCTTGTCAGGGGGAAACTTCTTGGCCTCTCAGGTCATCCTCTAAAATATGGGTGGAAACCTCCCTGATCCCAAACTCTTGCATTCTGCATCCCTGAAAAACCAACACCACATGATATACATGAGGTTTTGTTGCCATTTTAAGCATTAAGTAGGCCCCCTTGGATGATGAGTGCAGAGGCCTCTCAGTGCTTGGATAACTGAGCACTGTGAGACAAATCCTAGAGTAATGATTCCTTAGGCAGTCTTTCTTGAGTAGAGGGCCCAAGTGCTCTCTTCCCAAATGAAATCTTTATAGTTTTTTTACCCTTGAGTCTAGGAAGGGTATAGTCTTGTTGATTCCTGAAATAACCTCAAGACATCTTTCTAGTTTTTGTGATGCAAGTGTTTGAATTGTTTTTAGTGTTAATGTTTTCAAAAACCAAAATGCCCATGACCCTAAGTTTTCAGACACTTCATTTCTGATGAAATTGTAAACTTTTAGCATCAATTTTAAACTCCTAATTTTTATTATAGATCTGACTAAAGGCAGCTAGCAGTATCCCTTCAATGGTTTGAATGTTTAGGCTGCTTTGAAATTTCCTCCACCAGATTAGTCTATCTCTCTTAATCTCAGTTCACCACAAAATTTTAGGAGATGGGCAAAATGAAGACAAATTTTCTGTAAGGGTGTGACACTCATGGCCTGTAGTCCAGCTGTCAGTGGAGTTTTGTTCCTACTGAAACCTCTTAAGTTGGATCTGTATTGACTACATCCCTGTCAGGATTCTGGTTTGGTTAACTTTGACAAGAATCTCCCATAAGCTCAATTACAGCATTGTAGGGCTTTTGTAGCCAGAATCTCCAAACCTTGACAAATTCTTCCCATGAACCACTTTCAAAGCCTTTAGAACTACACCATCAGGTATGGTCACGTAGCTACCCAGGTTTTCTGGTACAAAAGTCTGTTGTACTCCCTTTAGCATTACTGAGACAAAATACCTAACTCTCATAACTTAAAGGAAGGCATATTTGTTTGAGCACATTTTTTCAGGCCACTTTCAGCAAGCTCCAAGTTGGGAACAGGATGTTAGTGGAGTATAGTGGAGGAAAGGTGTTCAGGCCATGGTGACCAGGATGTACAGACAGAAAGAAGATTTTGGAACAAGAACAAACCCTTCCAACTAGTAGATCACCGGTCACTCCTTAAATGATTTATTTCCAACCAGGCTCCAACTCCTAATATCATCTTCAGCTACTGAACTCATCAATGGATGAGTCCACTAATAAGAATTGTGCCCCTCCGATCCAGTCCCCTCCCACATACATGAGAACTTCTGTCAATATTTTAGATATTAAACCCTAACACATGGGCTACTTCAGTGCTTCACTATGATATAGAAAAAAAATAGTATAGATTATATTCTCAGGCAAAAATAGATTCCCTTCTTAATGCCAGTAGCAAAAGTGTTAAAAAACCTTCTGCATTTTTTTTCTATTAGTAAAACAACACTTTAAATATGAAAAAGGAATTAGAATAACATACCATATAATTTCTTGTCAATTTTACTCCTGCACATAAGTCTTCATTTATTCAGCTTGTGATCATGGCAGATTTGTACTAAACTTCATAGTTTTTACCTGAGTCATGATCTCACTGCAAAATTCTCAACAAAGAGTTCCAACCAGTTGACAGTGATGACAATGTAAAACATAGGTACATGATTTTAGCCCCTAAAGTTTTTTCATGTTTTCTAATTGATTATTATTTGCTGATAGGGATCTGACAAACAGATGTGTGCATGTGTCTGTGAAAGTGTTGATATTTCCTACGATTTAATTTTAGAAGTGTCAGTTTTCTTAAGCAAATAGAATACAAAATAAGTCATTTTCCAGAGTAAATTCTATTTGAGTGCAATAGCTATCAACTGGCAGAAAAAGATATGGATGAGAAGTGACTTGGCCGAATAACAGTTCACTGTAAAAGCACATTTGTAAAAGAGCATTTGTAGATTGCACTCCATAGGCAGTGAGTATGCGAGAAAAGATTTTCATGAGAAAATAATTTCATGAGAAAATAAAACTTTGGATTAAATCAAGCTAATTTTTTTTCTGCCAAGAATTTTCATAAGGAAGAAATGGGTGTTATTTTTCCACAGATAGTTGTTCACCGAACAATTTTTCTTAATTTTTCATCAAGTGTTCCTATAGCACGAGGAACAATATACAGTGCTACATTGTACCATCCACTCTCATTTTTGACTACTGAGAAATCACTTGAGTAATTTTTGCCTGTGCCATTGAAGTTGAATATTTTGAAAATTGTCTTGTGTATTAACATTTTAGAAAATGCTATTTAAGAAGCTGTGTCACTGAGACTTAAATATTATATAGAATTGGGGCATTTGCTATATTTGTCTATTTTTCCTCTTTAAATATTTTCATTTTATTCAAAATTAATTTCAATTGTATATAGCTTCCTGTGTGATAAAGTGTCAGTTGGGCTGCTAATTGTAAAAGCATATTTATATTTTAATATAAGTAATTCATGCCCCATGGAAAAATGAAAAACATAGATAAATAAGAAAATTTTAAAATAATACTTTGAAAAATGACTTTAGGAAAATTACTGTATTTTTCCTAAGTACAACTAAAATACTGGGTGTTATATATAAAACAAATGTAAGAATAATCTTAAAGGTAGAACTAGGAAGGCAGACCAGGTAGGACTCCAGAGAACAATGCGTGATGCAGCTACACATTCCTTGTTTTTTTTGCCACAAATTTCCCAGATGGGAGCCAATATATAACACCAGGGGCAGAAGTATAACAAAATGAGAACCGAAAAAAGTCTTACACCCAAGATTGCGCCTTCTAACTCATGCTACACATTGCAGCCAGACTAATAGCCATACCAACAGTGATGGTAAACCACAATCTAATCATCCCCAATTCCTGTAAACCACAATCTAATTATCCCTAATTCCTAACCAAATTCCTCCAGTGACTCCAGGGCCTTAATCCTGCTGGGCAAGTACTCTACCACCTCAGCCCTTTGAAATTTAATTAATGAGCTATATTGTGGTCCTTTTTAATTTTATTTTGATTCAAACTCTTATTCGTTTGCCCACTATGGCCTTGAACTTGTGATTCTCCTGCTTCAGTCTTCCAAGTATGTAAGATTCTAGGCAGGTACCACCAACCCCTGACCTCATTTGTGAAGCTCCTTGAGAGCGCTGTATCACACCCTGAGGTCAGGCACGGTATTTAGGTAATAAGTGCTCATTAATTACCTGACAAAATAAATAAGAAGAAATTATAATACTTTATGAACTATAACTGAGCATGGAGTACTATAAGTTTTATTTTCTTGGAAAATTAGGAGTACCCTCCAGGTGGAGAGAAAGAGAATCAACAGTCTTTAACACCAATAAATGATATATGTGAAATAAACCATTATATCTCATGAAATAAAGAACTGATTGATGTAATATGTTTATTATTACATATTAATTTTTTCAATGATAAAGCCTCAAGTATCTCATTGACAGATTGCTATTTTTGATATTTTAATACAGCTTTTTAAACTGTGAAGTACCATTCTCAAGGACCTACCTCATAATAAAATATTAAGAAATCATACATTTGATTTTGGTTTAGTACATGGTAAGGTACATGTATCTATATTCAATCTTCTGAATATAGGAAGCCAGTTTTTCCAGTACCATTTATTAAAGAGTTTATCTTTCCACCAATATGTGTTTTTATCACTTTGCCAAAAATCAAATAGATGAACGTGCCCAAGTGCTTTCTACATCCTCTTTTCTCTTCCTTTGATCAACGTGTCTGTTTTCATTCCAGTACCGTGCAGTTTTAATCCCAGTAACTTGGTAACATGATCTCAAATTTTGGGTTGTAGTGCTTCCTGCTTTGCTCTTGTTATACAGAACTGCTTTTGCTCTTCTGGGTATTCTCAAGTTCCATATGAATTTAGGATTACTCTCTCTACTTCTGTGAGGAATGCTGTTGTTATTTTGATTGGCAGTGCATTAAATCTGTGCATCAGTTTTGGATGTATGGTCATTTTCGTTATATTGTTTCTATCTATTCAGGAACATAGAATATCTTTGTGTTTTCTGATGTCCTCTTTGATCCTGAATTTCAGAACAGTTTTTGTAGTACTTGTCTTCCACTTCCTTGGTTAGGTTAATTCTTAAGGGTTTAATTGATGCTATTGTGAATGGTTCATCACAGATTTTTTTTCCTGTATTGTCATAGCTCTCTTTGTGTTTTCTTGAGGCGAAGAAGAAATGTAGAGGCCCTCACAAACCAACAAACATGCCTTAAGGAAAAGATCTACAGTAAATACTCAGAACTTCTTTCCTTGCTCAGACAGTTTTTAAGTGTAAAGAAAAAGGCAAAAAGTGGTGTAATTTACTGTCTTTTGGCTACATCTTTAAAATTTGAAAACCCTTCTCATTTAACCTAAGTGAGAGTTACCAATAATGCTATTTTTCTATAGATAAAGATTATCAAGCTTTATGAACATGCAAGCCAGATTATTAGTTAACAAAAGTTAAGGATATGCACAGTAACTTCAACTGAGAGTAAGATGGAGCTAAAGAGAAGAATCCAGGATACTAGAGGGTTTTTAGAATAAAAGAAGTAATATAAGCCAGTGTAGTTGTATAGAGGAAAGACATTTTATTTTTAATCAAAATGTATGCTATCAATCTTCAGCAAGAAACTTCCATTTCCAAAAAACACAGTTTACTCATCTGTAAAAGATGTTTCTGCCTAGGGATTCAGTGATATTGATAATTTCCTATTTCAGTGAGTACTGCATTTTTCTAAGACTTTTTGAATGAAAACGTGGAGAAGAGAATCAAAGAGGACAAGAATTTCTGAGAAGCAATGAACATGTTCTGTATATCAGTGATAATCATCAAGGACATCCAGGCCCACAGGTTTGTTTCTAACAGCTGTGAGAACGCAATAAAATTAGCATTAGCTGGTGTAAAGAAACACGAACACCCCCAAATCCGTCCATAGTTCAACTTTAAAGCCTAGAATATCTGCGTGTATGATTATTTACATGTAAACAGATGTTACAATAGAAAAAAAAATAAGAACTGATCTGAAAAGATAAGAAATAAAAAATAAATGCTTAGAGCTACCTTGGCCTTAAAATATTTAATGATAAAAACAATAAAGAGGGCCCCATTTGATATTTCAGTTAAATATCAAAGTTTTTTTCATAGTTTGAAATGCTCAGGACAAATCTCTTTAAAATGTCACCAGTGACAGCTTTGTAAGGCTGTGTGAACCCATCATCCTTGAGAAATGTTAAACATTTATTGTTTTCAGGAAAGTAAATGCAGTTTCTTTGGCTTTAATAAGAAAATTGGATGTGTTTTTTTTTTTTTTTTTTAATATGAGTACAACACCACGTAGAGATCACATCCTTAAAAGCAAATAAGAGTTGTGCCAATTTATCTCTGAATAAAGAATATACTGGTAATTGAAGAAAGATATAATAAATCAGTGAACAAAGAGATGCCTGCCATCAGAAATATTGGAAAAGAAGAACTGAGGAACCAGCCGTGGACAGATGTGGGAAATGCCATTATAAACAAGGGCTGAGCACAACATCCTAGGTTGAACAACTATGGGACGCATGTTCTTCTATAATTAAAATTAGAATGAACGAAGTTTCCATATTTTTTTCATTATAATTTGGCCGCTTAGGTTAATAATTCTGTTACAGTTTAGATCTACAGTATCCCCAAAAGGTCTCCTTGTTTAGAAGATCACGGGGTTGGGTGGGGGTGACACTCGTTAGTGATTAATCCACTGAAATTTTCAGAGCTCAAGGCACTGTTAGGAGGCGGGACCTCACAACCGCGGGGCATGACCTGCAAGCCTGTATCTCCATCCTAGGCTCTTCCTTTTGCTTTCTGCTTCCTGACTGCTGTGATGTGGAGCAGCTTTCTTCACGTCCTTCCTTCCTTGGAGCCAGCCAGCTATGGACTAGATCCTCTCAAAACCGTGAGCCGAAATGAACCTCCCCCCGCTTTAAGTTGCGGGTGCTGTGTCCAGTTGGATAAGTTGGATATTGTATCCAGTTATGAGAAAGTAATGGAATCAAGTTCTCTGAGATTTTCCTCCTTTTCTATCTGTTTTGGGTACTTTTTAGTTTGGGCTATGTAACACACTGAAAAATGTAGCTCCCGTTTCCCTTTGTCCTTCTCTTCAAATATAGTTTGAGAGATGTTTTCAAAGCACATAAATCAAAGACTTTGGCTCAAATCTATCTCACATCTTCTCATTCATCCTATTTTCTATCTCTTTGGATGGTTCTGCTCATTTCAGAAAGTAAATGGAGTTTCAGCCGGGCAGTACTGCTTTCCCAGTATGATTGCCGACATTAAATGAGTCCATTCCATTTAACTAAAAGTGATTTCGCCCTGTTTTTTCCTTTCTCACTGATTGGGAAAAAATCCCTGAGTCATTGTTTTGTTGAACATTTATCTTAATTTGGGAAATGTTCTTAAACGTGAAAATAGTAAAAACTATTTAGGAAGTAAGGAATAAGTATACCACCCTTTAAAGGTACTGAGATTTCAGCTTCATAACAATTTCTGACTTCTTAATATATTTTGCATAATTATATAATCAACTAGACATATCCTACTTATTGCTCTTTTGGATTAAAATAAATTAAGGCAAAAAGGAAATACAAATTAATCGGTTTTAGGTACGTTATTACATTGTTACTACCACAGTTCTCTTGGAATTTTGTAATCATGATTATGCAAATCTTAATTAGTTAATTATTGTTGTGCACTTTTTCCTGACTTAGCGGGGAATCCTTTGGCACAATCAACCGTATCACACTGTTTCAAAAACTTTAAGTCGGAAAAATTTTAAGGCTAACTTGTAGGGCTGGGGATTTAGCTCAACAGCACACTGCCTGCCTGGCAAGCGCGAGGTCGTGAGTTAGATTCCCGGGACTGGGAAAAAAGAAAAAAGAAGACTAACTTGTAGAGGGCTTTATTATTTACTGCAGTATAAATCCCAAGCACCTAACAAACTAAAATTCAGAAAATTCTCAGGGCTTCAGTATTTAGTCTTCTTAAAAAATAGTCGTCTTTGTAGTTGTCAAAGTATCGCTGATTTGTCCGAATAAGAATGCTGGAGGGAAGGCAAATCAACATGCCTGGTGACTTTTCATCAGTGTACACACTAGTAAGATTCATGGATTAGTGGTCCTTCAAGGAATAAACTGATAATTTTTGTCTTAACTCATCAATGTTGATTTTAGCCATTTTACTTGTACTTTTGATTTATAAAAATCATGGGAGGGGGAGAAACTAAGTATTTCTACTATAACATATTTGTATTTTTTTCTTAGAAATTTATATAGTCTGTAAAATGGAGTAGTTGTCAAGAAAAATAGAGTTAGATAACATTTTTAAATTCACCACAGTACTAACCCAATGCAATGATCAGTATTTCAAGAGGAACTGGGGGGACTAGAGGTCACCTCAGAAGACTGAGGAGATGGTTTTTTTTTTCTTTCTTTCTTTTTTTTTTTTTTCCGGTACCGGGAACCGAACTCACGACCTTGTGCTTGCCAGGCAGGCGCTGTGCTGCTGAGCTAAATCCCCAGCCCC
>NW_004955427.1:7642436-7662288 GCF_000276665.1 Chinchilla lanigera | reverse complement strand
CTGAGTCATTAATTCTTAATTTGTTACAAGTCGAATCCAAACCAGCTTTTAATCTTTCTTGTTCCTTCACAATTATACAAATAAATCTTTTAATAAATTCATTTGAACTCTGTACTTTGAAAATTGTACTTTTGCGGGTTCCACCCAGATATTCAAGAGATCTTCCAGATACAACAAAACTATGCACCTAAGAAAACAACATTCCTTTTGGCTCATGCAGAGAATTTTATGAATGATTTTACCATCAGTGACTCTGTTTTTCTCTTCTTTTGTGTTTTTGTTTTCTTTTTTGGTTCTAGTTTTCACTTCATGTAGAAGTTGTTTCATAATATGGCAGCAATGTTTGCAAATGTGGTTTTATGACCTATTTGGTCATCTTGTTCAGTAAAGACCTATTCTTTTGGATAAAAGGTGACAGATTATTTTTTAAATACATCAACCTCCAACTAGAAAGTAAAAGCATTCTTTGTATTCTATACTTGTGAGTTTTTGTTTTATGCATTCATTTTATTTCAGGGCCAAAGGCATGAAATTTAAGCTGTAAGCTAATTTTGCAATTATGAAACACCTTTATCTCTCATTTTGTATATGATATATTCTCCTACCTCCAGAGAAATAAATACATTAGGTGTAAAATTGCTTTAAATTAAGAACACTGCTTTGATTTGTTTATAGATGCTCATAGAGTTCACAAAAGTCTAACATGAGGGAAAATAAGATTTGCTAGCAAATAGAAAAACTAAATATCTAATACTTTAGATATGTCATCCTTAAAATATTTTTCATAGAAATGTCATCTAAAAAGAACACACATATACGTGCATGCGAATCCCAGTTTCCATACTTAAATCCTTGACAATACTGACTGGCTTGACAATTTTCATTTAAAATTTTCTATGATTTTTCCCTATTTTGTCAATATAAATCTTATTCAAACTTCTTATACTGACATACTGATCAGATAAATAGCATTATTCCCATAGATATTTAAGAATTTAAAAATAAAACATGTTCCTCTAAATTTTAAAAAAATTGACAATTTTTATATGAATAATAATTTTCTTTTTTGGTGTGACAATTGAAATATAATTGTCAGAATTTTCATTTAATTTCAAGATCTTAGAATTATATTAAATCTTATTATTCAAAGACAAACTTTCTGTACTTATATAATGTTTGGAAAAATAGAATATTGATACATTTTTAC
Organism: Chinchilla lanigera; assembly: GCF_000276665.1. Taxonomy (NCBI): domain Eukaryota; kingdom Metazoa; phylum Chordata; class Mammalia; order Rodentia; family Chinchillidae; genus Chinchilla; species Chinchilla lanigera. The sequence goes on along the minus strand of NW_004955427.1, from coordinate 7,661,081 downwards.
CATGAATAGTTTTAATATGTACACACATGTATAAATATAAGGATGTAAGGGGCTGGGGGTTTAGCTCAGCAGCACAGCACCTGCCTGGCAAGCACAAGGTCGTGAGTTTAATTCCCGGTACCAGAAACCCCACCCCACCCCCAAAAAAGATAAAAGGATGTAAATGTCATATATCTATGTGCCCTGGCTTATTATTTTTGTACTTTACACAGAATTGCTTTGCTTGTGCATGGTAAATACTGTGATAGGCCACCCAGATCCTCCTCTAGGAATAAATTACTTATTCATCCAGAGGCAAAGGGTGCTATGAAAGAAGGTCCTTAACCTGTCTGGAGAAGCACCTCAGCTAAAGGAACTTGACACCTATAGTGGTATCACTTTCCAGATGATGCTTGTGTCCAGGAACTAGGCAATGCGAACATATGAAGGTTCTTTGTGTCAACTTGGGAACACCTCTGAATGCCCGTCCAATCCTAGGATTCATGTTTATGGAATGTTTCCATAGGGCTGGGATTATGACTCTGTTTGCCACTTGCTCAATAATTATTTGCTCTTCCTTCCTTCCACCGATAATGTCCTTAATCGTATGTCAAATTGACTGAATTAAGAAAAGCCTAGCAGATAAGGAAGCACAGTTCTGGTTGTGTTTGTGGATGAGTTGCATGTAGGCCAGCAGTCTGTAGCCTGGAGGAAGTAAACAGGGAAAGAAGAAACTGTGCTTAATAGCCCCAGGGGCATCTCAGCAAATGTTGAGAAAAGGCCAGCTATGGGGGATGTGTAATGCCAGTGTTCATTTTTTAAAAGTATTTCTATTGATGAATTATTAAGTTTAATTTTATGTTTTATTATATTAAACAATGTGTATTGAACAGGAAAATAAAATACCCATAAAATAAAATGTTACATCTTTAGTATGTAATGAGTGTGTAGAATAAACACGAACATTTTCAACAACTTTATTTGCTTACTAAATCTAAAATATAACAGCAGAAATGTTACTATGTGAATTACAATGAAAATACAAATAAAATTCTACCACAAAAATAATCTGTGCTTCAGTTATCACACCTAAGGCAGTTTTCACACATTAGAGCAGTATGTTCCACACACAAGTGTCCCTTACACTGATAGCACATGTTTTGTTTAGCTCTCTTATTTGGAAGGACATACTTGACATTTTGCTGGTGTTCCTCTTTCCTTAGGAGGTTTTTGTCATGTTTCACCTGTCTGTTCACTGGTTTGCTCCAGAATTCTTTGGGCAGACACATACTGGTCTTCCTCTATTGTAATTGATTATTTATTAATTACAGTCCCAGTCTTTTAAGATAACTTATTTGACATATTTTGTGCTTGTTATTTTCTTTGTAAACTATGAAAATATTTATGCCTCACGTGTTTAGGATCAAGTAAAACAACCATTGGCCAACACTTTGTGTTTTAAGTGACACCCTAGTTGCATAACTTGTCAGTATCTACTCTGCCTTTCATTTTGTTGTAAAATGTGACCATTTCTGGCTTCATTTGTGTGGAAGACTCACTCTCAATCTTTTGTTTTATTTATGTGTTTGTTTTGAGATAGGGTCTTGCTGTATAGTCCAGGCTAACCCTGAACTCACTATGTAGCACTGACAAACCTTGATTTTGAGGGATTCTCCTGCCTCAATTTCCCAAGAGCTGGGATTACAAGTGTGTGCCACCATGCCTGGCCTCACTATTAAGCTTATCACCATGGTGTAACAGTGACAGTATCCGTGTTACTTTGCTTTTCTTCACCATAATGTAGTCCAGGCTTAATGATCACTTTTGAATATGGGTCTCCATTTTCTCAGCCTTCCAGCGTAGAGTCGTGTGAAACACCAGCTACTCTCCTTGAACTTCCAGGTTTTCCACACTGGACTGCTTCTGCATCTTGGGGCCCTCTTGATCTGAGGCTTCCATCTTGACCTGAGGAGCTAGTGGATCTTCTGGCCCTCCTGCTCCACACAGCCACTTTGGATTCTTCTACTTCTGATCCCACAAAGCCCACTACAGACTCACTTCTGATCTTGTAAGCTGATGCAGACCACTATAAAGCAGCCCTGAGCAGGATTTAAATTAACCAATTGGCTTTTCATGTTTACTTGTGAGTCTGTTGAAGACCTAGGCTCCTTGTCTGGAGATGGGCAGTGGACTCATAGTAAGTGAACCTCTGTGATTCACCAATCCCTACTAAGACCTATAATGGCAGATGAAGCCCCAAAACCTCAAAAGATAAGACAAGATCACAGCCAAGGACACCTGGATCCAACCTCAACTAGGTAAAGACTGTAGCCTCAGGCATCTCACTCCTGGGTAGATTAATTTAATACTTTACTTGGAGAAGTCCTTGAGTGGTTCCTCCCTTTTTGAATACTCTCCTCCCATCTTCTGATAACTAAATAAATATCAGTCACCCACAGAAGGTATTGGTTTTAGCCCTGTGAGAATCTCAAATTCTGTGAGAGGGCTTTGATTTTTCTGGGCCCTGAAATCATTCCACTCACCTCTTTTTATTTAGCCTTCACCATGCACTCATTCAGGGGGGTTGTAGACCTGATCAGCCCACAATAACTAACAGATATTTGTAACCCAACAGTAAGCCTACCTAATAAGTTCTTTTCCATAATTTCACATTTATATTTTCTATTGGTTCTGTTTTTCTAGAGAGCTCTGACTAGTAATGTACGCCAAAATGTTCATCTCTGTATCAGGATCTATGAAATCCTGCCTCGGGTACTTTCCACTGTGCAGGTATCTATATATGCATCTAGGTACCTTAAGAGAGTATAAAGAGAGCATGTACGTCATGGACATATGCATCAAACTTGAAATTTCTGCTGTGAAACGCTTGTATATGATAGACAACCGTTAATTACTTTCACTCTAGTTCTCTGAAATAAAGATTAGTTTAAGATGCAAAGTTCATGGGTAATTGTGGCTATATCAAGATCAATAGTGACAAAGAAATTTGACTGTATGTAAGGTTATCAGATGAGTTCTTTTTCAAGAGAAAATATGAGCTAATAAGTCTTATTGAAACATACTGATGTATTGCAGTGTATTACTCTGGTAGGTCTTGAAAATGTCACAGAATCTCACTGAGGAAACTTCAGTCAGTAATGTGAGGGAGATCCTTGAAAGAAACTTCTAAAAACAGAGGATAGGGGCTGGGGATTTAGCTCAGCGGCAAAGCGCCTGCCTGGCACGTGCAAGGTCGTGAGTTCAGTTCCCGGTACCGGAGAAAAACCAAAAAAAATTAAAAAATAAAAAAATAAAAACAGAGGATAGACAGAAATCTCTGAAGCTTAGCAACAAATCAAAAGGGTGACTTGTTAATTCAAAGTAAACAAATCTTTCTGATGACAGTTGCCATCAATAAAGAGCTACTTCAGCAGCACTTATTTTCACAAAGCAGGACGTAAATGTAACTGTCTATGGCTCTAATTTTGTTTTTAGTGTATTTCATGAAAATCCAGAACATTAGGACTGTCACTCTGTTGGAATCATTAGCAATATTTTTATCACTTCTGTTAGTCCACGTTCCTGCACGTTCTGATAATTTCTCCCGGACTCTTTTGGCTCTTCTGTTTCTCCCATTCCCTGCAGTTCAGCCCAAAGGCCACTTTTGTAGTTTCTGATAGCAGAACACTGTGCACTGCTCCATGAGACATGGGAGGTTAGGAGGGAGGGCCCGACAGACGTCCCGGTGCCTTCGTCTACACCCCACACTGCACACTACAGCAAGTTTCCGTGCTTCTACACAATTTCCTTTGCTCACCCGTAAATTGAGAATAAGGGTAGTGTCACTTGAATATGCCAACTACTCTTTGATGCTCTATTATCTGGTAGTGATGACATTTCTACTTAGGGACTCTTCTGCTCCATTTTGCATCCTGAATATGCTACTGAGTTTTTAAGCATATTAAGTATGTATGTTAAAGTACAGATATTTCAAATTCTACATTATGAAAATATCTGATAAGAAGTATCTATTTAATAAATATGTATACATATAGATTATCACAAAATTGTTGAAAAATTCAAGAAAACAGTGTTTAAAATGTCTTTGTTAGTTACAGATCACATAGATGCTTAAAAATATTTCTACACATTTTGTATGGAACAACAGAAGAATGTGTGTGAACTTATTTGTTCCCACATAAAGAATTAAGTGTGTAAAAGACCTGAAGAAAAACAGTCTCTTTCTTTGAGCCTGAATGGCCCAGTCCAGGAAGAACACACGTTTCCTGGAATTCTCTGGTAACTATGCCAAGGATGCGCTGACCTACGTGAGGAGACTGAGAGGCTCATTCACGTTCAGTTCTTCCCTGGCTGTTACTATCACTAAGGGGGTTGCCATGTGCTCACCACTGCTGTTGTGTCCTTATCTCCTGTTAACTCCAGAAAGCTCACAAGGACCCTTTAAAAGGCTGACATTTGTTTTTCCAAGGTTTAATTACACCCTTCTTTGTCTAAGTAACAGCCTTGCTATTGTGAATTTTAAACATACCTAGCATTCGTTAATTGCTATAATGCCTGCCAACATTGTAACTGTCACAGGTTGCGTTTGGAATGTCCCCCACATTCATGCAGTAAGGGCTAGGCTGCCAATTAATGGACTGTTTTTATGTGTGAAGGCTCTTATATCTTGGTGGATCAGTAAGAGTTTACTAGAGAGACAGATATAACACAAGATATACAAATGTACAAGATATAAAATTTACAAGATCAGTTTACAGTGGCCACCCACGGAGTCGGATGAGGAAGTGGGCAGAGGGTGACTGCACACTGGAGACTAAAGGCTTCAGTCCACGGTCCAGGGTTCACAGCAGTGACTGTGCAGGTTCGTATCAGGAGGTCCATGGATCTGTGACGGAAGGCTGAGGAGTCTACACTCAGAGCCTGAAGGATCTGCATCAGAAGCTGAGGAGTCTGTACTGGAAGCCAGATGACATCCAAGCTGGAGTCAAAGACTGGAGCTCCTCTAAAGAACACAAGCAGATCTGTCCTTCCTCATTTGCCCTTTATGCCATCCAGGTGATGAGCTGCCCTAGGGTGGATCGTCTACACCCTAGGCTGTAGAATTGGTGAGCTGACTTAGTTAAGCTTCTAAACTTCTCAAGTTGACGTGATCAATCTACCATTATACTTGGGAACTGTATGTGGGCCCCGATCCTCTCTTCTTGAGTTTTCTTCTATGCTTCCTCTCTGCAACAAGGTGAGCAGCTTTCCTCTTCTCTGCCCCTTTGCCATGATATTTCTGCTTCAACACAAGCCTAGAAGCAGTGGATTCAGCTACCTGTGGACTGAAACCAATAAAACTGTGACCCCAAATAAATCTGTTCTATTTTAAATTGTTCTTAGATATTTTGTCACAGTGACTGAAAACTGAGAAAATGCTAATTTCAATCACATCAATTGTCTGATTAATTGATTTCCATTTAGCCTCCCTGGGTAGTTTTTCTCCTTTACCTTTTAGGATGTTAAAAGTAACATCCTAACACAATCCACCAAGTTACAGTTTATTTGTATTTGAATATTTGACAGTTGTGGTGAACAGCAAGAAAACAAGCACAGGGAAATATCTCATGTGCAGTTTTTTCCTCTTTTGACACTTAATTTGTTGCCACACGTTGACAATGCAATATTCAGTGTAATTTTTGAAATTCCCAAACATTCTCTACATTTGTTTGTTTTCCTTGATTCCTCATTAGCTTTCTTTTACATCACACACACTGCTCCTTGCACTTTTCTTTACATCTAAATCTTTCTTTATTGTTATAATACCTGTAGGAAAACAGTTAACAAACCAATACGACATGCATCGGTGAACCAAAACCTGCTCCAATTTCAGTATATACTTACATTGAAACCCATAAATTTATACAAATATCACTTGGTTCTCTTATGCTCACTCAATAAATAAGTACATATGTTTCAATTTTGTCATTCATTTTTAAAATTTTCCATTACTTAATTCTGGATCTTATGTGCCTATATTTCTGCGATATCTTCTAAATACTTCTCTTTGTCTTTAGATTTTTTTCTAGTCTAAGTTCTCTTATTCAGTGTGGCCGATGTAATTTTCCATTTTTATCTTAGTCACTTCTTTGCTTGCTTAAAAACCAATAATACCTATTATTTATTTACCAAAAAAAAGCTTCATCAAAAACTGAGTTCTGGTTAATGGAACGTGGGACAAAATGATACGCTCCTTTCCATTCTTGGACTATAAAACTCTGCCTTAGTTATATCCTCATCAGTTGGACAAAATACCTGACACTCACAAGTTAAAGAGGAAAGGTTTATTTAGCTGAGAGTTCATAGAGATTTCAGTCCACAGTCAGCTGGATCAAAAGAAGGGCTGCATGGCAGAGGGGCATCACAGGAGAAGCAGTCCATGGCAGGGCAGGCAGAAGGCAGCAAGCCTGCATTTCATCTTTCCCTTTACACTGCACCCCAGCTATGAGCCTATTGGTTGGTATCATCCATACCCAGATTGGAGTTTCCCAGTCCTTATATCCAGAACTATGCTAAACCATTCAGTGGACTAATCCAACCTACTCCAAGCATTGCATTTCCTTAATCTATATTTATACACCCTAGATCTAGCCACCTCCAAAAAGTTCCACCACATGAGGCTTTGGGGGGATGTCCAGCTATAAGCCATAGCCACCTACCCATCATTTACCACATACTGTCTGTCTTCTTTTATTGGCTAGTTCTGTGCTGGGATCCAGTATGGAACTCTGTGGTGCTCAACAGTGGAAGAACCAATGAAATAGAAATAATTAGTGTGCCTGAATAACTTCACGCTCCCAAATCCCACGCCTCCCATGAGCCTTAGACTTAAGCAAGAAAGGGGCCTACATTGTACAACAGCCATGAAGCTTCAGGGAATGTCTGTCACAGCAGTTAGCTAGTTAGTTTAATAATCAAGTATATAATCACAGTATTGTCAGTGTAAATAAAGAGCAACTCACAAACCTGTGGAGAGATTAACATGAGGGTTATGGACTTTTCTTATACAGCTTTCAGTAATTTCCTGATTACGGCTTTTGAATCAGTCTTTTCACTTTCATAATACTTTAAACAAGTGATTTTTAATATTGTTTTGGAGAATTTGAAAATAATGTCTCATTCTTTGTTGCTTCATTCATGCATGCAACAGACATTTAGCATCTATCCTGTTCTAGGCGCTGTGTTTATACGACAAAGGAAGATGTTGTATGTTCAGTAAAGAAAGTCACTGAATGGATTATATTACAATCTTACCTTGAGCACATTTGCTACCTCATGTTTATAATCAGCATAAAACCCAATCACTATCATTCCTCTCAGCATCCCAAGTGACTAAAGCTTTATTTTCAGGTCTTATCTGAGACACACAGAATTGTTCTGCTGCCTGACTCTTCCTAGGGTTTGATGGTAACAGAAGAAAGAGTTTTTTATTTCCAGTTATTGATTCAGAAGGAAAGATTCTCTCTTCCTAAATTCTTACCCTTGTACAAAATCAACCTATTCTTTTCCAAGCACCCGTATTTCAGGCATTCCTTTTCATAAGCTGAGTCCTTTGAGGACAGTGCCATGGGAAAGAGATGCCTTCATACCTACGGCATTTGAAGTTTGAAGTTTGATGACTAAGTCCAGAGGAAGAAAATCATATAGTTTTATGTCTCCAGCACTGAATTAATGTGCAGTTAATGACCAGTTTTCCTTTCAGTCACCTTTTATTTTTCAGCACTGCGTTTGAATGTAGGGCCTTCCTACTGAGCTACATCCCCTGCGCTTCCATCTTTTTAAAAAAATGTGGCGATAGGATATTCACTAAGTCATGTATTAAGCTGGATGGGCTGGAACTCCCTGTTCTCCTGCCTCAGTCTCCCAGAGTGCTGGGATTGCAGGCGGGTACCACCGCATCCAGCTCATTCTTCGCTTTGCCATTACTCAAGGGTTCAATCTTACATTGACTGGCTTGTCACTTTGGGCTTCATATTATGGACAAAATGCAGGAATTTCAATGAGTCTTGACACTTCTTTTCAAAATCCTGTTTTACTTCCTCATAGCACCAATTGTTCATCCTTAACATTTTCTGCAATTGGAACATACATCAAAGGCCTTAGGCTTGACTCCTGGCTAACTTAAAACACTGACTCATGAGTTAATAGGGGAACTCAGTCAGTATCACCTTCTTGTGTGCACAAAATGATGAGACAGCACTTCATTGTATGATTTCATAGCCTTTCTGAGGTGTAGAGACAAAAATGCAGGGGGAAGGCATTTCAAGAAAGGTCAAGACAGCACAGAGCAGAGTAGAAAGGACAGTCTGGCCAGTACAAGGTCCTGAGTTCAACTACCAGCATCCCCCCAAAAAGTTTTGGGAATTAACAAGAGAAAGGACAACAACAGAGTTCTAGGATTGGCTTTAGAATCCGACTAAAAGTTTTGAGAACCTATCAGCATAGGTACAGTTGTGCTAATGTTTGATTTCACTGTACTTTGATGGGCTTGGTAAGGTGATGACACTTACATTGTTTTATTGTCATTAGCTGTTTGTCTTCTATGCTTGAAGGAAAGGATTGTGTGACATGCCTTTAAATGCTAGAGAAAATACATTCAATAAAGTTTTGGTGACTTTGGAAGTGAATAAGTGAAGTAAAGTCTACATTTGACCATCATTTTGGGAAAAAAAAATGCTATAATTGAGGTATAGACTTGATTGCGGTCTACACCAGGTTTCTTATCTAGGTTTTATAAAATATGAATAGGAAAGAAAATTAGTAGTGAGGGGGCTGGGGATTTAGCTCAACGGCACAGCGCCTGTCTGGCAAGCACAAGGTCGTGAGTTTGACTCCCAGTACCGGAAAAAAAGCCAAAAAAAAACCCCCCCCAAAACCCAAAAACTCAAAAATGAAAATTAGTAGTGAGGAAGAGGAGTGAAAGGAGAAATGAGTAAAAGCCAATGATTAAATGAAGCAAACAAGTGATGAAAAGTGAAAAGAGCATGATTTACCGGTAGAGATGGAGAAAGTTATGAAGGACATTAAAATGTCGGTGGAATCAGCAAGTAAGCATCCAGGATTGCAGCCCATGGTTCTCCGACCCTTCTAACAGGATGTTGTAAAGATGTAGTACAGTAAACCACGGTGTTTCTAGGAGGGAAGCTGCTGTCTAGATAAGGAAGCCCCATTATTCCGTATTATTATTTTCCTTTCATGTGGGGTGGATGTACCAGTGACAGTTGGAGTTTCCTTTCAGCCAAATAGCTCCCATATGCTGCATAATGCTTCTGCTGATTAAAATCCTACAGAAGATTTGGGCTGTATCTGGAACAATAGCAGTCTGAATTCAATTTCTCAGTCTTCTGGGGAAGCAAAGATAATCAAATTTCCCCCTTCAGCAACTTTGGGACCAAGCCATTTGCTGAGAAGACAATGGATGCGAGTTGCACATTTTCCATTTGTACACCTGCCGCCTGTTAATCATGAATTTCTGACACTCCGTGTGTATGTGTGTGTGATTTGTTTCCCCTTTCTTTTCACCTCTTATGGGCTTTTCATCATTTCTGCAAAAGCTAGTTATAGAAACACATAAGAAAAAGTAGGCAGATCTGTAGGGAGACAAAGTTATGGGTGACGTGAGGAAACACAATATTCAATCAGAAATGTGGCCTCCAGTATGCTTTAAATTCTATTATTTTGTGGCCTGGACAAGTAGTTTAATACCTCTGAGCTATGGTCTGTAAAATGCACAGTGCTGTCTACATCTGAGTGTTTCCTTATAGATTAAATCACACAATTTATGCTTTGTATTGGGGAAAAATCTGGGCACTGAGAACCTCAAGCACTCTGTAGGAAGTTTCCCTTCAAACGCCTTCACCCAGACTCAGTTAAACTATAACATGCCTTCTAGCAGCCGAAAACCCAGTCCCTGGGACAACCCAGGCCTCCTGGAGCTCCTCCCACGGAAAGCCTCCGGCTGCTGAGAGGACTTGCTCTCTGATCTAGCCAAAACTTGAGGATGGATCCCTTTTTCTTAGTGCACTAACTCAAAAAGACTTCTGACTGTAAATCCTTTTTCTGTTCTTTTCAGATGCATGCATCTCATCTACAACTCAGGAATGTCTTTCAAAACCCCAAAGGCCATTTCTTTGAGAGGTAACCATAGAAGGGTAGGCACCCTGTCTTCCAGGCTCTTTGAGAACACCAAACCCTAACTTCCATAACTGTGAGTGAGCAGACACACCTGGCCTAAGTGAGTTACGCTGACCAAACCTGCGTTTCTTCACTTGACTCCCTGACTGAAAATACCCAGCCACTTCAGTTTAAATCAGAACGGAGTGCATCTCTTTCCCATAATGTGGTCATTAACTAAACAAAATGTTGTTTGAACTGGTTTAAATTTTGCTTAACTCTGGTTACCTTCGGTAGAAGAGAATGGCTTTTTGGTGACCCTGACACAATGCTGTATTCAGGTCTCTTTTAATTGTATCTATACAAGTTTCCTGAAGTTGGATTTTGTCAGGAAAAGTCAGGGTAAGAAACTGGAAAAAGGTGAGAAGTTTGTTCGGTGTTTTGGTCCTATTTCTGGGGAAAAGGCTGAGGGCGTGTTGTTGTTTTTTTGTTTATACACTTGGAATTAAACCCTTGATCTTCTCATTAAGCTATTTTTCTAGCCCTTTCTGTTTGTTTTTATTTGGAGACAGGGTCTCTCTAAATCACTAAGTTACCCAGGCTGGGCTTGAACTTGCTAGCTTCCATTCATAAGTTATGAAGTTCTGAAATGTCATTTCCCAAAAAGCTTTTGTTATCTTAACTTAAACTGAGATGGAATGTAAAATGGATCCAGCTTTAGGCAAGGCTAGGACGATGATGAGATGTCAAGAATAAAGTTAGAATGCCTTTCCTTCCTCTGCCTCCTGCTAATACTGGATGTGGGGTCTTCATCTGCTGAAAATGGAAGTTAAAAACCAGATTAAGAGTGTGGGAATGCAGGAAAATCTTAATTCAGAAGGAAAAGAGAGAGGGAGAAAGGGACTTCACCGTGAGCTGAAGGAGACAGAGAAGAGGAGAAAAACCAGGCTAGCCCTTCAACAGAGAAAGGAGCAAGCTTTTTATTGGGTTGCTGGAGTGAGTTAGGGTCTGGTTGATCATCATCTGCGCTCAGCCTAATGTGGTAGACAGGAGCCTTCTGGGAGCTGGGGGTGGAATATTCTGAATTAGATCTAAAATGCCTCCCAAAGTCTGGTGAGCTCAGAGGCGGGGCCCGGTCAGAAGTGGTCACTACGGTGTGATCTGGAAGGTGGACGCTTGTGCAGGCTCCTCCCTTCACTCTCTCTGCTTGCCGTAGGTTGAGCAGCTTTCCTCTGAGACGCCCTTCTATATGACACTGCTCCTTAGGAGGCAGCTGACCAGTGACCGAATCCCCCAAAACTCTGAGAGAAAGAGGATAGCCTCTCTTACTGTAAATTATGGGTGCTGAGTATTTGGTCTCAGTGGCGGGAAAGTGATTGGTATAAAAGGCAGAGGTGCCGGGCTTTAGCCTTCTCAAGTGAAGCTCAGAGCTTTCTAGCAAAGCAGGCTCTAAAACAGATCTCAAAGCTATCCAGTCTGCGATGATAGAAATGTACTATACCAGAATGTCCATACGGTAGCCGCATGCGACTACTGGGGACCTACAGGTGGGCTGACAGAAACAGCGGAAATGAACATTTAATTTAACCTGAAAGCATTCAAATATAAAACACACGGTGACTACTCTGATAGAGATCACAACTCTAAATCGTGCCGCGTTTGCCTCTTAGTGAATTTTTTTCTCAGACAGACTGCCTCCATGTGGTATCAGGATGGCTCCTGGAAGCTGCAGACTTTCCTGACTCTTTAAAAAACATGATCTCAAAGGAGAAAAACTGTCTTTTCCTTAGCAGGCTTAGCAGCTCCTGAAAAAGATTCTAATTAGCCTTGCCTAGGTAAATTATTGTGCAAGAGGATGAACACTTTTATGGCCCAGTCTGAGTCGCATCCTATTTTGAGCCATTAAGTTCCCTGCCCTTCTAGAATTGCTTTGACTTTAAAAGGAGCAGTTATCAAAGTGTGATTAAGAAACTGCAGGACCTTGTGAGGAAGGGTTGTTAAATAGAAGTTATAGGAGGGTGTTGTTCCTCCATTAGGCTCTAAGCCAGAATAAGAACAAAAATGGTCCCTCATACTAAAAGTCCCCATCACAAAACAGAATCTAAGTTGTTATCTGGCCTTCTGGGAAATCAGGAGCTAATGATAATAACATTTCCCAAGTAGACCGATGTTCATCACCAGGATAATGAACTGTCTTCTGCCTCAGTACTTGCAAAAAGGTAATCTGAAATTAACCAGTTATCTCTCTAGTCTTTCTCTATCTCTGCCTTGTAGGGAAAGTAACTTTGCAATGACATACCCCTCTTGGTTTGAGGTTTTCTGCTTTCTTTGGTCTTTCTCTGCACACAGAACCAATGATTCCGCTCAGCTTATCAGAACACTTGTTTTAGTTGATGAAATAAAGTGTTGTTCAATTCTAGAACGGTGAATAAAGCTAATTAAGGTCTTTAAAGTAAATTTGTCATAATTTCGTGTCTTGACAGATCAGAAGTAGTGACAATGCATGATTGTGTTCTCAAAATACCATGCAGGGTTAATGATTGGAATATTTCTTCCTCAGCACGGAGGACTTGACACGTGATGTCCTCACTAGAAGTAATATAATTTGAGAGGCGAGGTCCTCACAATATTATCTTCAGCACCACCACCAGAGACCCACTGAAGACATCTTGTGGGTAGAGAGCAACAAGGAAAGGAAAACAAAGGTATGTGACATTATGGTGCTGTCATGTGACTCAGATAATTGGCATTTAGGTTCTCAAGCACATGGCTTCAGGCACACTGGAATGGAGCATGGCAGAATGCCTGAGAATGAAAGTGGGGGTAAGCATGGATGTAAGACTGAACATGATACAATCTATTGTTAAAGTCCTGTAAAGTTAAGATGTTTGTCTTATACATATTCCATCACTTAGGACTATTAGGTGCTCAAATTTTACCTATTGTTTCTGGGGCACACACACACACACACACCACATTTGTTTTTCCTTGAATAAATACAAGATTTTTCTGGACATTGTTGGTATTGGTTGTATGAAGCAATACAATAGCGTTAACTTCAGTAATTAATGTAGCCTTTAGATTGAGGGGGGCTAATTTCTGAAATCCTCAGAAGAAAGCCCACTGTTGGGAATATTAGCAGAATATGGGAGTATGCAGCCATTGTAAAATAACATAGCATATTGCTTGCTAAGATGTAACCATGACTTTCAACTAGTTTTGTATAACAACTTTCCTAACCCTCTCATGCTTTCCCCTAATACTCATTGCTTCATTTTGCATGTTGTTATAATCCAGCAATTAGAGGGTTAATTTCCTGCACAGGCGAACTCCAGGTCAGATGCTGCTCCAAACCAGTTACATTTATTGGTCAGGGCCGGGGAAATTCAGTTCCCTAAATCCCAATTGTACCACCATTTCCTGTTCTACTAACATTGTATTCAAATGTATCTACTCATTTAATTATTACTTATAAAATGTGACCATAGATATGAACAGTAATGGAGCATTTAAGATGTCTTGTTTGGGAAGTCCATGAAGTCTTTGCTTTATAGAGGATAAATATAGTAAAAAGAAGGAGTTGAGATCAGATTTTGTAGTGATGAAGTCTGCATTGACAACTCGGTAGGAGGCTATGCATACAATAGGAAACCCAGTACAGAATTATCTGCAGAGAACTACCCAGTCATGAGCAAAAACTTGCCACTGAATAGGTGTTATAAATAGTGGGGATAAAAGCAACGGTCAATAGGCTGTGTGCAATCAAGTGTCTCTCTGAGAGTGAACATAGGCTCACAGGTAGAGGAATTTCTGCTGCAGTTGGGCAAAGTCCTGTGTGTGTGTGTGTGTGTGTGTGTGTGTGTGTGTGTGTGTGTTTATATAGTCTTAACATAAATATAGTATTTGATCTACTTAGGTTTGTTCAGTTAGATCCTGCTAAAACTGCTATGGAGATTCTTATAGAGACTCAATAATTCAAAGATCTGGAAAGATTTACAGCCTACATTCATGACATATTGGGTCAATAATTCTGAGGACAAAACTATAGCTGTTAATGAGACTAAAATCTTGAGAGAAAGAATTCTACAGCTGGAGGCCATTGGGAATGAGAATCTATTCATTTTTAGTGTGTTGACGGCTTAAATTTTTGAAAGCTGCTGCAGCATAGTAAGTCTCAACTTTTTTGCCATGACAGATACATCATGCTAGAGATAGAGCCATGATTTCAACAGGTTTTAACTTCCTTTCTTTATATTTTACTTACTTATTTATTTTACTTTATTGGTACATGTTTGTACTACATGACTACATTCACTGTAGAAGATTGATACCTATGCATAACACATTTGTATCCCCTTCTTTTTCTCCAGTCCACTACCGCTTTTTTGTTCTTCTAGCATCACATTCATTTCTCCTACAAGACCTTATAAACTTAATTGCCACACATACAGATTGAAAACTAGACCGATAGGCCAAAGAACATATAAAACATGTAAGATAATTCTACTGTCAAGTATAACTTTACATTATGTGTACTGGATTACATTATCTTTTTTCCATCTCTTCTTTTTCCTATTAACTTTCTTTTATTTTATAACATATATATATATACATATATATATATATTTCAAATGATATTTATATATAGGAGAGACACCATGTGATAGTTAAGCTTTGTGTCTGACTTATTTCACTTAACATTATGTTCTCTAGGTGCATCCAATTTTCTATAAATAACTCAAGTTCATCTTTTTGTGGCAGAGTAGCACTCCAGTGTGTGTAAATACCATTTTTTTTTCCATGTATCTGTTGGACACATAGGCTGTTTCCAAGATTAAGTTATCATGAATTGCGCTGCTGTAAACATGGGTATGGATACATCATGTGGTATAGTGTCTTTAACTCTTTTGAGCAGATACCTAGAAGGAGAATAGCTTGTTCATATGGAATTTCTACTTCTAGTTTTTGAAGACACTCCATATTGATTTCCTTAGTGGTTTTATCAGTTTACAATCCCATCAACAACAAAGAAGGGTTTCCTTCTTCCAACAGCCCCACCAGCATTTGTTATTGGTTGATTTTTGATGAAAGCTATTCTTTCTGGAAGTGGGATCTCATTGCTGTTTTAATTTGCATTTCTGAAGTGACTAGTGATGCTGAACATTTCTTCATGCATTTTTTGGTCCTTTGTATTTCTTCATCTGAGAAGTGTGTGTTCATTTCAGATGTCCATTTTTAATTGGGTCTTTAAATTTGGGGGGGGTCTATTTTTTGAATTGTTTTATATTCCAGATAAGTGATGGCAAACCTTTTAGAGCTTTCAATGATACAAACAGTCTGCTGTGACACATGTGTCATAGGTTTGCCACTACTGTTCTAGATATTAGTCCTTTGTCTGGGGAGTAGCTGGCTGTTATGGTTTGTAACTGGATGTCCCCCCAAGCCACATGCAGTCATGAGGTGGTCTTAGGGGCTGGGGATTTAGCTCACTGGCACAGTGTCTGCCCGGCAAGCGCAAGGTTGTGAGTTTGATTCCCAGTACCGGAAAAAAAACAAAAACAAAAAAACAAAACCGAAACAAATAGAGTTTATAATTGATTCATGGTCCAGTGATGGAGTTAGGGATGTGAGTGCTACACCTGCCCTGGGGTAGGCAGTTTGCATACAATGTAAGGGAGGAAAAGAGGCTGCTTGGGGATGCTCCTCCCTTTTGCTCTTGTAGCTTTTACTGTCTTCTGCCACCAGGAACAGTTACCCTCTGCTTTGTGCCACCCTACCAGCTGAGTAATGGACTGAAACCTCCACAGACTGTGAGCTAAAAAAACCTTTCCTTCCTTCATTTTGGGCATATTGGGTATTTTGTCTCAGCAACAAGAGAAAAGTAACCAACACACTGGCAAAACTTTCTTTTCATCCTATAGGGTGTCTCTTCACTCTGTTAGTAATTTCCTTTGCTGTGCAGAAGTGTTTTGTTCTGATTCAGTGTGATCCCATTTGTTGATTCTTGGTATTATTTCTTGTGCAACCAGTGTTTCACTCAGAAAATCTTGCCTACATCTGTGCCTTCAAGAGTTTTATCCTTTTTGTCTTCCAGTAAATTAAGTGTTTTTGCTCTAATGTGTAGGTCTGTGATCCACTTTGGTTTTACTTTGCTGCGTAGTGAGAGATGTGCCTCTAGAGTCAACTTCTGGTGTGCAGATAGCCAGTTCCCCCAGAGTCATTTGTTAAAGAGGCTATCTTTCCTCTAGGGAAAGGATTTAGCTCTTTTGTTAAAAATAACAGCTGAGTGTGCTTGGCATTGTTTCTGTATCTACTATTCTATTGATCCATGAGTCTGGTTTTTTTGCCAATACCATGCTGCCTTTATGACTCTGGTTTGTAGTATAACTTGAAGTTCTTAACTGGCGTCTCTCCCTGGCCTTGCCCAGGATTGCTTTTGCTGTTCAAGGTCTCTTCTGGTTCCATATGAATTTTAGGATTGGTGTCTATGTTTCTTTAAGGAACGTTACTGGTATTTTGATTGGGATTGTGTTAAATTTATATAACAGTTTGGGATATATGGCCGTTTTCACTATATTGGTTCTACATATACAGGAACAAGAGATATCTTTCCATTTTCTGGTATTCTCTTCAATCTTCTTTTCAGAGTGCTGTAGATTTCTTTGTAGCAGTCTTTCACTTCCTTTGTTAGGCTAATTCCAAAGTATTTCGTTTTGGTTCATGTGACTGTGGAGAGTGTCGTTTCCCTCTCAGCGAGTTTGTTATTGCTCTACAGGAATGCTATTGATTTTTGAGTGTTGACTTTAAATCCTCCTGCACTTCAGAATTTGGATAATAGTTCTAGGAGTTTTCTGGTGGAGTTTTTTAGGTTCCTTTCTTTAAATCTCCTTTTTTCTCTTTTCTCAGATACAGACCAAAGCTAAGTAAGGTGGCTTCATGTTCTCTAACTTATCACTTTAAAATGTGTAGTGGCACACACCTGTAATCCTAGCACTTGGAAGGCTGAGGCAGGAGGATCGTTGAGAGTTTGAGGCCAGCCTGGGCTACAAAATGAACTCAAGCCCATATGCACTGCATAGCGAAACCCTGTCTTTAAAAAAGACAAAAAAAATTGTGAAGAATATTTTAAGTTTGTAAATTCTAAAGGTGAACATCTCAGAGGTCAGATTTATAAATCTTGCTGTCCCATCATGGGACAAGGACGCATGAGTCAGCAGTTTAGGCCTGTGTTCCTTCAGTTGGATTTGTTTGCTAAGGAAAACCACGGTAACTGCTTGACTTCTGAAGGTCCAAACTCTGCATTTGAGAGCATTTAGCATTTAGCCAAGTGGCAGAGCAGCAAGCTCGTTCTGAGTAAGATGTTTGAAGAAGTAAGAAGGGCCATGTGTCATTAGCTGGCATGATTTCACTTGCAAATCACGTATTGGCAAGAGCTGGTTGGCAGCAGATGGCTGAACCCTTCCATGTTTCAGATCCCGGACCTATCCTTTCCCATGTTGAATAAGAAATCTAATTAAAAGCCTTTTTATCGCCATCAAATTAATTATAAACAAGCCTTTCTATCTGGTAGGCAACTAACCTGTCTGTAACAAGCTTCCGCTCCACAAAGGCTCTGTTTGCAAGTACTCATATAAGTGTTTTTCCAGGCTAACTTACTCAAAATAAAAATACTTATTTTCTTTTAAATTTTATATCACATGAACTATGACTTAAGCCAAACACAAGTCACTTAGTTACCATTTAGGATATCAGTGGCTATTACCTTAAGACTACTCGCTAAGCTAGTGTCAGTACTTT
The DNA here is from genome assembly GCF_000276665.1 of Chinchilla lanigera. NCBI lineage: Eukaryota > Metazoa > Chordata > Mammalia > Rodentia > Chinchillidae > Chinchilla > Chinchilla lanigera. Next base: position 7,643,132 of record NW_004955427.1, on the reverse strand, counting down.
TTGTTAATTTAGTGAAATTTGTGAAAGACAACTTTCTTCCAACTAAATAATTGCCATTGCACATGAGATCTTATAAATCCTGATTTAAAAGTTTTTTATCATATGGTGGTACAATTAATACCAGAAAAAAGGACATATGTTTCATTAATTTCCCTGTCACTTCATGATTGTATGAGGAAGGGAATGATGTTTTGATGCCATCTGTTTATGACCTGAAAAAGTCCACACATGCTAATGCACCACAGAATTTTAAGAGGAAAAATCCACAGGTGTGCTAAATTTTAGTAAGCATAAAGAATTTTGTCATTATTTTCCTTGCACATAAAAGTTTGTAAATTAATAACTTATGCTGTGTATAATTTTGGGTGGAAAGTGGTGCTATTACATTTGAAAATTATGTGGAATGATTACATCAACCTAATTACCATATTCATCACCTCTGATATATATATGTTAAAATATTTAAATATATAAATTCAAGATAAGTAAATGCACTCAAGGATGATGACACATTTCAGCAATCCAAGTACTATGGGAGGTGAAGGAAGGAGGATTGCAAGTTCAGACCCAAATGGGAGAACTGTGATTTTGAGACCCTGTCTCAAGATGGTAATTAAAATGGAGTGAGAAGGCAAAGACTATGGGTTCATCTCCCAGAAATTCTAAAGAAAGAAAAGAGAGAGAGAGAGAAAGAGA
>NW_004955427.1:7570371-7642271 GCF_000276665.1 Chinchilla lanigera | reverse complement strand
ATATATAAAACAGTTAAGATGGTTATACTATTAATTTCTCTTAGTTCATTGAAAAGAAAAGGTTGTACTATGATTGTTTGGACAATTAAATGCTTGTGTCTTGTACTTTGAGTAAATAAATTAAAGATAACAATATAACAATATGCAATCTATTAACCATTGTTACTCTCCTATATCTTGTTTCTAAATTTGGGGATTTTTTTTTACTTTAAAATAAAATTAAAAATAAATACATACAAAAAAGAGAGTTATCTCTAGTTTTTGCTGAGGCTATGAAATACTGAAAAGGGCATAATTTCTGGTCTTACAATAAAAAACATTCTGTATAAATTCAGCTCATTTATTCTAGGACTCACCTGACACCTGAGGTTATGGAGGAAACCAACTAAACTAAAATCTAAAATAAAGTCCTTTACCTGAAAGGAGAAACCATCTATGAGCATTTGCTGTTCTGGGATAGATGCTGGATCCCATAAAATCTCTTCAAAATAATCCCACACAAAGGTTTAGCAAATTGCCAAAAGCTGACCTTTGTCTTAGATGAGTATATAGAAGCCCTGCAATCTCTGGTCAGGAAAGGGAATTACACATATGTGCATGATATGTGCATGATCACCACACCTCTTGTCAGGTACTGACGAGAGACATCAGGATATGAGACCCAAAACACTCCATCTTGGTGTGAAAATGGGGGAGGAGCTGAAAGATATAGTGGAAAAAGTAAAGGTGCAAAAACCTCCTTTAAAACATTCTCCACTATCAGGGCTGGGGCTTTAGCTCAGTGGCACAGCGCCCGCCTGGCAAGCGCAAGGTCATGAGTTCAATTCCTGGTAATGGAAGAAAAACAAAAAACAAACAAACAAAAAAACAAAAAAACCAAAAATCAAAACAAAGTAAAAACATTCTCCACTATCTTTTTTATGAAGTAAATGATTTCCACTTCTGTTGAATGGCAATATATTTATTCTGTCACCCTCAGGCCACAAGTGAACATCCACTGCAGACATGTATAGATGAACAGAAAATACTTTGTGCCCAGATATTTTAGAGACCTCTTTCTTTCTTTCTTTCTTTTTTTTTTTGGTACCAGGAATCAAACTCAGGACCTGGCACTTGCCAGGCAGGCACTTGTGCCACTGAGCTATACCCATGGCCGAGATCTCTTTCTATTGAGGTAAGAATACATCCACAGAAAAGGCCGCATCCCAAGACCTTGACAAAATGCCCACTTCTGAGGTGGAAAAACAGAGAACGACTCTTGTGTTTCACCTCCTAGCTTCCTCACAGAGCAGCAAGTGACCTATATCAGCAAATGACTGTACAAACCTGGGAGAAAGATCAAGTGAGGAGGGAGCGCTTTCCTCAGGTACAGACACAGAGGGAGCCCCAAAACGGATGGAAGAGCAGATACTGGGAAAACCTGGAGTGGTATGCACAAAGAACCACCAGAGAAGCTTAAGGATTCTGGTGCCCTAAGAGTAGCTACAGCAAACAAAACACAAAAATGTAGCTAAACTCCAGAGTAAAAAATTGGAAACCTAGAATAGGAAGAGAAAAGGCATACCTAATCCTAAATGTAAATGCTATTTAGAGTTGTTGCTATGTTCTGCATGTGATATCGTGATTTTAGTCAAAAGGCAGATTCACAGAAAGGCAAAAAACAAAAACTAACACTGTCAAGAGACAAAACCGCCAACACAATTTTGTTGAACTAGGAACTGGATGCCGGGATTATCCAAAGCAAAATTGAAAATAACTGAATCATGTCAGAAAGACTCTAGAACAGTGATGGCAAACCTGCAGCACCCATGCCAGAGGGTGCTGTTCATTATCGCCGAAAGCTCTAAAAGTTTTACTATTGCTGTAGAAGAAAAGGTAGACACATGAATGAGCAATGAATTTCAGCTAAGAGATGCAAACTTTGGGAAGGATTCATGTGGAAAAGTAAGAAATGAAAACTTACAGAAGAGAAGAATGCCACTGAGAGACTCATCAGTACAAACAATACAGTAGAGAAAGTAAAAACAATATTGAAGATATATCAAGAAAAGTTTCTAGACCGGTAAATATGAAATAAAAAACATAATGTATCCAAAAGCTGAGGGGAAATATTAAATGGTTTAATAGGATCGCAACTGGGATCACAGAAAGATGAGAAATTGAACAGAAGATATGTACATGAGTTGGTTAGGGGCTTATTTTTGCAAGGGGAACAATATAATACAGGACACACATTTTATATATAATAGTCACCCAAAGAATGATATACAAGAGAGTGCAGGAAATCTGTCCACACAACATAGACCAAGAATCCAGCTGAGGGCCTGGATCCCGCGATAATGTCCTGCTCGAGTCCAACTTAAGACCAGAGCTCATAACAGTGCTTCCCACAAATCCAACTGGAAGCCCAGACCCCATAACAATATCTCATGCAGGCCTGTTTCATGCATCTGCACTGGGAAGGTCTGCAGATAAATGGTGGTATCTAGAAAGTCTGTGCCAGCGGGATGAAGGATCTGTGCTAGCAGGCTGAGAGATCTACCCTGGAGCCAGGAAGTGAAGCTCGGAAGAACCAGAGCTTCCCTGAAAGGTACTACAGCCATCTTCAGCAACAGTGAGGTCCTGAGCTTCTCTGATGATCAAGATGGCCGAGTTCCCATCAGGGAAGCCAACGTAGTAAGCTTCTCAGGAGACCAGCAGTGCACCATCGTCCCCTCCAGAGCCAGGAAGCAATGCTCAGAGTGAGGACCAGAGCTCCCCAAAAGTGAACGGAAGCTATTCTCAGTACCAAGGAGGTCCTGAGCTCCTTGCAGGATGAAAACAGCCAAGTTCATCAGGTAAGCCAGCATGATGAGCTCCACCAAAACAACCAACAGCTCCTCACAGCTTCTGCCAGCTGCCAACAGCCTTTCTCTGCTCCTAACAGCCTTCTTCTCCTTCACCAGTTTTGCCATTGCTGCTTCACAGTTGCTGCTGGCAACAATCCCCAGGTGGCCTCCCACACCCAGCACCGCGCTCACTCAGTTCAGCTGGGGGTTATAAATTGACCACCAGTTATCAATCCACTACAATATATAATCAACTATTGTGTCACTTTATAACGTGATTTTTTAATTTAAAGTATGTTCCATGTCATTAAATCTTTTTATTCAACATAGTTTTAAGTGGGTGCAAATGAACTCTAATATATTAGCAATCCTAAAGTTAAAGACAATGAATTTTTAAAAAATCTATGTATCTAAGAAAACTCATTGAATATCCAGTGAAAATATTTCCAAATATACCTAAAAATATAATTTCTAAATTAATATAAGACAAAGACAAAAAGAAATTCTTAAAAGCCACTGGACAAAAATATACATTATACATAAACAAACCGAAGATTTAGAACAGACTTTCATAGTGAACTATGAAATATAAAAGGCAAAGAAGTGACATCTTAAAAATGCCGGAATGAAGAAACTTGACACTGAGATTCTTTGCATATATTTTTAAAGTTTAAAGGAAAAGCCAGGTGTGGTAGAACAGACTAGTTACGCCTACACTTCAGAGGCTGAGGCAAGAGGGTTTCTGTGAATTCCAGGCCACGTTCAACTACATAGAGAGGTCCTGTCTCAAAAAACAAAAGAAAAATTAGGGAAGAATAAAGACTTTTTAGAAAAACAAAAGCTGAGAGAATGTATTACTACTAGATCTTTTATTAGAGGAAGTTCTTGGGAAATAACACCTAAGATGTCTGACAAATACTAGGATCTATATAAGGAAACAAAGCATTAGAAGTGGCATCTGTGAAGGAAAATAACTCATTTTCTTATTTTTAATTATTCTGAATTATAATTATCAAAAGCAGAAATGGTATCAATATGCTGCATATCTTTTGAGAAATGCCATGCAAAAGTATATAGAAATAGGAAAAGAATGGAATTATGTTGCTATACACAACATATAGTATAAAAGACTTTAGTTTGTAAACTTTAAACCATTTAAGCAAAGTGTAAACAATACTACCTAATTGGAGAGAATATATCAGGTATTAACCACACACACACACACACACACACACACACACACACACAAGACAGCTACGATAAATGTACTACTAATTTCTATAGTTCATTGAAAGGAACTTTTAATGATTACATTGTTTGATCTTTTCACATGCCTATACCTGGTAATCTGAGCGACTATTTTGAAGATAACATATGCAATACAATAATCATTGGTAATTTCCTGTCATCTAGTTTTGAAACTCTGTATTGTTTTTATTGTTTTTTTATTTTCTTTAAAATAAAAAGGGTATATTTCAAAGGAGGTACAAATTTTGAATCAAATGAAAATGGAAATTTAAAACATTAAAATGTGGGAGCTACAATGAAGCACTGTATAGGGGCATTTTTATAATTTTTATTTACTTTTCTAGAGAAAAGCAAATTTTAAATAGCTGATTTAAAAATGTAAGAAACTAGAAAAAATAGAAAAATGAACCTCAAGCGTAATGGAGACTATAATAACAATTACAGCAGAAGTTAATGGAATTTGAAACCAAGATATACTAGAGGAAAATCAGTGTAAGCAAAAATCATTTCTGTGAAAGTATCAACAAACTAATGATACAGTCAAGCTAACTGAGTCTCTTAAAAAAAAGAGAGAAAAAACACAAATTGTAAATATTGCAATGAAAGAAGGTACACCATCAAAGTCTATACAGACATTAAAAAGTTAAAAAGAACTACAAAAATCTAGTTCCTGCAAATTTAACAAGTTATCTAATAGACAAATTCCTTGAGTGATACTAATTGCCCAAAATTTCTCAATAAGTAAATAACCCAAATACATATACATCTTTTAAACAACCTACACTTTTCTCCAGAGGAGACACCATCTCTCTTTTCATTTCTTTAGTTTATGGCTGTTCAAGATAAAAACATTCTTTAAAAGTACTTTGGAACCAGTACAGTCAGTGCTTGTGCTTATGAGCTGTGCAGAGATGGTCTGTAGGGGAGGTCTACAGGGGATCGTCTCCTCTGCTTCTCCTGGTATTTTAGGTATAGCTCTCCGGAAATTTCAAATGAGAGCCTGGGAATTTTTTAGCTCTTATTAGAATAATTTCTATCTCAGCAGTGGAGTACAGTAGAAAACTATTTTCCAGTGATTTCTAATTTAGCTCTTTATTCCTTGCCCCATGTAGCCTAATTAAATATAAAAGGGTGAAATTCTGCAGCCTGGATAATTTAACAGCTCCATTTTGGTATGTCTTTTTTCCCCCTTTTTTCCTTCCCTTTTTGCTTTTATTTTGCAGTGCTGGTGATTAAACCTTCAGCCTCCACACTGAGTGACATCCCTAGCCCTTTTCTAGTTTTTATTTTCACCCAGGGTCTTACTGTGTTGTTAAATTGTCCAGGCTGGGCTCAAACTTGTGATCTTCTTTCCTTGGCCTGCCGGAGTGCGGGGTAGCAGGCATGTACCACCATACCTGTCTTTTGTATATATTTTGCTCCATGGGGTAGCACAAACTACTTTTGGCTTCCTTTTGCTTTATAGAAGTCATGAGTCTCCTCAAAGAGAATCAAAGGAAAAGAGATAGCAGTAGCGGTGGCCAGAATATCACAGCATGATTTTCTAGCATCTGTTCCCAAGGCCCCAACACTCAGAGAGCCAGGTGATGCATGCACACTTAAAGGAGGTGTGCAACCTTTTCATTTGATTCTTAGCATTCAGCACCAGTCCAAGAACTGCTGAGAGGGAGAAAAACGGTCATCAGAATGCGTGCCCAGGTTTTCTGATTCCCAGCATCATTGTTATCTGGATTCTTTAAGTTCTAGTGGCTTCAGCTGACCTCTCAAGTCAAAATGTGTTCTATTTTTCTTTTTTTTTTTTCCATGCGGCTCCTCTACTTTTTCTTGCGAGAATATTGGTTTCTGCCAGTAATTCAATTTTAGTTGCATGTAAAATGCTGCGGTTTAGCCACATATGGAATTATATTATATATTTGTTTCTTGTTTATTTTTATCTCCTTCAGGAATGTGAACTCTGTAAAATCAGGTATTTTGGCTTGCTCTCTAATAAGTACTCAGTGTTTGAAAAGTACACAGAGCTGTCAGGGATTCAATATTGTGAAATAAATAGCTGAATTCATATAAGTGACCAACAATAAAACCACAACAAAAAGAATTTGTTTTGTAATGGTACGTACTGACTTATGACCAGTAATTTCCACGCCTACCCTTATTTCTGTTGATATACAATTTCTCAGGAAAAATATTTCATATTTTCAATACATGCTTTCTTCACACACGGGTATGTCTCTGGCTCTAATCAGGCAGCAATGCATGAATGTGTTTTGTGTTTGGAAATAGTCACTTTTTCTGTAGGACCAAAAAGAAGATCTCAATGAACAGATTATTTTATGCACACATTTACTTTTCCCCATCCTTGTAGAACCCTTCCAACTCCCTGGAACTTCATGCTTACTTCCTTCTTCCTTTGATCAAAAACTGCCCTTGTTCAGGATCTAGGTAAAAATCCACCTTTCATAGGAAGGCACTTGAGACTTCCCTTTGGTGCTTCGACTTCATTTATCACCATGAGATTCTTCTACATTTTAAGCCCTGGGTATTTTTCTCCTTCTAGCTGCCTCCTTGTCAAGCAGTAGTGACTGCCCCTGCCGGACAAGGTCCACACATGCCTTTGACCCTGTTCCCATCCTAGCTCCCAGGCTAGAGCAAGAGGTGATGCTTCCTTAGATGATTCTTCAGCGTTTCCTACTGCCACTTGCACTGTTTCCATGACAACATCACGGGCACCTCACTTGATTAGCACCAGTTTGTACTTAAGAAGCAGTGTCCTGGGTCTAGGGATTTAGCTCAGTGGCACAGCATCTGCCTGGCAAGCACGACGTTGTGAGTTAGATTCCTGGTACTGGAAAAAAAAAAAGGCAGTCTTCCAATTCTGGGTACACCCATGGGCTCAGGAACTCTCTTCTGCAGCAGAAGACATTTCTCCAAATAGTCCACCTACGCACTGTATCTAATCTACCCACTCTGCAAGAGTGGTTGATTCTCTACTTTCATGTAAATTTCCCCCCTTATTGGATTCATAGATTTCCACAATAGAAGCATTGCCACTAATGAGTATGCATGCTTCATCCTTCTCACTGAGAGATCCTCTGCCCTTTAGCGAGCTAAACTTTCTTTGTAGGCTGAATTTTTTATAGCTGTTGAAATGAATACGCTGGTCATGACTGTGAGGCCCAAATCACGCTGTCTGTCATGGAGGACACTGTTGGCGCATGTTTTATGTCAGCAGCTGTTGCATTTTCAGTTTTGAACTTGGCAGACCTTATCTTAAATATGCTTTGCCAAAAATTACAGCTCATTTGCCTTATTTTCCTCTTCTCTTAATTATAAAAGAAGGAAGGATCAAACAGAGAGCTAAAGTGAGGTCAAAATGGAATCGAACCTCTGGCAAATGACACTAAGTACTTACCAGCATCAGGTGTTTTGCATTTGTGTAGACACATATGTGTGTGTGTGTGTGTGTGTGTGTGTGTGTGTACATGTATGAGTGGAGTAAATTAGTGCCAGATTTTGACAGTAGAGAGCCAAGAAATTAATGGCTTGACTAACGCTTGGGGAAATTTCTGGCCAAATAAAATGTATACATATATTCTACATATTCTCCCTTGCAGCTCTGTAATGGCGTTTATTTCCTTTTCTAAAATTTCTTATATCAACTTTTCTCTTTAAAATTATTCTGCAGCATTGATTTAAAAGAAAATAAGGAAAATGTGTGATACTTGGGTCTAAAAAGTCCCCAGTCTTTTTCAGAAACTGTAGCTGCTGTGGACACAGACCTGGTGTCGGCTTCACTGACGCTCCTTCCGTGCCTCGGTCTCTCCCCTCCGGTGTACTTGCCGTGTATTACAGCTGGTGCTATACAAGTCAACGTGCAGTTCTGATCACCTCACCCTCCCCTGTTTTCAAATCCCTGCTGTTTCCTAATTTCTAACAGGATTAATCTCCAACGCTTTGGAGACAGAACGAAGGCCCCCACTGTGAAGCTTGCACCTCTTTCTAGCCTTCTGTCTGGAATCGCCTCTTTCTCACCTCTCCCTGTTTCTTCCTCTTCCATCTGGCCGGATGAATAATTCTAAGGAAATGTTCTTTTTAGAACATATCATGCACTTTACACGTATGAGAATCTCCTCATGATATTTGCATTCGCTATAACCTTTAAGTGCCCTTTTTTCCGTACCTTCTTGGATAATTCATACTGACCCTACAGGAACCAGCACAAACCATGCCTCAGTATGAAATCCTGGAGTTAGCTGTACAGTATTTCTTTGCTTTTATGTTTGTCTTGTCAACTAGTTGTGAATCCCCTAAGGGTTGAACAGTAACTCTGTTATCGGTGTTCCATTGTATTGGTATGAAAGGAGGAAAAAGAAAGCAACTGTCAGTCTTTTAAGGACAGCGCTCCTCCCTTGTGCTTGTTAGTACCACTGCTCAAAATTGTTGCCTAGCAGGTTCTGGTTTATCCAGGCTGACCCCTATCGGCGGCCTGTGTAAATGCTCGTTTGCTCTTGGGATGAGCTGCGCCCTCCTTTTATGTTGGTCCGTGAGGAGCCCGGCGGCGCCTCCATCATCCACACTGTTGTCCGCCCCTCATGGCTCCAGTGTGTGGGCTGATCCTCCCTGCAGGCTGCTGACCTCTTTTCACCTTGGCATATCTTCCGGGCGCTTTGTCGCCAGGATAAATAAATATATTCACTTTACTCTCACAACAGCTTCAGCAATATGTACTATTGTTATCTTGGTTTTATAGATGAGGACGTTGAGGCACGGAGAGATACAAAGTCAAAAGAACCAGGTTCAAACCCAAGGAGTCTGACAGCAATAGTCGGTGTTCTTAACCCAGCGTACTGTGGTCTTTTGTGCTGAACCTCACGGCTGAGTTGGAAGGTAAATTACAGTCCTCTATCGCCTTCAACATAACAGCCGCTCTCTCTCCCTCCTTAGACATTTTCGCTAAGCAGCACCTCAGTTCAAGAACTTAATTCTTTCCATGATTCTGGTTACAGACCAGATTGGACGAGAACAGAATCAAATTTCCCCATCAGATCAGCATTGAACCTAACCACTGAATTTGATTTGGTTCTCATCCAACTTGGTTTGTGACCAGAAGCACAGGAAGAATTAAGTTCACGAACTGACCTACCCCTGCGTATGAATGTATTCACTGAATCATGAGAAAATGGTAGTGCCATGATTGAAATTCTCATTTTGTTACTCTAAAGTATATGACCTATTTGCTAAATACAACGGCCTTTGTAATTCAGGTGTCCAAAGTAGTTTCTGAAGATTTATTTTTAAAGAGGGAGTGACCACTCCCCACTCTATGAAAGTATCTGTAACAAAGGTGGGTAGAGAAAGGATGAATAATTTTAGACTCTGAAAGGTTCTGCTATGCACTGACATTTTGTCTCATTTTTTCAACATAAATGCTTTGCTAAAAGAGAAAGAGAAAGAAAAAGAATCCAGCCATAATGGGATTGAAAGCAACAGAAATTTATTCCAGTGATTCAATTCCCATCCTATAACAGGGACCAGAGTGAATAAATTGAACTTTGTGTATTCAGCTGTCAGTTATTAAACACATGAACGGAAACCTATTCTGCAAAATTATCTGTGCAGGTTGTTGTTGCTTTTTCAGGTATGAGCATTTATCTCTTTAGGCTCTGCCATCATAATTATTTTTGCCTTTTAATCTGAACGCCAAATTGACCCATTAAAGAGACATCGCTGATTCCCATAGAACATTAGGGTTGTATATAGCAGTACATGTTTTAAGCATTTATTTCAATTAAACAAAAGTTAATAAAACTTAAAGCATCAAATCACTTGAACTGTTTCAGATATAGTTGTTAGTTCCTAAATGGAGTAGTGGTGTTTTATTGTTTTGTTATTTTCTCTTAAATGTTTAGCAGGTTACATTATATACATTAGAATATCTCTTTTTCTTTGTGCTTCGATATTGGTTTTGAGGCTAGCTGGCTTTCCTGGGAACTCTGCCTCTTCCCTCCGCATAAAGACTGACAATTTTCCTCGCTGTCTTTCCATGAGAGACTTGGTCACACTCATGCGGCGAGGAGTAGAGGACCCAACTTTTGACGTGAGTGGCTTTGGCCTTGTGACTGAATATTTTCCTGGCATCAGAAAGCTGGTGGGAAGATGTTAGCTTGATAAGTGGGCCATGTAGAAATGTATTCAGTGGAGAAAACAGAATCTCTGACAAGATGCAACGCACAGTGTAGTCTTAGCATTTGCTGTGACTTTTACTCCCAAATAAAGCATTTCTTTGAATTCTTTGGTATTGCAACCGATGGCTTTATGTGGATGGATAGCAACCAGATTCACTGGCTGTATGAAAGCGAATTACTTGTTTCTATTTGTCACCTGGAAGGTTACCTGCCTGTCCTATGAGCTGTGACCTTCAGCCTGTCTGCCAGCTATGCATTCAACTGGGTCTGTGTGCCCTGTCCGTGAGGCAGTCACTGAATTCTATCTGGACAGAGATGGGATAAATTACTTTCACTTCAACTCGTATGTTTTTAAACTTCTAAGAATAAAGACAATTGCTATTGGCTTTGAAGAGTCACACTGGTAGCATTGGAGTCGATGTCAGGTATTCTGCCTTTGAGTTTTTGTGTCATTTTGCAACCATCAGTATTCTGAAATTAGTGCTACTCATCTGATAAAGTAGACTTCATAAAAAGTTTTGGGGAGAAGTGTTTCTTAGGTCCAGTAGAGTACTTTCAGTCCAATACTACTGAGGACATACTGAATATAAAAGAAGTCGATCAAGTGATTCAGGGATTCAGTTAGTTAGATCTGGAGTAGAATCAACATTCCTTGGCCTTTTGTCACCTACATTTTCCTTTCTATCACACTGTTTTAAGGATGTGTAATGCATTTAAAAATAAAATTGTGACCGGGCATGGTACCACATGCCTGTAATCCCAGCGCTTGGGAGGCTGAGCAAAGAGGATCAGTGGAGTTCAAGGCCAGCCTGAACTGCACAGTAAAACTCTGCCTCAAAAATTAAATAAACAAATAAAATTGTTATGGAAATCTACTGAAAGCAGAGCATACTAATTGTCCTTAAATACCCATTAGCCTTTTTTTCTATAGCGATGGAACTTCAAATTTCAGCTTGGCACATGGGCACTAAGAATGATGACCATGTGGTTCAGCTTCTCTTTTCAGGTATAGGTAGCTGAAATAACTTCCAATGTATCAGAGCAGAAAAAGCACAGCGCACAGCTGCCCGGTAGCACCCTCATGGAAAGGGATAACTTCCCATTTCCCTGTTTACGTTCTCACTCACAAGAGCAGTGGTGTTGTCCTAATTCATTTTGGACCATGCCGCCAAGGGCAAAATGCTGGAGATAATAGAGAAGTGAGAAGAAAATGAGATCCCTGAATCTGCGGAACTCTCTCTGGCCCTAAATTGTTTCTGCCTAGACTTTCATGCAAGATAGAAATAAACATGCGTCTTGTTTTAACTATTGCTATTTACATCTCAGTTGCAGCAGCTGAATAGTGTGATGTTAAATAGCTGGTAAATTTTATGTTGTGACTTAATATTTTAAAACTACCAAATTTAAATGCAATAAGTGGCTACTATGCTTGTGTAAGGGATGGCAGTCTTGGAGTTAGAGCATTGCCAACATACACTATGGGAGACAGCCTTCTTTTCCACGCAGAAACCTTACATAACCCTGCAACGTGGCTCCCGTATTGTCTCTCTAACCTCATCCCTTTCTTCTCTGTCCCCGCGAACTTCTTCGCTATTCCTAAAAATACCAGCTTGGGCAATGCTCCCTCCTCGGGGCATATGCTGTTTTGTTCTTGTTATTTCCCTCTGCAGCAAAACTTTTTGCCTATTCACCTGTGTAGGTCATGTTGTCTCTACAATTTTAGAGTTTTGTTCAGTTTTTATCTTTTCATCAGGTTCCCCACTGATGACTTCATTACATTTCATCCTCCATTGCCTAGCACTTGCATAGCCTTTGCGATCTTAACTTTTTTTTCTGCATTATGTATTTCTTTTTTTTCCCTTCTCACAGAAGCAGTAGCTGTGTGAGAGGATGCCCTTGCCTGTGGTCCCAGCACACTGAATGGCACTTACATGTACCGGATAAACATCTGTTAAATGCACGCATGGATTAACAAGCTTTCAATAGATATGAATGATTTTACGATCTATTTAAAAGAGATTATATTATGCTGGTAACTTTATTTTTGGAAGTATTTGTAAAAGGAATAGTACGATTTATTCGGCAGAGTTACAGTAGTACACACTAAAAAAATAGATTGTGGGCCCTTAAGAGAGAGTCGCATTACAGTCTAGGACTGGATTCTTAAATGTGATTTTAAAGTAGGCGGGACATTTAGACTCCTGCGTTCTACACCTTCGGGTTCACATCCTTTTTCTTGCATGGTAGAAGCCCGTTTACTTGGAGCTTACTTTTCTTGCCTTAATAAACTTTGCCGGTGTTCCTTACCATGCCCTACATCTAGTTCTTTCTTTGCTGCATATAAGAACCTGGAAACCAGTCCCTTACCCCGTAACCCATAGTGACAGTTAGTTAGCTGGGTAGTTTTTCAACTCTCCCTTTAGGTCTGCTGCTCCCAATGGGTTCGTGCCATCCCTCATGACTATGCTGAGCTGACACACGCTCAGACATGGGTCTCTTGTGTCTGCTGTCAATATTATGGCTTTGTTCTCTACTTCATCGGCATCTATTCCCTTTGCTCCCAGAATCTGTTGTTTTTACCGCTGGTGGAAACTCCCGGAATCCTGTTTTTTTTCTCATCTGTAAGAGGCTACTTCTTGCTTCCAGAGTAATTGATCACTCCGTGAGACACAAAGTGGCATCCTGCCGCTACTGATGGTCTTGGAAAACTAAAACTGCTACTTTCAGGTTTATTTAGGAAGCAAGTTCAAGGAGTTTCAGAAGCCCTGTAAGGAGAGATCTCAGTGTCGGGAAACACTGTGAAAGACCAGAAAGGAGCAAACAGGATTACGTGGTGTTCCAGCTCCTGTAACCTTTGCAGCTCCTGGCTGATTGCTTCCTTTGAGCTCATTTGCACACAAGTGATTCTTTTTCCTACACAAATGCAAATGAAATGTGTCAGCTGGACTACAATTGATTATTAGCCTGCAACTGATATTGACAAGTTTTGTATCTCTTTGTATATTCATTTCAGAATTCCTGATTGTCTTTACAGTATACGTACAGCCCTTAATTTTTTTGAGGGTGCTGTAATATCTTTTTTGTTCTTTCATTTACTAAGTTTAACATAACCTTTGACATATAGTAATTTTATTTTTAAATAATTTTATTTTTTAAAAAATGTGTCTTTTTCATCAGAAGTTCAATGATGACCTCTCCTTCTGAGCAGGCTATGGAAGGAAGGTATCTGAAATGGTTGCAATATGCATGCATTTCATTCTTTCTTTTTGTACCTCAAGCAACCTATAACAAAACAAAGCAATACAAAAGAAACATTAAAGCAAGGAAAGATCAGTCAGATTTTTCTTTTTAACTTACCTCTATCCAGTTTTTTATACCAAAATTCTCAACATTAATGATGCTCATAAAAACAGTTGAATTAAGAAATCCTACAAATATGATATTTATAAAACAGCATTTTTTTAACTTACTGAATCTTTGTCACATGAAAAGTTTAGAATTTACCAATATATTAATGTAAGAAATAGACCAGCAAAGAACAAAAAATCTACAATTATGTAAAATGGAATACGTGCAATATTACTAAAGTTGTGGTTAAATACTATTTTCATATATAAAAGTTAACATATGTAAAGTGTTTCAAAAACTTCTTATGTATGTTAGTATAAATATGATTTCAGGAAACATAATCAGACTATTAGGAATAGTCTGGAAATTGACATCCCATGAAATCCTTATTGTTTCTGTTAATTATATTACACATTATCATTGACTGTTCACATAATAAATACATGTTCAAAATCAAGACACTGGTTGGTTTAATTTTAATGAAAAGTAGTTTGTGAGAAGTTATATACAACCTTTTATGGATAATATCTACAATTTATTTCTCTACTTCCTTTCTCAGATTACTCTTGATAAGAAATTTTAGCATAGTTTTATCTTTTCCATTATTATTTAAGAAATCTATAGATGAATAGTCAAATCAAGTAATTTTTAATGTTTCACTTTCACATAATTCTTTTCTGATTCTAAGGTTGAAGAAGTTCTAGTGATTACTGAAATAGATAAATTTAAATACTGAAAAGCTCTAAAAAGAATAATAACAAGTATTAATATTAAATAACTAATAATCCAGGAATTACAAATTTGTTTTTTAAATAATTCAAAAATGGGTTTAGAAACAGAAAATAGCTATATTTAATCTTTTTTGTTGAAAGGTGAATACAGGAGTTATGTTGAAATTACACACTCAAAAACCTTGCAATAAGCAATATTAAGGGAAAATTTCTGAATTGATAGAATTATAATTATATTAGGCCTTTAGTATTTATGTAGTATAATTGACAAAGTTTTCAGTGCTGTGAAAGTCCAAAAACTAATTTAAATTGACTGAAATCTGAACATTGTCACATACATTTGGAACAATATAAACAAAGGATAAAATAAATTGAAAGAGCAACTGAAATGATTAATATACTTCAGAATTTCACTTGAGGAGCAAATTAAAGTGGAATAAATATAAATGAATGAAAATCAAGGCCATATTTTATTCAGATATATATTAATTAATATAACAGGGTACTTTTTTAAAGGTCACCACATATGACATTATTTGCTAAAGATGTCTCTTAGGAGAAAATGAATGAAGGCCAATTGAAATGAACAGTCAGGGGATGGTTTACATGGTATATTTTCTGAACAAGATAAGCACTCTAAAATCTTTTTTAGGTTTATTGGTGATTTGGAAACAATTGGGTGTGAATATGAAAAAATTAACCTGACTGCTTGTTGAGGGGTTTCGGATACGTACTAGATACTACGCCTAGTGATTTTCATGTTCCTCCTCACCCAGTCCTCCAGTCTCCCTATGTCATAGCACTGAACTCCTCAGTCTTCTTCAGTTACGCTAACATAAGCATTCTGCATTAATCTGCCTTGTGATTGTTTATCTTTCATTCAGCTCTCTCTCTTCATGAAGATGGATATCACCTATTGTATCACACTACTGAGTAGAAGACAAATTAGTGTAAGCATGAAACCACTATTTTCTTTTAAAAAAACTATTGCACCTAAACCCTAATGAATTCTACCTCTTTTTGTTTTGTTTTGCTTTGCTTTGTTTTGTTTTTTTCCAGTACTGGGAACTGAACGCACGACCTTGTGTTTGCCAGGCAGGCGCAGTGCCGCAGAGCTAAATCCCCAGCCCCTCTACCTCTTTTTGAGTACAACATATATGCTAGTCACTGTTCTAAGACCTTTCTTAACATCACACTAGTAAGCCTCCTGGTCATTATGTATGGTAGATCACAGACCCACATTTTTTTGCTAGAAAATACAGGTTATATAAGTCACTCAATGCTACATGGCCACTCAGTGGTAGGTTCAAGGTTAAAATTATCTTTGGCTTTGAAGCTTGTTTTCTCACTTTACTATTGTATCATTTACCTGGTAATAGTAGCATGTGTTATTCTAAATTTATGCACACTTGCACACGCACACACAAATATAAATTTCCATGCCGTGCATAGATACTAAGTTATAGTTCAGAAAATTTTAAATATATGTGTATCTGTGGTATCACCACACAGACAAGATATAGAAGGTATATTTCACCTCAGAATGTTCCATCATCCTTCTTCCAATCTATCCCCAACAAATAGGCAGAGACTATTTTGTTTTTTATTCCTGTGGAATTTTTCCTTTTCCTAAACTTTACATAAATGAAATAATAGTGTATGTGCTCTTTTGAGACTGACTTCTTTCACTTGCCATAACGTTCTAAAAATTTTTCTATGTTCATCTTTTTCATTGTCATATTACTTATATTTTGTTAATTTTTATAATTTTCTGTCTTTAATGCTATTATAAGTGAAATGTTTTGTTTTTTAAATGTTATTTTTTATTTTTCCTACTACTACATAAACATACATTTGATTTTGTGTGTTGATCATGTATACTTTAAAATTGATGAATTCACTTATAACTTCTTCTTAGGGGATGGGTTGTATTTCTCCAAATTCATATGTTAAAGCTCTAGTACTACTGAATGGGATTATGTTTGAAGATAGTTTTTAAAGAGGTGTTTAAATTGAAACAAAGCCCTGGTCATTTCAAAGATGCAACTTAAAACAACACTGAGATTCCATCTCACTCCGGAAAGAATCAACCAATAACAAATGCTGGAGGGGCTGTAGGGAAAAACGAACACTTCTCCACTGTTGGTAGAGTGTAGACTGGTGCAACCATTGTGGAAATAAGTGGAAATCCCTCAAAAACTAAAATTAGAGGCTCCATTTGACCCAGCTATTCTCCTTCTTGGTATCTTCCCAAGAGAATTAAAAGCATCATATCACAGCAACATATGCACTCTCATGTTTATAGCAGCACAGTATGTAATAGGTAAAGTTTGGAAACAGCCCAAATGCCCATTGATCAATGAATAAATATAGAAGATATGACTTTTTTATACCATGTAGTACCATCTTACCTTTTTAATGGAGTCATTAAAAAAGGATAAGCTTGTGACATTTCTAACTAAATAAGTGCATCTTGAGACCATACTCTTAATCACATATATGTTTAAATGTCTCTTTGTTTTTCTGATATGAAAAACCAAAAGGGTAAATAAGGACTAAAATATATAATAGGTATTTTGAAATAGAAATAAAATGTTCAAATGGGAAGGGGGACTAAGGAGGAGGAAAGAGGAAAGGAAGGATGGGAAAAGAAAAAAAGAGTAGAAGGAAAAAATGGAAACAAAGCTTTTGTAAGTGAGGAAGGTAGCAGGGTTTGAGTGGAGGGGAGGGTAATCAAAAAAAGAGAAAATATTTTACGTACAGGTACAAATTCCCTATGATGAATGTTATCATTATGTATATCTGAAGTACTACTAAAATTAATTTAAAATGGGTTCTAATTCAATATGACTGGTATCATTAAAGAAAGGAAACTTAAACAGAAAGAGGTCACAGAAACACACACACACACACACACACACACACGCACACACACAGCACTCCTCTAGAGGCAGAGGGTAGTGTCTATAGACAAGGCAATGAGAGAAGCCTGAAATACAAAAACCTGCTGTTATATTGATCCTGAACTTTTAACCTCCAGAACTGTGTGAGAAAATACATTTTTTAAACTTAACTCTGGGCTACTTTGTTTGTTATGACAGCCCTAGCTCCCTAATTCTATCATTGCTTTTTGTTGTTGTTTGAGGATTCTCCATAAGAATTTATACATAAATAATTATGCCTTAGTTTTCTCACTGAAAGTGTAAAAGGGTTTTCCTTTACTCCTCACAATTTCTTTCTTTCTTTATAATTTTAATGTCTTCTTTTTATTACATGTTTACTACATAAATATGTTATAATAATTAAAAGAGAAATAAAGAAAACATTCTTTCCTTGATCCAAAGGTTAAGGGGGAAAATGTTCCTTATTTCATGCTAAGATTACATATGATGCTAGCTAGAGGTATTTTTAGTAGATATCATTTACCAATAATGAAAGATCCCCAACCTTAGATTTGTAGGTTTATGTATTTATTCATAATCTCAATTTGTTTGTCAGAACATATCTGTGATACATAATGACTCTTTATATAGATATTTTGGAAGTGTACATGACACTTCTTAATTTTTGTTTTCTAAATAGAACTTGGAATATCATCTAGGTATAGGGGCTATAACTCCCAACCTGCTAGATGTCAACTACTCCAAGTTTATGTTCCCCAAAATTGCAGAATGAATTCTAAGGAACAGTGGAGGTTAAGAGTAGGAAAAATTTATTGAGAGAGAGAGAGAGAGCTCCTGAGAGACAGGAGGGGAACCAAAAGTGGATTGTTAGGGGCTAGGGATTTAGCTCAGCTGCAAAGCGCCTGCCTGGCAAGCGCAAGGTCGTGAGTTCGGTTCCCGGTACCGGAGAAAAATTAAAAAAAAAAAAAAATTGGATTGTTAACCAGCCCACTTCTCAAAGGAAATTTTATAGAGTAAAATCAAGAGGTGAGTACTTGGTATATGTCAAAACTATAATCAATAAGATTACAAGGATAACTGCTTAGGTAATAATGATCCAATAAGGAAGCGGGCCACATAGTAAATGTACATGTAAAGAACAAAGACCTTCATAGCAAGGGTTGGATCAAGAGGTCATGGTCACTCACCTAGGTGACTAATGTCTATCTAGACTTTACTGGACCAAGTGATACCAATTATCCCCTGGGGAGGGATGTAGACTCAGTCATTTCATCTTTATCTTAAGGTCTGGCCTTCAACAGCTGCATCTCCAGCCACAGTTGCAATGTGTTCTCATACTATGCATTGACTCACTTGAAGGCGTAGTCCTTTCTGACGGCCTATAGTATTTCTACCGAATTTGGCTGTCTGCACTGATCTTACCCCAGTAAAAATGGTGCTTCTAAAAAGACTAGAGATAACAAGCACTAGTAAGGGTGTAGAGAAAAGGAAACCCTTGAACACTGTTGGAGGTAATGTCAATTAATAAAATTATTATGGAAAACAATGTGAAGCCTCCTCACAAAAGTAAAAGTAGAACTACTAGCCAGGTGACATACCAGTCACCTGGTAGACAGTAGATCTGGCAGAGAAATCTCAGGCTCTCGAGCAAAGAACTGCAAGCATCAATCCAATAGTGAAAAGAAGAGCAGCTACATTTATTGGCGGTAACGGGAAGATGTGTTTAGGAGAGGTCTGTGGTAGCAGGAACAAAGAGGGGGGCCTGCAAAGTGCTGTTGGGGTAACAGGAGAATAAAAAGCACAGCGTACAGATAAAAGACGTGCACCCCAGCCTGGGTGCCTGTCATTAGATTTCTGAATGTGATTGACAGGAACATTCACAAGATGCTGACTCATCGCAAGCGCACCACAACACACACGTGTCCCAGAGTTCACGCTGATTAAATTACACACGTGAGATGCACTCTTTATTTCTGAATCTTTAACGAGGTTCAAGTAAGGAAAAGGTTACTGAAGCTTAGGCCGTGAGCTCCAGTACATATCTGTTCTGGCCCGGAGCTGTCAAGACTTCCAGGATCTTTGGTATTTTTATCTCTGCTTCACTTAGAACACGAGATGACACTTAGCACTGGGGGTGAGTTGGTCGTAGGGTTTACCCTCCTTGCAGGTCTTGGTTAAGACCAGGTTACCAGGGAGGACTTTAGCTGGCAATTATTGTTAGCGCCTGGGAGTGGGAGACTCTTACCTCTACCTTCCTGGAGGGCCTGTTGGAGAGTTTCCGGATGGGTCACTAGTTGTGGGAGCTGGGCAGTTTTGGTGTAAGTAGGTCACGTGCCCAAAAAGTGGCCTCCCGTATAGCGTCTTAAGTGGACTGAAGTTAAGTCTGGATTTTGGATGCTTTATCACAGCTCATTTTAAGGACTTAAAACCCTCTTGAGTAGCTGTTGTCCATTTCCAGCTTTCAGTTTTTTCTCCTCAACTTATCTCATATGGGGGTTTGGCTATCACTCCAAAATAAGTTATCTGTATGTGGCAGAAGCTTGCACTTCCAAGAAAGCCCTCATCTGCTCCTTAGACTCCAGACAGCCCAAATGACAAATTGCCTCCATTTTCCTTGAAGACAATTGTCTCTGTCCTGGGACTAAACTCTATCTTAGATATATCACTTTTTATTGAGAAATCTGTCCTTCTTACTCAACTTTAGTTTGTCTTTTATTTTGTCATGATTATTAAAGACTGGATAAGCAACACTGACCAAAAGAATCTTGTGGGTCTTCTTGGAGCTTCTGGAGCTTTCTTTCTAATGTCCAACTAATAAAATACTGTCCTGGTGTAATCTGACCTTCCCTAGACTCTGGGTCTAAATTAATATCCTTAGTATACTAGTGTCTCTTCAAGCCAGAGTCCGAAAGCAGGTGGATCTTTATCAGAGCCTTGACTGATAAACTATTAGCAAACTTTTCAGAGTCCCCAGAAAACCTACTCACGTTTTCCTTGCATTGCTGAATATCCATAACTAAAAAAGAGACTTGTTGGGAAGGCATTTAAATTGCAGAAAGTCAGATGGGATGGATGAGGCAAAAACCTAAAATGGGTTCTATGGACAGGAGGAGTTGTGGGAAACCAACCTAACAGTCCTATCCCTGGATTAATCCCTGACTCATGTGTGGGGGCTTTACAGGGCATCTCCTGGTGATTCCAAGCTATTCAGTCCCAGCCAGGGAGTGTCCTGATAGGGCTGATGTCCTTGGTATTTGGTCATAGAAGCCTTATAGAGCCTTTCCCTGCGTCAGTTTTTATACAGAAATCTTTAGAGGGTATCCTCTGGTGCATAACCCCAACCAGTTCAGAAAGTCCTCTGATAATGCTGAACTCCTTGGGGGCTAGAAGTATCTAGCTCGGTGTGGGCACTGGTATCATTTCCTTTTGAACCTTTGGATTTCCACTATGACCAAAACCTATCTGCACAAGGAATCCAGAGATGAGATGCTCTACTAGGGGGATACCTCAAGCCAAGTATAAAACCACCTAACATCACAGTATGCCAGTCTAAAGTGGGCCCTTTTATCAACAAAATCTTAGAAGCCCTGATGATTTTTCTGCAGTTTTGCTAGAGCAAGGCACAAAAATGTTATGTATCTGCTAATAAATGGAAAACCTTACAAGTAGGAGTACTACTACCTCAACCGCCAAAGTACTGAAATTACAGGCCTGTGCCACCAGGCTGGACTTCACTTGAGAATCGCAACACATAGTATACCAAGTTGTCTTTATAAAGGACCCTGTAAATCCTTAACATACACCCAAAGCCACATAGAACAAGAAATTATTTAACACGTTTCTCTAACTTTGAGACAATGACTTAGTTGATATATTTACAATGCAAAATTATTCTTGGAATTTGACTATTTCTGTTTATTTTAATGATCTTCATTAGTTATCCTTTCTCCTTAGAAAAGTAGATGTATATATATATATACATAACTTTCAAAAATGATACATTTTAAGTGAATATTTGGTGTAACTCCAAATATATTCATAACTATATATTCATAACTTTCAAAAATGATACATTTTAAGTGAATATTTGGTGTAACTCCAAATTTAGCTCAAAATGTGTGTTTAGCACATGGAAAACAAATATTGATAAAATATTAAATTATTTGAGTTTGTTAAAAAATTTGTGGGTTATCATTTATTTTACATATGTATACATATATGAATATTTATGTGTGGAAATAGTTATTTTTACAGAAAATAAATGGAAGAATCATTGAACTTATTTTGAAATGAGATCTATATGTGATCTCATTTCAACGTAAGATCTGTAAATATTTTCTCTTGATATTAGCAAAATAGCTTAGGTTTATTTTGGAGGTAAGAAAATAAACATAAAATGTAATTTTCATCCAAGTGAAATTAAACATTCTCTTCCTTTTGAATGACATGTTTGATAGTTTATATTTAGTTTAATTATTGGTTAAATCTGAATTAAGCTTATCATTATGTATTTGTTTTCTATTTGTCCCATTTGTGATTTTTATTCTGTATTCTTTTATTTCTGTCTTTATATATAATATTCTGATATATATATGTATATATACTGTTATTTTTAAAGATGGCTCTAGGGATTAAATATATATGCTTATCATAGTTTATTTGTAGTTAATATTTTGCATTTTACCCTTCTGTGTTTGTGCTGTTGTTTTCATATAGTTCATATTTATTAATGTTTAAAACTCAACAATAGATTTTTTATTTAAGCAGTTATATTTTAAAAATTCATAGAGAATTTTTGGTTCTATATTTAATTGTATTTATTTTCATTGTTATTTGTTTCTGTAGATCAGTATCTCATCTTGTACATTTATCTTTGGCCTTTATACATCCTTCTTAATCTTGTATAATACAAATCTGATTGTGATGGACTTTTTCAAATTTTATCATTTTAAAATAACTATAGTTCCTTTAATTTTTGAAATACATCTTTGATGAAAAATAACCCTTGATTATCTTAGCAGCCATTGTACTCTTTCTCTGGCCTTTGTTATTTCTGGAAATCAGCCCGCTTTCATTCATACATTTATTTCCCTTTTATAATTTTTTCAAACATCTGAATGTCTTACAGACTTTGCCTTTACCTGGGTTTAAGTTTTATGGCAAAGTATAGAGGTGTGTTCTTCTGTGTATTAATCTAGTTTGTGGTTAATTTAAATTTGTAAATTTACCAATTGGTACTTTTAACCAAAGCCTTGTGTCATTTCTTTTATTATATTTCTTTATCCTCTTCTTTTCTCCCAAGAGTCTATTTCCTATATTTCAGACGGCTGCATAGTTCCCTACAGGCCACCGAGAACCTAATATTTCATTCATTCTGTTATTCTTAGTTCTCCAGATGGAATTATTTCTTCACTGACCAGTTCTCTTTCCTTGTGTGCATCCTATAAATTAAAATCCTTCCATCTTTTCTCTTACTGATCTGCTTTGCCTTTTTCAGGGTCGCTCTCCAGTGGGCTCCTTTTTTTTTTCCTTTCACGTCTTGTTGTGACGTGTAATTATCTACAGGAAAGCGAGGCCGCTAACAGAGAACCACGTACTAACCGGTTCAGCATTCATACTATTTAATAGTTTCTGCTAGTATCTCATCTCTTTGGTTTTATTTCTTGTTTTGTTGTCTTCCATTTCTCTCTTTGGTCATCCCTGCTAAACCATAATCTTCAAGTGGACTTTTCTGCTACGCAAGCCTAGCTTTAAACGCCCGGCTGGAGGTGAGCGACTCCAGCTTTCATATCAGTTTCCCAGGCGTTGATCACCAAAGTGTAAAGAGAACAGGAGAAACACTGGACAGTTGTGCGTGAGCCTGACTTTGACTTTCCCCTGAGGGTCTTCCTCTTCTCTTTTTATCTATAATCCAAACCCTTGGTATTAATAACATATTATATATTATATAATACAGTGTATATATGGTGTGTATAAATGAATATGTAGTTTACTACAATTACTTCAAGCTCATGCGCCATAAAGCATACTTTCCACCCCAAAACAAAAATCTCTGTGTTTCAATATTTAAAATTTCTTTTTTGTTTGATTGATGGGTCATAGACAAAACAGTCTGTGTAAAAGTGAATGTAAAGCCAGATTATTTCTGTCTCAATGAAAAAGCCCAAGCCAGACAAAATCTTTCAATGTGTCTGTATTTCTATCCTCGTTATTACCATGAAAGCTTGCTTTAAAATAGCTTTAAAAACTCTTTTAAAAATGCAGCTGCAAATGAAAGCAGAGCATGGGGAGGATCAGGTCCAGAAATAGGACTTTTTTAGCCGTATCAAACTGGAAAGTGAGGATAATCTAAGCATCTAAAACACTTTCAGATGACGAGCTTCTCGTTGCCTGAGGCGAATATTTTACATGTGAAAAATTATTCTATTGCTTCTATGGACCATTACCAGGGTAAAAAAGTTAAGCAATAGAATCCCACATAGAATTTCATAGAAAATTTTAATGCAATATTCATATTACCATAGTACAAAAAAGATTTTGCAAAAAATTATGAAATAAAAACTATATTAAATTTCAGAGTTTAAAAATATACTTATAAACAATAGAATTTATTTAATCTTTTTGTATTTACAGTACGAGGAATTGAACCCATGGATGTACACCACAGAGCTATAATCCCAGCCCCAGTCCCAACTTCCTAAGTGGCCCATAATGGGTTTGAGTTTGTGGTAGCCCTACCTCAGCCTCTCAAATAGCTAGGATTGCAGGTGTGGGCTGACACAACAGGCTTCTATGCACTTCTCAAAAGACGTAAAATAAGAAGTTAGACACACTTTTGTATACCGTGTCCTATACAATATACCCAACCATTTCTTCCTGTCCCTTATTTCTTCTGTAATCAGTGAATTACGTCACTATGGATAGGCTTATCACAGTTGACTCATTAATATTAAAATATTTTCCAAACTCTTATTATTAGATCCTGTGTCATTTACATAGTTTATTTTTCTTGCCTTCAAGAAGAATTTACATAGACTTGGGTTTGTTTGTCTTGCCTTCAAGAAGAAATGATACCTATGTCATAAATTATAACAAGGAGTAAGTAAGTGAACTATTTCCTATTACATGTTTAGTACACTACCCGAAACATCTTCAGCAAAGGAAGATGATTGTTTCCATTATTTTTGAGTATAAATCTACAAACCATAGATACCATACCACAGATAAATGGATCTACTATACACGGAAAGCAGGTAATTGTGGATTTTCATAGTTCATGGAACAGGTCACACACTAAGGAAGAATTTGGGAGAAGTATGTTGTAAATATAAAGCTACAATCAACATAAAACACATATATATTTTAACATAAAATATTTGGTAGCATTTTGCTTTGGGGAAGATAATTTATTTTCTTTAGTCCCATCTCTAACAGTAATATTTTTTCTACTACAGTCAACAAAATTGGGGGGTTCACTGTATCACTTTGCTCCCAGATGAAATGTCCATGGCTTGAAAATTCAAATGGGCATTTATAATACATGTTTAGATTGAAAAGTATAAACTCAAAAGTAAAGTGATACATTGAAGAATCAGAAGCCCAGTATCCAGGTCTAATCCTGGCACTGAGACACTGTCGTCACTCACAGAGTAGTTTCTGGGGCTTACTTCCCCCATTCATGATGTAGGATTATTACTCACCTTTGGGTTCCGTGGCCAGAAGTACATGCAGGGAACAAACATCTTACTTCAATCACAATATCAAGTAATACGATACTTGAACAAATGAACACATTGTACCTTTAAAAAGAGTGTGGGGAATATCTAATGGCTGTGATATCTTTCACACAGAAAGATGGACATTGAAAGATGGACATTGAAATTTTAAATCTCAATTATTTTTTCAAAGTAAGAGAGAGTGAAAAATGAAGTATTTTTATTACATCTCCACGTAAATGGGATTTATGTCTCAATGTTTTTGGAACCCTATGGCCTCCAGAAAATACTCTTATTTTACACTTATAAAAGAAAAATTTCATTGACTTTAACTTCTAATTGACAACTAAGAATCTTGACACATTAGGTATCAATTACTGACAGCCATATGAGTGGGGGTACCTCTAACCAAATGATTCCAGCAGGGATCAAAATATAATTTTTGACATATTAATTGATCATAACACTATACAAAACTCTCTTAAATTTATATCCAACTAAATAAGTATAGCAATAACATCACAACTTCAAATCTAAATTTTTGGGAAAATTTACATTCGCAATGCTAGCAATTCAGTTTTAAAACTCCTAGCATTAAAGGGTGACTTTAAAATACGGAATACAAGTAAATGTCCCTGAAGCGTTCTTTAACATTAACAGAAGAACTAAAAACTGCAGGAGGTAGAGCCAAGTTCACTTAGCTGAGAAAGCCTTCAGGAATAGGTGCACTTTCTTACTAGCTACCCACATAAGTGGAGAACTAAATGTACTGCTCCATAGCAAATATCTGAGCAACATAAAAGGGAACTCACAGAAATTGAAAAACCAGTTGTAGAAGTCAAGAGATACAAGCAAAGACTAGGGAGTCAGTTGTGTTAAAGCGTGTGGTGGGAAATTACAAGCAAATAGGCATCCAAGGAATGTCTGTCCATACTAGATTATTCTCTGTGAATTTTAAATGCAATGGAGCTTGACATAGTCCATTACCTAGACATAAAACACATTTTTTAGATCAAACAGCCATTTTTCACAAGGTCACAAAAGCTCAACCAGCAAGAAGCCAAAGAGAAATGGAACAAATGGGTTTGCTTAGTTCCTTTTAGGCTTATTAATCATTCAACTCATTTTCAGCTTCAGACTAGTTAGTGGGTAAAGATAAAATTAAATGATAGGTGACTTTAATGATAAGAATTTGAATCAGAGAAAGAAATGATGCAAGCCAAAGCATCAATTCCATTATCCTGGCCTGTAATATAAAGTTAAAATGCAACGTGAGCAGTGCTCCTCATAGGGACATTACTTGTTTAGAAAATTCTGGTAGCTGGATTGGTAGCAAACATTTTTTCCTGCTAGGTCCAACATACATTTTGGCCCCATTACACAAGTGTCTGCAAGTCTGGGGTGTGGTTTTTCACTCAGGATATGAGAATTTTAACTCTTATTTTTACACACATATTTGCTTTTCCATTAATTATAATAAACGGTGACATTTAACACATATCTGGAAATAAGAATGGGATGCAGTATGTGAAAATGAGAAATAACATGAAGAAATAAGAAAATTGTCCTAGGTGATCCAACGCCCTTTGCAATTAGCTCTGGACAAAAGGCCTTCATGGCTTATGCGGTGAGGGATGCCCTAGAAGCTACCCTATCACACACATCCCTGGCTTGGCTTCCACGTGCATCTGTGCTCTGAAGATGAATCTGTTCTTGTTCCCCCTTCTTTGTGACCTGGAGTTGTTCCTTTCTTCTGGCAACTTGAATTTCACAGTTTCCACCGGCTCCTTTTCTGGGCAAACTTTATTCTTTATAGATAACTAGAGCCCACGGGTAACACATGAAAATTCAGTCTCCAGTTCTGAGGTAGAGAAGAGTCTCACCAAGTGTCAATGATTGTGTTTGGCCCAGGTTTGCCAGACTTTTGAGGACAAAATTGTCACGTTGAAGACAGAAGTTATCTAAGAAAACTACAACATAAAAATAGTCACACTGAAGATATCTACTGGCTTTCAAGAATAAGTGCTCTTTTTTCTTTGAATTTGTATTCCATCAGTCATAACACCTGGAAACAGTGCTTACTCTGAGACAGACAATTTAACATTAAGAAGGCGTGCTTGGGGCTCGCCTGTTTGGGTTTAAGTATGTATGTAACTCTGCCACTTGGTTGTGTGGCTTTGGCAACTATGTGAGTTCTCCGAACCTTAGTTTTGCTATCTGCAAACTGAGTGAAACAGTGTCTGTCTTGTAGGGTTACTCAAACGTTAAATGAATACCATGGAAGATGTTTACAAGTGTAATGCCACAAAATGTGATCAAACCATAGAATGCATGGTTAAATTTTTAAAAATGCATTACGGTAAAAAACATATCTTCATTAATTCCCCTTAGAATACTCCTCCTTGATTGATGCACACTTATCCCACCATGCTTGCCACTTTCTGAAGCAAGTCCATTTGCCTGAGTGCCTTTATGAAGTGCCTTAGTCACCTTTCTTATGGTGGAAATATAATACCGGAAATACCTGATGCCACAATTGAAAGGAGGAGAGGTATGTTATGGCTTACGATGATGTAGGGGTGGCTCTACGGCAGAGGAACACAGTGAAGGAAAGCTATTTGCATCATGGTGGCCAGGAAGCACAGAGGTCAAAGGAAAGAAAGAGCCGGGAAGGAGAAATATCCTCCTCCAGTGACAGTGTCTTCTGGCCAGGGCCTTTCCCAGCAGGACACTCCGCTGTGGAACTCACCAGTGGATGACGCACTGATTAGAGAGCTTCCATGGTCTAATTGCCTGCCACAAACCCCACCTCTGAGCACAGGAGGCCTTTGGGGAACACATTGATCTAAACCATAACAGGAAGTGTTGTAAAAAATGTGTTATGGTGAATGGTGCTTTACCGTGTGCCAATCTATTGAAACCCTTGCAGTGTGTTCCAGTCTCCTGCCCAGAGTTAGGGAAGACAGAAATGCGATAGAGGCGCGGCGGGGACCCAGGATGAGCAGGTGTTCCCGGGAACAAAAGGCCACGAGGCAGCCAGCGCCTCGGCATTATTCACTGAGGAAAACGGTGAGGGGACAGCGACAATGTGGGAGGCAAGCGGCGCGGCTGGCCAGGATTGCAAGTGGGGACAAAGCATTCTTGCGGAAGGGACTGGAACAGCCAGGTCTGGGTTGCCGTTAACAAGCAACCTGCTCTGTAGCCAGTTCCGGGCAGGAATTTCCCTCTGGAGTGGTGCGGGCCTCAGCGGAGACGTTATCTCACGTCTTAGCCCCATGGTACCCCAGCTCCTCTGTCTGCGCTCACGCACAGCCGCTGATAATAAACTATGTTAGTCCACCATCAGCCGCCTGCTTTCATGAAGACGCGTACACAGCCTCGCCGGACTCACTAATGAAAAGGAAGGACACTTCAGGAAGCCAGCTCTGCACAGCCTGCACTGCTGTACGTAAACACAGTCGCACTCGGGTCTGGGGAGTGTGCTGTGGTGCTCCTCCACACCAACCAACGGAAAGGCAGGCTCATAAAACACCGTGGTGTGTCCTCGGTCGCCTTATTCACCAGATCTTGCACCATGATTCTTCCTTAAAATTAAAACAACCATTTAACATAAATGTTTT
The DNA here is from genome assembly GCF_000276665.1 of Chinchilla lanigera. NCBI lineage: Eukaryota > Metazoa > Chordata > Mammalia > Rodentia > Chinchillidae > Chinchilla > Chinchilla lanigera. The sequence continues at coordinate 7,613,696 of NW_004955427.1, read as the reverse complement.
GATTTGATTCAGCTCTTTAAGGCAGCTATGACAGCACAACTGAAAGGCATTCACAAAAGAGGACTTCCAGAGCTGGTTCAGACAAAGATGCACATGATAGGATAAGTGTGCTCAGAGTAAGGGGGAGTTTTCTGAGGGGAATTAATGGCGATGTGTCTTTTATTGTAAGGAAATTTTTAAAATTCACTGTATTTTTCAATCATACCTTGTAGAACTAAGTATAGTATGTTAGATTTTATGTCAGCTATTTTTATTAGATGTGAAGCACCCTGTTTATTGAGCCTACAGACCTTGCTCATGGTATAAGGTAATTAAGGACTAGAAATGTTGAGATTTTGTTAAAAAACTTAATTGATCTAGCATATGCCCTGCATCTTCATTTACTTGTCCTGTATTGTCAGTTTTCCTGTTGTTGGGACACAATGCCTGACAACCACAAGGCAGAGGAAGAATAAAAGAGAAGAGGTTTAATTTAACTCATGGCATCAAGGGATTCAGTACATGGTGCATAGGCCCTAAGACAAGGACAACATGTTGGAAGTTTGTGGTGAAGCAAAGCTCCTTAGTTCATGGCACCTGGGAAGCAAAGCAGAAAATAGTGGTAGAGATGAAGGAGTAAGGGCATAAACTCTGAGGCCAGGCATTTATGACGCCCAGAAATGTACTCTACCATACCTCAGGCAGATTCCACATCCAACCAAGTTGACATTCCACCCTCATTGCCACATCCCACCTCTTGTCAACTTTCCACCCAAATAGATCACCTTACATCAGAGTTAGTCTCCAAATAAAGGCAATAGTAAGTTTATAATTCTGCCTAATATAACTATCTCATGTACAACTGGAAATGAAAGAATCCCAGCCCCTTAAGTCTCCACAGTGCCAGCATTTTTAAAAAGACTAAGTCAACCTCTCTTTTGAAACTCTTGGCAAACTCTTAGCTGTGAGTATCTGTAAAAATTGATGATGATGATAATAACAATAATAATAATAATAAAGTTATTTAGTCCCAAGGTACAATGGCACAGGCCAAACATTCCCAACCAAAAAGGAAGAATACAGGAATAAGAAAGAATGACCAGAAAATTTAGAATCCAACAGGGCAAACACTAAGTTCTGTAGCTCCATATCTGATGTTTGAGGCACGTGGTGGTGAGATGTAAGTTGCAGATAGCTTGGGTGGCCCCACCCCTATGGCTTTGCTGGCCCTTGTCTGGTGTCCTACATTTTCCTTTGGAATTCTGTGATTGAAGGTGGGAGAATTACTGATTTAGCTCTTATCATTATTAAAAATCAATATTTTAAAGCTAGATGATTAGGTGAGAAGGTATAATCTAGAGGAGCATATAAAACCAGCATTAACCTGCGGATATACAAGAGAAAATGCCTCAGTGTGTTTGTCAGGCTAATAACATCTCCATGGGCTCCACTTGTAACTGTTAACACATTACCTCCAGTGCCTCTTTTGAGGCTGATAGGCAATTTTAGTGATAAATTTGAAGACTTTCAAAGTAAAATTTGAATTACTTTGCATATATTTACACACATAAACAAAGCAACATTTGGCAATTTAGGATTTGTCAGAATAAAAGACATTTAATAAATTTATCACCACCTAGTTGTCCCAGAGGCAAACACTAATTTTGATGCAATTAATCTAAGTATTCAAAGGGTGAATTAATGAGTTTCTAAAAAGCTTACTATGGCTTGCTCTTTCCTTAGCAGATCTTTTGTCTACCCATGTTGAAACCACTTTCTCTCATTTAATTTCTCTCTCTTTTCTTCTGGGGAACCAAAATAAAATTTAAATACACAGTTAAAGGCAGGTAGGAAAGGAAATTTATCACTCTTCTAAATGCAGATGTACATGGGAAAGAAGTGTTGGTGGAGATGAGAGGTTTCTGAAACTGAAATAAGGAAGTTAACTCACCCTTTTGTAGCAGGTGTACTGACTCCCATCACGGGAAAAAATTTTCTGGAAGCACAGCCAGAGGCACTGGAAGGGCTTATCAGGCTGAGGCTTAGGATGCATTCAAGTGCACAGTGCAGATGCTCAGAGATGAGTGGCATGGAAAGAGCCATACTTCTCTGAAAGGGGAGAAGCCCGGGAAAAGGTGGCCACAGTTCAGCATGGTACTAGCACATGCTACCAGTATGGGTGTTTTTTTTTTTTTTTTGGAAAAATGATTATTCTCCGCCTGACCTGGAGCAATCCTCTGTCTCTGGTTAATAGTTCTTTGCTCAACCTGCTCCTTTATCTTAGGATCTGGCTCCTGCTCCTTACTTTCTCAATGAAGCCAATTTATGGACTTTTAGTATTTCTGAAGAATTTTGGGCATGATGGGTCTGGTAGAGAAGGAACCTAAGTTTAAGCAAAGGAATGCTGATATGGGTCACCTTTGGTAACTTTGCTGATTGCTGGAAGTTGTGGTCCTTTTAAAAGTTAAATTTTTTTGTTATGATTGCCTTCTCTCCCTTGTACCTACCTTTTATTTCTTCTATCAGTCCTCAAAACAAAATATTTTGATGGAGTTATTTTTTATAATTTACTTGATGCCTATTATGTAGTAATACTTTCATGAATCAGATATTGAGAGATTGAAAAAAATGTTTGCCTTTCCTCGTGATCTTTATAGAGCACTAAATACACTTCAGACTACTCAATACAAAGCATGGATAAGCTTGGGTATGTGTATTCAGGTAGAAGACAGTCATAAGAAGAGGATGGTAGTGTTATAGGCAGCTGCGTTAGACAGAAATATTACAGGCAGTCAGACAGGGTCAGGCACTTGAAGGAGGCAGTGCAGAAGATGGGACAGCTTCCAAAAGGAGAGATGGGCACCTCCACTTCTGCTGTGGGCCAGACCTCAAGTCGAAAGATTAAACAGATGTGCCCACATACTTCCCTAGGGATGGACATCAGGGATTGATATTCTAAAGAGGAAGCAATCACCTTGAAAAAGCCAGGAAGAGTCACTAGCCCAACCCCCACTGGGAAAAGCCCCTGTTCTGTGTTCATTCCCAGTTGCTATGTGACTTGCTTCCCCACTTGATCCCAATTTAATCAATTTTACCTAAACAGTTATACTTGTAATCTTACTGGCTGCCCATAGTTTTGTCCCACCTCATGCCCACCTTATGATTTCCCATTTTTCCCCTACCTTGGACCCACCTCACCTCGTGGTTTTGCTCTATAAAATTCCTAGGAAGAGCAAGGTCCTTGGCAACCCACTCAGGCCCACTTCCGTCCCTTTTGGACAGAAGCTTTCTTTCCCTCTATAAATATATTCTGCTCTTAACCTCTGTTGTTCCTAAAATTCATTCTTTGATTTTAGAGAACAGAAAACTCATCCCAGATATCTTTCAGGTTGGGAGTTTCTTTCTCCTATATCAGTAGCATAGCACAGCTTTCCTAACTGACTGAATTCAGAGATGTTCTGCTGCATATGTTGTCAGTAAGTACATAAATGTCACCAGTTGTGCAAAGAGATTGATAGAAGAGGCTAAATGATCACAACAGGACACATCCTGTTCTGATGATCTGGGAAAACAAATACAGGCTATTGTTGAAGTAATAACAACCTGAGGCAATTTCTGATGTTTATTTAGCCAGAAACATACTTTGAGAGATGACCTCCTATTATTGATAGTCCCTCAAATGGCTTTAAAAATGTGAGGGGAAATAATAGAAGACTTTCTAATTGTGGGAATGTTGCTGAATAGGGTCACAGGAGGTACTTCCTAGAGGAGATAGGAACCTCATTCCACCCATTCGTGGAATAAACTCAATGACTTTTGCTACAGGAAAATAATTTTTAGGATGCTTTAGTAAGAGACATAGAAGTTATTATTTGGCAGAAAATAAAACTCACTCTAAAGGGGGTGTGTGCACTCATGGCGTGACATATATTCTGGCCCTGAGCTGGGTATATTCATGTGGTTTTTTGGGGGGACAGTGTGGAAATCTGTGAAATTTGTCAATCTTCTGAAAATGTGATGGGCTCAACTTACAGTTGTAGGGCAATGGCCATTTCACAGCTGAAAGACCGATTTTACGGGAGAAAAGCTCAGGCTCTATCTATTGCATTTTAAAAAGATTTAATAATTTAGATGTAAGTAACCTGGAAAGGGGAAAAATTGTAACTTTGGGTAACTTTGTATTCCAAAGCTGGGGATTTTAAAAGTTCAGTTTTAGAAATATGACTTTCCTTGTCTCTTTTCTAACTATCTTTATTTCATGTACTCTATCTGAGGAAGAAGGAATAGGAGTTAACTTTTTGGGTGGTTTCCAGGACCTGCTCATACATGTACGAAAAGAAGAAGTTCTCCCTTTAGGTGAGGTCACAGATAAACAGGATGCTTGGTCAGGCACCAGAAAACGCCTCCCTGGCTTAGGGACAGCCCTGGAGCAGTTAGGATTTTTCATTTCTAAGTCAGTTAAGTTTTCACTCCCACCTCTAACACTAACAGTTTCCACATTGCTTAGAACAAAAACAGAGCAGGCAGAAACAGCAAGCCATCCAAACTGAAACCCCTGGGAAAAACTTGGAGGACATTAGCAGGATTCCTGAGTCTAGAGGAAAAAGCTAGACCATGATCAATAATATTTAAGTGTAGTAGACGAAGATTTTAAGTTTGTGTATATTTTGATACATTTCTCTAAATCTTTGCTATTTATCTTAAGTTTACATAAATCAAAGAATGATAAATTATAGAATGGAGACAGTTCTTCTGACAGTTCCCTGACTTTATTACCTCAAAACTCAAGTGTTCTGGACAGTATTTTGCACAATGCCCCCTAATTTGGATATACCTGCTGTATTTTAAGGATTAAAGTTTTAAATTCTAAGAATACAATGTCTCAGCATATTATATCAGAGATGCATGACATGTCTTATTGCTTGTCTTACTGATGTGTCTTATTGCTTGCAATAAAGGTCTTGATTATTTGGTTAAATGCCACCTGCTAATTTTATCACTCTCTTCAAACATATCTATGGTTTCTGACAAAAACTTAGAGTTATGTTTTTACTACCACAATAACATACAGAATTGCTCCATTATGATTCAATTTCTTTTCATACTGTTTCTTTGGCCACACTTTTTTTTCCCCCACCTGATCTCTTGCACCCACTGGATTGTTTTCTATTCTTATAGTTTTATGTTCTCCATAATTACATATATAGAGAATAACATGTAGACATCTTCTGCTTAAATATGCACTGTAGATCCATCTCTGTTACATGAATTGTTTGTTGCTTTTTTATTGTTCCATTTTCACTTATTAGTAAGAATAATAGATATAGATTTTGTCTTAAAATGTAAAACAGAAACGAGATATACAAATGAAAACGAATAGGAAATGTGATTGTCATACATTTTCTTGTACATATCTTTACGATTATTATTGATTAGCCTTTTTAATAGTGTAAGCTTTTTTTCTTGAACAAGCACCAGTTGAACAGAAGCTGAAATTAATTTTATGGATAATTGAAAATGCTCCAGACGCATTAATCATCTAAAGACCTTGATACATTTTCTTATTGAAATAAGGTGCTCCGTTAATATGTGTAAGGCTGAATTCAGACATCACTCTCCCAATACCTGACCTGTCTGCCAGCAGAGGTGTTGTTCTCAGTTCAACACCAGTGGCTCGGCTAACACAGGACGTCTTAAAAGAGTTAAGATGGAACATAGAATCTTGCAAGCATCTGGACACCTAAGCATTCATACCAGATGCTTCAAGGTCTGTCTTGGTTACTTTTTCCCCTTCTTGGGACAAAATACCCCGCACCCCAGATTAAGGAAGGAAGAATTTATTTAGCTCACAATTTGTGGGGGTTTCAGTCCATAATCAGCTGCCTCCAAGACAGGGCGGTGTGGCAGAGCAGCAGCGTTTCATGGCGGTGGGCAGCAGAAGACAGGAAAAGCAACAAGAGCAGAAAAGCTGGGGAGAGTAAGCCTCTTTTCCTCCCTTATATTGTATGCAGGCTCTCCAGTGTAGGGTGGGTCCTTTACACTCGTACCATCTCCACACCCTCCTTTTGCACAGGCTCAGGATGTTTACAAAGTGAGCACTCTACCCCCCTGCTGAGTCACTTAAGCTTCTAAACTTCTCAAGTTGACACAGTGAATCAACCATTATAACATCCTGGACCATAAACAGCCCCCCCTAGTGTAAGTTCTTTACCTCCCAGGATATAGAACTGCTAAGTTACTTAGTTAAGCTTCTAAACTTCTCAAGTTGACACCATGTATGAAGCATCATAAAGACTTTGCCCACTGAGGTGCAAAACATCCAGAGAACTTTGAGCACTGAGGTTTACTAAGATCTTCCTGCTTAACATCTCTTGCCTTCTTTCAAAACCTGTGCAAAAAGCCCACTTCTCTTTGTTTCCACATGTGGCCTTTTTGCCCTCTGTCTGCCTGTACCCAGATACAGTACATTCCACACCACATTGCCTTTACACAGCCTGATGGTCTCAGCTAGCTTCTGCCTGGCACTGCTCCTTATGCTATGCTAACAGAAACTCCTGATATAATGCAAAATAACATGCTTGGTTTGCTTGGTGGAGGGAAGGGGTAGGTACCTCAGTTAATCATGTACAGTCTTATTGGAGTCTTTTTAAATTTACCAGATCTCTCATTTTCTATTCAGCCTGAAATCAGTTACTTTTTTCTTATTAGAAAATTATCACAAAATGAGTCTAATGAAGATCCTCAAAGAAGAATTGGAACCTCAACCCACCCCTCCCAAAGGATAGTTTGTTGATTCCTTGACTTGAGTCATGGAAAAGTATTTCATGGGGTATCAGTAAAGAAGTACAGTCAGAAATTAATGAGGGCCCTCAGGAGGGGCATATTTGTACTCTTGAGAGGCATATTTTTAAGATGGCTATATAAATTTTGTATTCTTACAGGCAGGCTACCCATTTGGTGGGATATATTAGAATGCAAATCATTAGCTTGTTTTTAAGTGCCCACTTAATAGTGCTGGTGACATAGGGCATATGATTTAGGGGTGATACAGGACCTCCAAATAATCCAAACAGTATAAGAGAAATATTATTATAACTCCCAACCTGCTAGATGTCTGTTATGCTGAGTTTGTATTCTGTAAAATAGAAGAATGAATTCTTGGAACACTGGAGGTTAAGAGTAGGACGTATTTATTGAGAGGAAGAAAGCTTCTGTCTAAAAAAAATACACACACATGCACAATCACAATAGCTAAGCTAACTGTACTACTAATTTCTAATAGTTTACTGAAAGGAATAGTTTGTGCTTATATTGTTTGATCAATTTTGCATGCCTATATCTGGTAATCTGAGCAAGTACTTTGAAGATAACAATATGCAACACAATAACAATTGCTGATTTCCTGTCATCTTATTTTGAAATTCTGTATCATTTTATTGTTTTTTTAATTCTCTTTAAAATGGGCCGGGCATATAGCCCAGTGGCACAAGGGCCTGCCTGGCAAGCGCAAGGTCCTGAGTTTGATTCCCAGTACCAAAAAATAAAAAAATAAAAAAAAATGAAAAAATATTTAAAATAAATAAATAAATAACATAAAAGCGACGGAAGGTGGTCCCAAATGGGTGGCCAGCTGACGTCATTTCTCAGGGGTGTTTTGTTGAACAAAGCCACAAGGTAAGGCAGGTATAACATGTGACAAAATTATAGTTAACTAATAAGAATACAAGTATAGTCACTCAGATAATGTTGATCCAATGGGAAATAACAAGGTGAGTGTGAAGTGGGACAAAAGTATGGTAAACCAATAAGATTATGAGTATAGTTGCTTAGGTAATATTGATTAAATGGGGATCCAATGGGGAAGGAAGTCACTTTGCAAGCTCACATAGGACAGAGGACTTTCCTCGGAAGGCTAGGTTAAGAAGATTTTGGTCTTCCACCCAGAGTGACTGATGCATATTTAGAATGTCAATCACTGCTGTTCATCCCTAAGGGAAGTATGTGGGTGTAGTCATTTTTCTTTGTCCTGAGGCCTGACCTTCAAATAATGCACCTCCAACCACAGACGTGTTCTGCACTGACTTCTCTATGGCCCGGCCCTGTCTGACTACCTATGATATTTCTAAATAACTTAGTTGTCTATAATGCTAGTTCCTTGAGGATGGACAGCTACAGGAGGAAAATAGACAAATGCAGGCTCAATTTATAGGTGAAAATCATAGGTCCAATTTATAGTTTTATCATATCTTTAAGACTCTTAGGATTTTTTTTTTTCTTAGAGTGAGTTTCCTAGAAGGGAAAAAAAAAACTATTACAACATTGGGTAACTTTGTCTCCTGAAGTGGCAGTTTTTTTAAAAAACTACAATTTTAATATTTCACTTTTCCTTTCCTCCTTTCTATCTTTATTTCTTCTATCCTACCTCAAAATTGTCCACATAAATGAACGAGCAAGACAAAACAAAATGAAAAGTAAACACAATCATCAAAGCTGAATACACCTATGAAAAGATAGAGTTTAGATTCAATTCAAAGTTAAGATGTTTGTGATAAATTTACTCAAGTGATAGAGTGAATTTGTAAAATGCTTATATTTTATAGTTACCTTAAATTTCTTAGCAACTGGTTCCAGTTTTTGGTAAATTTTTTTATTATTGATAATCTTAAGGATTTTTTAAAGAATTCCTGTAAAAATATAGGCTATGGGGTATCTTATCAATAACACCTGTATTACTGTTCTCTGATAATATGCATTAAGTTGAATGACAGTCTATCCCTGCATGGATCCATGGACTTCCTAAATATATGCTGACTCAATAATGTAGCAGTGATCTATGAATTAAATATGCCTTGGATCCACTTTATTACAAGTTTAATGGGAAAAAAGGTACCAGTTCCACTGAAAAAAGCACCAGTTTTGACTCTGTAATCAATTCTCCAACAAGCATATTATCAGTATTTTTCAATAATGAATAATCCTTCTGAACCATCCTTACTTATGTTATATAACTTCATCAACATCCAGTCCTTTTTTTTTATACTGACTGTATTTGAAACTCTTCGAGTGTCACATAAGAGATCTATGGAATAGTTTCACAGTAGCACCCACACAAATGTAGTTCCTTTGTGAATAATAAAAATGGCATTTTATCTTTTTCAAGGGGTAGGCACAATAACTATTAAATAGTGTTAAAATGAAAGAAAATTAAAATTTTATTTGGGTCGTTATTCAGTCCATCTGTCATTATAAAACATTCATGAAGTTATTGTCATGGGAGAGTGAGCACAAGAAATGTGACAATGTTTCCTGGTTTTTCACATTTGCTTCTTTTATTCCATCAGTTTTCCATTTTATATATTAAACTTTCATAATATGTATTATGGAAGAAAATAGTAATAGTTTCTCAGATATTTATAATAGAGCTGCTGTATGTTTTAGACTTGCACAAATTCTTTACTTTTCTAAGTAAATACTGGGCATTGCTTCTGAAGAGAAAAGATGCTGAGCACAATACACAAAAGGCATAGAGTGGAGGAGGAAGGATGGAAGGAACAGCCCCCAAATGGGAGGATCAGATATTCCTTTGAGATAGAAGGTGACTTGAAGGAACTAGGTAGAAGAAGAGACAGTGAGAAGGAATTTACTCAAGATAAAATGATATGGCATTTTCCACTGTTAGGGGCTTTATAGTTTTTTTCCTGCCAGAGCGTTCATTTTCCAGTGTTTCCCCAGCAACTGTCACCCACTACCAACTTCTGTTCTTGTTCCACATTGTCACTTTCAATCACTGAGTTCTTCAAAACAAAACAAAACAAAACAAAACTAACCTAAATACAAATAAAATCTTTCCCTTACTTTCAATTTTACAAATAATGATCATCCTATGACATTGTTTCTTTCCTTTATAACTTTTCTAACTGTAATTTTTTTCTTTTTTCCTCTACCTTCCTTTGTCTTATCTTTTCTTCATTTGATCCAAGTCATCATACTTGAGGCATTTTCTTGAGTGTTTGTTCAGGTGCAGAAACTGCAAGGACCCAGTTGCTCCTTTACTAACCCACAGAAGCCAGTAGCTAATGGAACAGGTCTGTCTTGCCTCCCTCAGTGCATATGTGGTTTAGAGTTGTAGGAGAGAATCAGAGCTGGAACATATACATGAGCAGGTAGGTCTGTCTAGTAGATCAGCAAAGCAAAGCTCTTGATACTTCTGGACCATGAAATTATGCTGTTGTGAGCAGGGCCAGTGAACTTCCACAGGTAAGGGTGGGAAATAAGCAGACTGAAGCTAGGGTCAGAAAGAGCCAGAGAGTGGCAGGGCTTGGGGAAAAAGGGGAATTAATGCATAAAAGATAAAATCAATAAAAAAGCATCTTTCAATCCTAAGTACATGGTTTGACATCTTTCAAACCATGTGCTTTCAGGTACGTTACCTCAATCATTTCTTACAACCACCCTGAAAGTTACACATAAGTGTCTTGGGTATAAAATTGTCAATTTATGTAGCTTTAGTAGCTAAAGGTTCAAAATTCAGTGGCTACCTGAGGCAAACCATGGTCAAACTTGACTCATGGTTGGTTATCTTGGGAACTTTCAGCAGTGATAGTAATAGGAAACAATCACTAGGAAAGAGAGCAGCACAGACCCAGAAAAGGTGGAATGTGTAAAATACTTCATTATCTTGAAAACATATGCTTAGGTAGTATGATGTAACTTTAAAAAGATCAGGCAACCTCCTTATGTGTATCTAAATATATAGCTCATTAGTCACTTTCCCATTGCTGAGACAAAATACCTGACATCAACAACTCATCAATAAACTCAAAAGTTTATTTTGGCTCAGGATTTTACTCGGTTCAGTCCATGGTCAGATGAATAGAAGGGGGAAATGGAGTGGTGGAAGGGCATGGCAGAGAGATATTCAACCCACTGAAAGAGAGGGGAAGGGAGGGAAGGAGAGAGAGAGAGAGAGAGAGAGAGAGAGAGAGAGAGAGAGAAAGAAGAAAGAAAGAAAGAAAGAAAGAAAGAAAGAAAGAAAGAAAGAAAGAAAGAAAGAGAAAGAAAAAAAAAGAAAGAGAAAGATCAGGAGCAGGAGCAGGAGCAGGAGCAGGATCATGAGTATGAGCAGGAGCAGGAGCAGGAGCAGGATCATGAGTAGGAGCAGGAGCAGGAGCAGGAGCAGGAGCAGGAGCAGGATCAGGAGCAGGAGAAGAGATCAATAACTCACCCCTTCACATCTCTCCTCTTAACAGCCAAGTCTCACTTCCTAACAGCATAGGAACTCATCAGGTCGCTAATGTGTATAGCACTACCTACAATCCCATCAGCTACTACAGACCCCTCCTCTGAACATGTGAGACCTTTGGGGGGCATTTTAGATCTAACCCATAATACAAGTAGCCAAATTAATACAGTTAATCTGTTTATAGATTGATTGCCAACCAGGAAGACCTAAATTTCTCCTGGTTTCATTATAATTTAAATAGTTTTCTTCCTAATTATAGGTTCTCAACCTCTCTTTTGTTAAATTATTTACTTTAGAAAACTTGTAATTACAGGCATTTTCTCTGACCTTTGAAATGTAAATCTTCTTTGTCTTCTGGTCAGTTTTACAACAAAGGAATACCTTTCTCAAGGATCTGGGAGATATCGCCTTGAAAAGTAAAAAACAAGGAAGATGGAGCCCTAACTTGTGACAGTGTAGGGGTCTAACTTTTACCCTGAAGTGCTAATTCATTAACTAAAATTTCCCTTTAATTCCTCCAGTACTTTTCCAGGGCTCAAAACCCCAGCAGCTCTTTTCCACTGGAGTTGGATTCCATTACTCTCCCCCAAGGCAATAACCTTGAATAAAGTTTTCCTTAGGTGTTTAAGGTACAATTTACCTTTGACTTTATTAACCCAGTACTTGTTTTATAAATATACAGGTTTTTTTAGTCTTCCAAAACATTAATCTCAAAAAATAAATGGCCACCCATCTGTCATTATTTGACAATAATTTTCTCTAGACATAAAGGGGTGGTTCAAGTAATCTTTGAGGTCAATAAATCTTTTGACATTTGAAATTTAACCTTACATGTGGAGAAAAAGAAGTATTACACTTTATATAAAGAAGTACTGTATAGGATGGGTATGAAATATATTTTAAAGGGGAAAAATCATTGGATGAAGTTTAATACCATAAAGCACACGTGCAGACACACACACACACACACACACACACACACACACGCATGCACAATGTGTAATGTAATAGGCAAAGTATGAACTATACCCTGAACTAAATGTAGAATGTTTTGTGATTTTTTTCTCATGTTAGTTGATACAAAGTTAATAAAAAATTCCAAAATTCATTTCTGTAAAAATAGTAATATTAGGGACAGGGAATATAACATCTTTTTTTTTTTAGGCTCTTGTCCAAACTGTAGTTTATCATACCTAGAAAAATATATTAAGTCCAAGTCCTTCTACAAGGTGAAGTTTTCATGCAAATTGGTCATAGACTAAGGTTGTAATCTTGAATAAATTTCTAAGGTTTCTAGACTTAAGACAATTTTGTACTGGTCAAGATTAATTAATATAAATGATGATTTTAACCTTAAATCATTTTTATAATAGAGAAAAATCACCTTTAACTGTATCATAATAATAATATGCATTTAAAAAACTTGGACAATGAAAGCATAAAATAAAAATCGTGCACAATTCTGTCTCCAGTAGAAAAGATGGAAATATGGAAATAAAACATCATTGATATTTTGGGCACATGCTTATTATACAAAACTCTCATATTGAGTTTGAGAGACAGGACAGCATAGTACTTCGTCAGCTGCCTCCTTGTTGCTGGGATAAGATACCCGGCGCCTGCAGCTTAAACAGGGAGAGGTTTATTTCGGCTCATGGTTTAAACTTCTAATTTGCCCCTTAGTACATGTTGGTGAGCAGAAGATTCTTTTAACCACTTTTCCTTTAAAGTAAACTCAGTGTAAAGCTTTCTCAGTAAAGGTTTCTTTCAGACCTCGTAGAACCCTTTTTGGGGGTTTTGGTTGCTGAAAGGTGGCTGTGAGGACATCCAGAGGAGCTTTGTCACCAGCCATAGTCCCTGAGTGCAAAGCTGTAAAAGGGCCTTGAGTTTGAGCCTGTTCTCATGATAACTTTCCGAAGGCCTTCAACAGGGAATCAGGGCTCAAGACCACCTCTTGGTCCAAATACCATAGTTCCCTCTGCAGAGTCACTGTGGCTCCTCTAAAACCTTCAGATTTTATCCCACTGCTGTTCCCTCTGCAGATCCACCATGTATGTGGACTTGGTCCTGGAAGATCCTACATCCTCCGCAGCATCATATGCTGGTTGCTGCTGGCCTGTACCCACTGTACCGTGGCGGTTGCTGTGTGCTCACCAGTTTTGTAGATTAGTATTAGAGAATTTTTCTGCTTATCAAGTGGCCTACATTATACCTTTTAAGTCTGACCTGAGCCTTGGGTAAAGATTCCACTTCTTCCAAATTTGTCTTTCCAATGTACTCTCAATCCTGGGATACTATGGCATTATCTAATCATAATTTAATATTTCTTTGCATTAAATTTCTATAGTTTAATCCACTGTGTGGCTTCTATCTCTTGCTTGAATCCAGAATAATATATTCAGTAGTAAAATTAAAATCACAGAGATGCAAGTACATATACATTTAAATGCCTTAAAATGTATGTGTGCATATGTAAGTGTGTGTGTGTGTGTGTGTGTGTGTGTAAGAGAGAGCTATGTGATAATCTAAGGATCTGCAACTTTCATTCACTGATAGAGTACAAAATATTAATCTTGTACTTTCTTATAAAAGTAAAAATATACCTATTCTATGATTTAACATACCACTCCAAGAAGAACATTAGTGCACAGTAAGGTTTGTAAAGGACTGTTCTTAGAATCTTTATAATAGTGCAAAGTTGAAAACAAACCAAGTATCTATCAGTAGGAACACGGATAAGCACAGACTGTAGTGTATTTATGTGATGGAATGCTGCTCATGATTAAAGAAAAACACATACTTAAATAAGGGGATAAATCTCAAAATTATATTAATTTTTAAAAAGCCTTAAATGAAAAAAAAAACATATTATTGAATTCTCCTTTGTTGACATAGTGGAGCACATAAATTAATGTTTGGTAGAGCAATATAAAAACAGTGATTTTCCCTGGGACTCGTACGGCAATGATTCATAGAGAAGGAGTAGCAGGGAACTTTCTGGGCTAATAGTAATATTCTTCTTGATATTCTATATCAAAGTAACAAGAGCAGATCTTGATTTAGAGTCTGTGACTCAGTTTACTGTTGTGAATCTGTCAGGGTGCACTGAGAGTGCTCAGAACATTTGTGCATTTCATGAAAGTTACATTTAACTTAAAATCTAAACCAAATAATCAAACTGTGGAGGTTTTGAGATATACTGATGTCTGAAACTTAATTTGAAATGCATTAAAAGCATAGATGATTGATGGGATATGAGGGAAAGGACAGGTGAATAGACATGTGGTGAAGTAAATATGCAAAAGTGTTAAGTGGAATCTTGGATGGTTAGGACACAGGTGCACATTGATATTCGTTTCTTTTGCTGTAACTTTTGAAAACTAATAAAAACCAAGCGGAAACAATCACTTGAGGTGATCAGAATCCTTATTATTTTCTTGTCCCTTAAAACAGCTGGAACCATTTCTTTACCTGAAATGATATCAAGTTCCAGTTTTGTATGAATTTTGAGGACTGAGAGTCTACTTTGAGCTCACACAGCTTAATTCATAATACAGCTATTTTTCCAGTGACAAAGAGTGAGAAGAACTGACTGGCTCGGATTTACTATTGTAGCTTGGATCTTTTCTTGCAATTTATCACGCTGTGTGTGATGGCCTAGAGTGTCTTGTTTTACGTGATGAAGGCCTGTGTGCTGTTTTAAAGTTATATATTTGTATTCTGTAATAGACTTGGCCTGGCTTTAAACCATACTATCTAGAACTTATGTCCAAATGATTTTACTTATTAACTTTCATTTTATACATATTTATCTAGATTAAGTTGTAGATTCCTCAGTGGTAGGGTCTGTCTTTTATTTATCTTGCATTCACTAATCAGAGAATATTATAAAGTACCATGGACACAGGCCGTACTCATATGAAGATGCTGTCTATTATTTAGATGTCCTAGGCCTCCAGCTAGGCCTACAACATGCACCGAATAATGCTTATTTTACTCGAGATAACTAGACCTAAGATTATGTAGTTTCACTCAACTGCACCATCTTTAATTTAAAAAAAAATCTATATTGTCAAAAGTTCCAGATAGCCTTTGCATTAGGCATTAATTTCACTTAGTGAAGTGCAAAAAGTATCAACAGCTGCTGAAATCCACTGGATGAAATATTCCCCTATACTCTCAACATGTCTTTTATAGTGACACCAAGGAAGGAGTCATGATCCAGAGGAAGTCAAGTGTCTAAATACTGGTAAACCAAAGACAACCAGAGATCAGATGAGATTACATGTTGCAAGAGACCACCAAAGAAACAAAACAACAGATTTATAACCCCAAAGGCATTATATCCCTTTTAAATATATTTGTGATTCAATTTGCCAGGAAACATTTTAAAATTATGTACAAAAATAGGAGGAGCTCTTTTGTATATAAACATGAGAGACTGTATCTATCTTCCAAGTAACAGGAATATTTTCTGTCTTCAGTGTAAGCTGTTCAGACCATATTTCAGATTTTTGAAAAATGCTTTACCAATAGACACAAATGACAATTTTCTAACTATGTAATATGTTCATTTGAAAGTCATGAAGTCATGGAGTTATCACCTCACCTCTGACTTGACAACTCCAAAATACAAGTCAGTCAAAAGTTCAGATCAGAAAAATACTCAAACACATACCATGAGTCACCGTATTTAAATTTCAAGCCACAAGAATTCAGAAGGGTAAGTTTAGCCATCTCCAGAGGTCATCAGCTCTGAACTGAGATTTACAGATGTTCTTGTTGGATTAAGGAGGCTGGCTTTAAAGCATCGGGAAAGGACCAACAGAGAAATCAATCATGGAGATGGGTATAACACATATGAGTGAGAAAAATATGCTCAATATCTCTTAATGATGGAGATAGAGGATATCTGGAAAATAGTAGTATGGCAGCTGGAAAAATAAGAACTTGTTAATGTTTAATATTTCCCAAAATATATTATCTAAAAGATGTAATCAGTCTGATCTCTAGAAACTCAAAAGTACCCACACATATTTTAGATACTGTGAGTAAAATAAAAAATAAGACCATAAATGTATTGTCCAGAGATCATTACTAACTTGATTTCTCGGATAACATAATACTGGGAAGTAGGTATCCTTTATAAGAAGGAAGGTGAAAAAATATATATGTATTATACACACATATATATTATATATACACACACACACACACACACAAGATGGCTAAGATAATTGTATTACTAGTTTCTATTAGTTCATTGAAAGGAACAGTTAGTGCTAACATTGTTTGATCAATTTTACATGCTTGTATCTGGTGCTCTGAGCAACTACTTTGAAGATAACAGTATGCAATATAACAACCACTGTTAATTTCCTATCATCTTGTTTTGAAATTCTGTATCATTTTTGTTTTTTAAATCTCTTTAAAACAAAAAAATTTGAACATCTCCATTACTCAGATTTACATCCTCATTACCTAGTGTTAAATTAATCAAAATTTAATCCTAAAAGGTGTAAACTTGTATATTCCAGGTTTATAATATGAAATATCAATGATCTTTGTTTTTTTTTTTTTGTTTGTTTGTTTTGTTTTTTTCCGGTACTGGGAATTGAACTCACGACCTTGCACTTGCCAGACAGGTGCTGTGCCGCTAAGCTAAATCCCCAGCCGCTATCAATGACCTTTGGATCAAAAGATACTCAGATCAAAAGATACATGTCACTGAATTATAGATGGGATTTTCACAGCTGTCCTAGGATTGAAATAATCCTAGGAAATTGGTGGAAGGATTATTTTAATACATTTGTAAGAGAGGACTAAACTACAGCAAGCCATTCTGTTTGTTTCTCATGAGACAGAGTGTTTCCAAATTGCCCAGCTGGGCCTAAAACTTGGGGACCTACTGCATCAGCCTCCACAATACCTGGGATTACCGGTGTGTGCCACTGCCTAGGTGTGTGGCACCCCAGGTTTCCTACTTCGGAGCTTTTCAAACACATTAGTCATACAAATGTCTCTCTGTTAGGGTTATTTTTGGTAAACAATTTATTTCATTTTATATTTTTATTCACTGGCACTTGTTTGCAGTATGTAATGTTTACTCTCCTTATGTGGAGTGGTACATGTGCGTAACACATCTTAATTCCTTTCTTCATCCCATTTCTTCCCTCCATTCCCCTCCACCCATCTCTCGATACATTTACTTTTTAAAAAATACTTGTGCAAGTTTGTAGACTATAATGTTTATATTCCTGAGTGGAGTGGGTGCATACGCGTAGCTCATCTCAATCGCTCTTCTCATCCCTATCTTTCCCCCTCTCCCCGCTTCACCTCTTGATCCCCTCCCCCTTTGAGGAAGATCCGTCTCCCTATTTCCTATTATCTGTCTTTTATTTTACTCTTTGTTGGGTTTTCCTTGATCATATTTATGGCAACTTCAAATCATTCCCCCAAAATATATCTTCATCTAAAATCTCTCACACATATGTATAAAATGCATCATGTGGGCAGTTCTAATTTTAGTTATATTAGTAAATGAACATATTCTGATGAATTATTTCAAGTTATTTTTCTACCTATGCATTAATACCATAGTATAGTTTCTATAATGCATGAAGCCCTAATTTTTAAATGAAAATGCTAAGCAGCTGAAAGGACATGATGGGACCTTGGTGCCTCAAAATCTGGAACCAATTTAAAGGGTAATAGGATTGTTAGTTTTTCTCTCACATCATTTCACTACTTGCGGTAGTGATGGAAAGAGGGCGGTGTCTAGTACTCATTAGTGGTTACACAGCAGATTGTTTTGTTTTAACAAACCAATCATAAGCCAGCAGCAGGTAAGCAGACTTTTATTTTGAGGGTCTTGCATTATCTATGACATGTCCGATGGTTCAGAGAAGGAATAAAGGGTAGAAGCCCACATTGCTTCAGGAAATAGGTGTAGCACCCCAAAAATCCCGTGTTTTACCTCATTTGCACCCTCCACCCATGCATCCTTCATTCTGCTCATCTAGTTGGAGTCTAATTTAATTTACTGACGAGTGTGCATTACTCACCCAACCATAGCATGGACTTGATGCAACTATAACTATTGTAAGCTAATTGTACTGTGTTGGATTTAAAGCTGATAATGATGTGTGGTGACAGGTTTAACAAATTTTCGATTACCACATTCAATTACGGTTGCTGCATCCCACTTATCGGTGAGCTGTACACTTAATTCATTTAAGGTTTTGAAAAAGAATATAGGATGAAGTGATTTAGTAGGGAGACTCCCAGGACAGGTCTTGTACTCCTGTTATTGCTAAACAACTCCCTCTGTGTGACTGTACAAGTTGATTTTAGAATCTAGCTGTGCCCTACCAAACACGGCGCTTGTTTGCTGCATGTTCCTATCTGCAAATAGATTTTCTAATGTGTTGAGATTGCATTCGTGTGTGTGTCAGCAAATTAATATTTGTAGCTTAAGAATTCATGTATAAAGGGTAGTTATTGTCAAGAATGTCAATGAATCAATTTTTTTTTGCAAAGGCATCTTTTCTACATTTATATTAATCTATGCTCCCTTATTAAAAAGACCAAGAATTTTAAAAATAAAATGAAGATCATCTTATTGCAATTACATGTTGGTGAAAATCCACTAGGTAAGATTAACTAACACTTGGGAAAAGTGACATCATCTTTCACTCTTTGAGTCAACTGAAAATTTTTAAAAATTAGTAAAGATCATGTTAAGATGTGTCTATGGATAAAGACAAGTTTATCTTGTTTGTATAAATCTAGAGGTTAATGAAGATCTAGGAGATGTATGTTAAGGTAAAACAAACTGAATAATAGTGGATGGTGACTTTCTTTGATACAAGTAAGGATGTATATCAGAAAAGGTTCAGTGTCCTTTATGTCCTATATGTTAAAATATTTGGTTTTGATTTTCCTTATCAAGGAGGAAGTATTTGAGTGATACTGATATTTATTATTTTAATCATTGTAGTCTTTATTTTACAGAATCATCAGATGTGGTATTGAAGGATCCATCTCTCAAGCTTCATGTGGGACATCTAGTTCATTGTTAGATACAAACACCCAGCCTGACAATGATAAAAAGTGATGAGTAATAAGTCTAGAATTGTTTTGTATATATATTTGCTAAAAGGCAATTCTAAAACCAGTCATTCCAAACTGACTATTGGAATGACTTTTGAAAAGATAATTTGTGTTCCAAATATAAGAATATCCTTGAGGAACATACAGTGAATATTGCAATTTTTAAATCATGATTAGTGATTCGTATTTCACTAGACTGCATGCTCGATGGAGACCACTATGAAGCAGTCTTGGGCAGGACTTTAATTAATCAATTGGTTTTTCATGTTCACTTGTGAACTTGTTCAAGGCTTAGGCTCCTTATCTGAAAATGGTGGACTCATAATAAGTGAACCTGTGTGAGTCACTAGTCCCTACTAGAACCTGTAGTGGTGGATGAAGCCAGAAAGCCTCAAAGGACAAGAGGAGATCACAGCCAAGGACACCTGGGTCAGATCTCAACTGGATAAAGACTATCGCCTCAGGTATCTCATTCTTCAGTGGATTAACTTAATACCTTACTTAGAGAAGTCCTCGAGTGGTTCTGCCTTTCTTGAGTACTCTCCTTCCTTCTGATAACCAAATAAATATGGGCGATCCAGAGAACGTCGTGGTTTTAGCTCTGAAAGAATCTTGAATTCTGTGAGAGGGCTTTGATCCTCCTAGAGCCCTGAAATCATTCCATTTGCCTCTCTTTATTTAACCTTCACCTTACTCTCATTCAGGAGATTGCAGACCTGATCAGCCCACAATAACTAAGGGATATTATTAACCCCATAAATACTACTGTATCTGAGCTTGTCCTACTTCAAATGTCTGCCTACAGCTTCACTCCAAACTTTCAAAATGCTTGTATATAACAGTGGTACATTTGTAGTCTTCCAGGAAGAGCATGATTTTAAACTTATGCTCTACTCTAGAGCTTGTATTGTGTCTTGAATGGAAGATTCAGCTCTGATCCAGGTATTCTGATCCTGTCCAGCTGCTGCTGTGACTGTAGTGGATGCTATTGTGACTGCCCCAGTTCCCTCTCCTCAGAGCTGACTGCTGAACCTGTTGAACCTGTTGATATTTCATAGTGCATATGTGCCTCCTTCTCATTAGGCAAAACAGGTGTACTAAACAGCACTCAGGACTGAAAGTCTCTGTGACTTCCAGTGAAACCAGGCTAAACCCTGTCTCTGGGAGGGACTGCATCTTTCTCTGACCTTTCTGGTCTTGTTCCTTTTCTCACTGAGAGCACGTGTCCAATTAATCACTTTCACAAAATTCCCAATGTTTGGCTCTGCTTTTAGGAATTCAACCTTAGAAGCTCTTGATAAGATACACAGCTTAAGGATTAGTCATTCAGAGAGGCTTCATGGTGATCTATAAATATTGGTGATTTTTGTATTTGACAGCAGTAGGAACAGAACATTTTAGACATCATTGTATATAATCTTCTGGCAACCCAGATTCTATGAATGGTATTAAGCTCTCTGCTTGACAAAGCATAAATAGAAGGCCAGACTATTTTGTAAATTTTTAGATTTAAAATGGTGATTTGAGGACATTTCTCATATAATATCCCATCTTTTGATCCATGGATGCTGTGAAAAAATTAAAGCTTAGAGACTTTAAACTTAGTCCTCATCCCTAGGGCTTTCTCAATGTGAACTTTAGCTATATAACTTCTTTATGTGCTATGTAACTCATCAGAAAAAAGTGGCAATAGTAATAAATTACTGAAATCCATTGTTAGGATATATTGTGCACTTTCCATTATTGAAACATTCATTTATTTATCCCTTATAGATGTAATTATCTTTATCACGGAGAGACTGAGAATCAGAAACTTAAAATATTTTCCTTATTTCCCAAATGAGGAAAACGAAGTCAGACCCAGATTCCGTGGATTCTTTAGCTGAGTTCTTGCCTCCCAGTAACACCTTTCTTCTTTGTACTTTCTAAGTGTCAGGAGAGCAATTAAACTAATAGAGGAGCTGTAAAAAGCATTGGCTAAAATGGGAGAACAGATGGGAGAAATAAATCACCTTTTTTCACTATTCCTTATCTTCCACATTACCTTTTGGCTTTCTGCTGGAAGAACTAATTTTACTAAAGTGGAGTGCATTTTACAAAATTTCATTAGTAGTTGTAATAATATTTTCTACTGTTGCTGTTATGAATTACCACAAGGTGAGTGCCTAAAAACACAAATGTATTATCCTTAAATTTTGTGGGATAAAAATCTTACACATGTGTATTTAGGGTAAAATCTAAGTGCCATTAGGACCGGGTTTCCTGTGGAGCATCTCCAAGGAAAACCTTTCCTACCTTTCAAGCTTGAAGAGGCCACGCCCCCTCCTTCCCTGGCTGATTGTCCCTTGCTCCGTGTCCAAAGTCAACAGTGTTACACTCCTCTACCTCCTCTTTCATCCTGGCATCTCTTTCTGTGACCACAGTGGGGAAGAATGTCTGTTTGTAAGGACCTCTGTGATTACAGTGATTAACCTGTAGATAATGTGGAGTAATCTCCCCAAGCGAAAGTCCGATTTAATTACACCTGCCCTGTACGGTAGCAAGTGATGAATTTCAGGGTGTAGGATGTGGACATCTTGGTAGTAGGAATTATTCTCCCAGTCACAGTGACAGACATGAAGGTGAAATTATCAAGAATGTTCATCAAAGTGAATTTTAACAAAATAATACACACTAAATTTGAGAACATTTTCTCTTCTGATTTGCTCTTGAGGTTTTCTAGTCTGGTCCCATATTCCCCTGGTAGAGACCTGGAATAGCAATCATAACACAACCAAGCTTGTTTACAGTGGTGACAAACAGCATAATCTCTTATCCTTCCCTGAACAAAGTCCCTTAAGGAAGCAAAGCCCAGGGGCAGAATCAGTGTCTTAGTTACTGTCCTCTCATTGCTGAGACAAAATACCAAACACCCAAAGTTAAAAAAGGAAAGGTTTATCTACCTCACAGTCTGTAGATTTCAGTTCATAATTGGCTGGCTCCAAGGCAGGGTGGCATGGCAGAGGGGCAACTAACTGTACATGGTGGCAGAAGATACCCAAAAGCAACAAGAGTGAAAGGGGGAAACAAGGCTCTTTCTGCCCTTTTATCTTATCCAGACTGCTGGGATTAGGGCGGTGCCAGTCCAATCAGTGGACTGATGCAGCAATCACTCACTCTTAAACCCAGCACCTTTAGTCCTAGCATTGAATCATGAATCAATCACACATCTAGATTCAGATATCTCTGAAAAAGCCCATCTAAAAGTGCATGAGGTTTTGGAGGACATCTAGATGCAAACCGTAACAATCAGTAAAACAGGGTCATTAAACAATTAGATTTAATAGCACTGACCATGACTAAATCAGTAGCAGCAGCTATTTGTACAGTCAAAACCTGAAATTTCACAAATAGAAAAACTTAGTTGAACTCTTCTATATATCAATCACTTTTTTGCTCTCAGGTTTATGTGGTTCTTATTCTTTGCTGTAGAAGATCCCTGGAATCTTTCCTCCAGTGTCCTCATGGGTTGATCAAATTCTACCATCAAGGATTAGTTCATTTTCAGGAAACTTTTTTCCTTATAAATCTCTGCCACGAAATGAAGGTTTTCCTATCATGTTTATGGGAAATAGTATGTACCTCACTTCTATGAAGACTTGAGTTGTATTTATTCACATTCTACTTTATTGTGTAGAAGCAAAAATGTAATTTTTTTGCAGGTATATTTCCTTATTTGTTCTGTTTTTCTGCAAGACCTACATGATCCGAATATGCCTCCATAAATTTCTTATTTCAACTCATCTAATTCCTATAATTTGATTTTATTCCTTGTTCAGTTAAAAAAAATCTCACCTGTGCCCATATTAATGTATATAAGCTAGCACCTATAGCAATGTGGAGATTATTCATCAGATTTAACAAAATGCTTGAATACTGTGAGAAAAATATTCTCCCCCAATCAGTTCTATGATTTATCTTTTCCTAAAGGAGTTTCTGAAACGTTGTTTTCCTTGGTCTAACTTTTTCCACGAAAGACCAGTTGATTGCTGCATACATTTTGTACTTATCACAAATATTAGGGTTTCACTTCTAAATAATTTTGATAATATTTGTAGAAAGTTGTTCTTTCATAAGATGACTATAAATTTTCCCAGTTACACCTTAATTCCTCATAAATAAACTATTATTTCCTAATGAATCTAATTTTGATGAATTTATCAGTCTATAAAATAAATCAGAGAGATTCTCTGAAAAACACTGATATTTATTTGGGAATACAGAATCTTATAGTGGGAATGTGCATGCCATAGCAAGCTCTGAGCATATTCAGAAGGGCAGAGTTAGGCGGAAGTTTTTGCTTTTTTATTTTATTTATTTATTTGTGTATTTACTTATTCTTTTGCAGTTTGGGGATTGCACATGCTAGCCATGGTAGGCAAGAACTTTATGACTGAACTACAGCCCTGGGCCAAGGGGGGCTTTTTAAAGATAAAAGATAAGAAGACTTACATAAGATATTTTGTACTAATAATATTTGGCCCCAGTGATTAGCAGGAAGAGTGGCATTAGTCCAAAGCTGAACCGACAAAATTGGTTTTTACATGAGGTTCCCATGTGTCTCTGCAAGTGTGTGATTCGTTCCCAGTTTTCTGTGGTGGTTACTCTCAGGCAGTCGGGCATAAATTTTCTTCCTTCACGACTTCCGACTTCATTTTTTTTGTTGTTGTTGTTCATCTTGGCATTAGTGACCCATTGACAACTTTCACATTTCTCTCACGAAGGTTATTCTGTTAGTTGTGTAAAGTTCTGTTTTTGTCCTAAATCAAAATCGTTCAATTCTACTCTTTTCTGTTTTGAAAGTAGTGTTAAGTTTTTTCAGACCAGTTTGTATGTGTGAATATATGTGATACAATCTTTGTGTGTAGGTAATAATTCTCTTTGTCAATCCAGACGTGTTAATAATCACTATTTTCTTTAAATCTTTACAGAAAATCTCTTCAGTAGCAGTGTTCAGAGATGTTTCTGAAGCTTAGCTCACTATTATATTTGGAGCAATACGTTCTAAGCTTATATTTGGGTACTTAACAATTTGGTGGTTGTTTTTCTTTTTATTGGTACTATTACTTTTTTTTTCACTGTATGGTAAACAGTTAGCAAAAGACAAGTTTGGACAACTTTCTGAGATAAAGTATCAAATCCTCAAGAATTAAGATATTGCTGTCCCAAGTGTATCCTGAGTGATATTTCTTTCTTTTTTAAATTTTTATTAGTACATGTTTGCAGTACATAATGATTATCTTCACTGTAGGGAATTAAGGCATGTATATAACACACTTCAGTTCCCTTCTCTTTCCCTCTCCCTCCACCACCTTTTTATTTTTCCAGCATCAGATTCATTTATCTATCTCATAAGATCTTATAAACCTAATTATCACATATAAAGATTGCAAAACAGACTAATAGACCAAAGCACATATAAAACATGTAAGACAATTGTACTAAATCAATGAACACTTTTAGATATATTGTTTATGGTGGATTACGATACCTTTTTTTCTTTTTCTTTTTTCTTATTTTATACTTAGTATGTATTGAGTTTTTCGTATAAGAGAAGCAATGTGATATGTCTTTAAACTTGTGAATCTTAGGTATTGTACTTCACTTAATGTTATGTTCTCAAGAGGCTTCCATTTTCCTACAAATGCCTCGTCTGTCCTTCCTGTAGCAGAGTGGCACTCCATTGTGTATAAATACTCCATTTTTAAAATCCATTAATCTCTTGATGGATATATAGCCTGTTTTCCAGATTTAGCTATTATGAATTGCACTGCCATAAACAAGGGTATGCACACATCACTGTGGTATAATGTCTTTAATTCTTTTGGGAAGATAGCTGGAAAGGGAATAGCTGGGTCAAATGGAATTTCAACTTTTAGTTTTTTGAGGAATCTCCATTCTGGTTTCCATAATTGTTGATTCAGTTGGTCCCAGCAACAATGGAGAAGGATTCTTTTCTTCCCACAACCTCACCAGCATTTATTAATGGTTGATTTCTTGATGAGAGCCTGAATGGTCAGTGATGCTGAATATTTTTTCATGTATTTATTGGCCACTTGTATTTCATTTGAGAAGTGTTTATTCATTTCAGATGTAAATTTTTAAATTGGGTCTTTAAATTTGAAGGGGTCTATTTTTGAGTTCTTTAAATATTATAGATATTAGTCTTTTGTCAGGAATAGCTGGCAAAATTTTTTTCCCATTCTGTAGATTGTCTTTTCACAGTTAGTAGTTTCCTTGGTTGTGCAGAAGCTTTCTAATTTGATGTGATCCCATTTGATGAATCTTAGTATTACTTCTTGAGAGTCTTTACCTACATTTATGTCTTCAAGAATTTTACCTATTTTTTCTTCCTGCAGATTTCTTCTGTTCTGGTGTTTAAATTTTTGATTCATTTTTATTTTAGTTTAGCACACGGTGGGAGACATGGGTCTAAGTTCAACCTTTGGTATATGGATAGCTAATTTTCCCAGCACCATTTGTAAAAGAGACTATCCTTCCTTCAGTGAAAGGATTTGGACTCTTTGTCAAAGATAATATAGCTGAGTGTACCTGGGTGGTTTCTGTATCTTTTACTGTGTATTATTCATCCATGAGTCTGCTTGAATAAATTTTAAGGTATATCTACACATGAAACCATTTTGTAAAAGTATTTTAAGTGGGAAATGTTTTAGTTAATATTAGTAAAAACAATAATGATAAATGTAAAGTAATGGCATTGATACATAGAATTTTAAGGTGGGCATCACAATTCTTGAGCACGGGTGAGAACTACACATTTAATAGGACATGACCCCTACAATTAAGTTACCTTAGGTGGTAAAATTGCAGGTATTTAACAGATGTAATTATAGTCTAATAACAGGTAGCTGTAAGTCAATCACCAGATGATGCTGTGAGGATCCTATGTAATGAGAAAAAAGCTCCTTATAAAAGGCTTTAGAAGTCAGAGAGCGAAGAAATAAGGGTGTCAGCAGCAATAGATGCACTGCTGATGGCTTTGAAGAAATAAACCACCATACCTTGGAAGAATGATGTGGCAGAAAGTGGGGAAAGTCTCTCAGTTCTCCACCTACATGCAACTGAATCCTGCCAACAGCTAGTGCAGCGGGACCTGAGCCCCAGATGGGAGTGTGGACTCTAGTGAAATGGGAGTCCTTGCTAACACGGCACCTTCATTTTTCTGTGAAGAGACCCTGAGCAGAGGACAGAGTAAACCTACACCCATAGGACTGGCACATGAAGCTTGCAATAAAATTATTTGTAAATTTGTAATTAAATGGCCTTGTTTTAGGCCAGTAAGTGTGTGTAGTTTGTTATACAGCAAAAGAAAACTAACACATTTGCTAACACTTACTTACCTCTTTCAATGAGCCAAGCTCTGTGCCACCAATGTTACATAGGTAATTTTACTTAGTACTCACAGTAATCCTATGAAGCAGAATCTATCATTTTTTAAATTTTACAGTTGAGAAAATCCTTAGAGAAGTTTAAACACTTGGTGAAATTCACAGAACAAGTTGATAAAGAAATCAGGATATGAACTTGTGCTTTAATCACTTCACTACCCTATATTTTTAATGCCAAACATTACACAGAATAATGAGAGTCAATTTTGTTCTGATTACCACATGCTCAAATGCTGTCTTTTTTCTTGTGCACATCCACCAAAATGTGACAAAATACTAAAGAATAAACTGCCTTTGATGAAATAATTTTTTTCTAGATGATTTTTCAAAAGACCTTTATACAAGTGCTTCACCAATTATAGAAGAAAGTCTTCTGAAAATAAATCCTGTTTAAAAGTTATTTAATTGCTATTTTACCTAGAAGAAGAATAATCTATTTCCATCTACCAGGTAGTAATGAGAAGTCATCATCTGCACTCTTCTTTAATTAACATCAATCCTGATTAGTCAGAATAAATTACGCTCTTTGTCTTTTTCCTTGGTTGTTATTCTTCTGGTATAGGAGTCTTCAATTATGTGTTATCACTTATAAAAGATGTCAGTATAATTATATTACTGTATTTCAAATTTTACTTTTAAACCTATTTCAAAGTTAAAATGTAAGGTTTTTGTTTCCATTTTATTTCTTAAAATGTGAGAAAGAATCAAGTAACATTTTATGAAATACTTTTTCATAGCTGAAACAACATGTGCAAGGATGATAAGGCTTAGAAGTTTTAATAGCTCTCATTCACCAAAATAAACAACATAGTAAACATATCTAGGCTATGAATTGTTACTACAATTTTGGGGATGGTACAGGACACAGAGTTAGTTCTTTTACCTGTAATATGTCCAAATTTTTGAAAAAATTGAGAAATCCTGCTTGGTAGGTTGAATTATTTATATGGAAAGGAATCATGAATTACTCACTTTTCTATTATTGGAGAAAAAATATGTGACACCTACCACTTCAAGGAGATGTATATATCATTCAGTCATGGCAGGCTGTCTCCAAGGTCAAAACACCATGGTGGAAGAGCATGGTGGAGGAAAGATGTTTACTCACCTCACGGCAGCCAGGAAACAGAGAAAGAGGAAGAAGGAGGAGCACGGAGAAGAGTGTACTGTCTAGGCCAAATCTCCAATAGACCACCTTCACTCACCTCCCTACAGCACATTGACCTATGCACTCATCAATGGCATAATCCATCCATGAGTATAGTACACCTTTCCTATGTGCCTCCTCTGAACACAAGGGACTTTTGGAGCATATTTTAGATCAAAACCATAACAAATCACCATTGCTGGAACATATTTTGTATTCTTTTGTAGGGTTGAATGTATGCTTCGAGATAACCACCACTTTGTTTGCTTTACTGTCAAAATGATCCCCCTATGTTGAAGACTAAAAGATGAATGACATAATTACAACTTTATTTTTGAAGAGACGGATGTAGGTGTGCAGGTCCTGTGTTGCCTTAGTAATTGATCCTGAGATGGAGATGATTCTTGGCTGCCATTCAGATAAGTCAGGATGAAAATATGTGGACACACTGCTCCTCCAGCCCATTGTCATCTCCCAGGGCTACAGCAGAGGAAATAGTGTGAACAAAAACAAGAATTTGTGTTGTGCTGAGGAGAAAACTTTATTTGCTTGTCAGGCTAGAAAAATCTTTGTAGATCAGAGCTCCTGGAGCAGTGGTGTTTTCCATGCCCGTAAGGCCAATGTTAGGATGAAGATAGAGTGTCTTGTCATCCTGGACTTCATTTATAAATTATACTTCTTAGTGAGGCTGCAGTTTTCTGCCTAAACTTTATATTCTACATTTTCACCAGTTTAGCATCTCTGCTGTGACTTATTACCCTAAATTCACCGAGTTCATTGTTTTAGTAACTACAGCAAGACCTTAAATTATTTTCCTCTAAAAATTTTAGATTGTTGCTCTTCTGTGTAGCATTTACTTGGTATTTTTAAGGTTAACTGATCATGTTTGAAACATAAATGAAAACAACAGAACAGTCTTCATTTTTCTTGAAAAATGAAGTGTTACAGATCATAGACTTTGTCCAGGAAAAGCTATTCTCTTTATTTGCAACTATAATGACTTTGGTTGGAATTGTTTGCTTTGTTCCTAGTTTTTGACATGGATATCTAACAAAAAGTATATTTTTTGGGTGCAACACTAGTACAGAAGAAAGAACCATCTTAAATGCTCAGTCTCTTGTGCTCTAATTTAATAGAGATGACTTTAAAAAGCTAGAGAAGGAAAGGGAATACTGCCTTTGTGAATTTTATATTCTTCTATTAATACAAAAGTGAAAATATAAAAATATTAATTTTGTTGTAGAAATTTGAATATTCAGAGTAAAGTAAAGCACATATTTAAAGACAAGTCTTTTTTTTTTTTTTTTGTCTTCTTGAGACAAGGTCTTGCTGTGCAGTTCAAGCTGGCCTTGAGCTCACTTTGAAGCCCAGGCTGGTCTTGAACTTGCAATGATCCTCCTGCCTCAGCCTCCCAAGTGCTGGGATTACATGCATGCACTATCACGCCCGGCTAAAGACAAGTTTTATAATACTTGGCTTGCCATTTATCTTTAACAAGTAATTCAGTAGTAACTTTTTGGAATTTAGAAATTCAGTTATATTAAATATAACCAAGATTTGCTGAGCATATGCTTTGTGTTTTGTGTGCTAAGTGATCATATGTCAAAGGAGCTAAAAAGTAACATATGGCACGCATATTGAAAGTTCTCAGAATTTTACAACTAGTCATAGGAAACCCAGGGGGAAATTTCAGTGGTTGAAACAATGATGTCCAAACAAAAGAGGCTAGTTCCTTGAGCCTGGGAGATGCCTCTGTGCCAGAATGGTTTCCAGCAGGACACTCGGTATTTATTTGTTCATTCAAAATAGCTTCTTTCAAAGAGCAGAGACCTTTTTCTTTTTTTTTTTTTTGGTTTTTCTCTGGTACCGGGAACCGAACTCATGACCTTGCTCATGCCAGGCAGGCGTTTTTGCCACTGAGCTAAATCCCCAGCCCGACCTTTTTCTTCTCATTCTTTGTAACACTAGCATCTCGTACAACACCTGAGAAAATAATTAATAATATATGCAGACTAAATATCTGTTTCTAAATAAGTAAATTTGGCTATATTCTCTGAATTCAATTTTAATTTTGAGCACAATGTGTTAGTTTGCCACCTTATCTTGCATCTTCCTAAAATCACAAGGTGCATTAAAAATATGCCCAGGTGGTGGGATTTAGAAAACACGTATTAATCTTAGAAGGAGAGACAACTAATGAAGAAATGTTTATGTGCTCATAAATCAGGGCTGTGTAAAAGTGTTATATGTACACCATCTGCATCAGTATAACTGACATTGCTGCATAAAATGAAGATGCCTAGGCCCATTTTGAGACTACTGAATCAGGGTAGGGCTTAAGAATCAGTTATTTTTCAAGGAGTGTCTCTGCAGAGAAGCAAAGAGCAGAGATGTATCAGTATCTGAGATGTTGCAAAAGCAGGCCCAGGGCCTCTTCCAGAGCCTCTGAACCAGTCTGCATTCTAACAAGGTCTTTAGGGGATTTAAGTACATTTTGAATTTGGAAATTTCTATACTGCTATTTTAGAAATGCCAGTACCATCTTAAATAATAGATCAACTCATATACCTGAAGATCCATTTTTCAATTTCTGTTATTAAGACACACTCCCACTCTGCTATTTCCTCCTGAAACTTGGGAGAAATGATTTGTCAACCCTGCTCCTAGGAGCATATTGTGAGAGTATAATATATTCATCTTTTTAACTAGACCATTAGTTCCAAGTCAACAGTAGCTTTTCCTCTTTTTACCTCCATCATCCAGTGTTTATTCAGAATAAGTAATTATTGATGTTGAATGAATAAGTGGAACTGCTTCGCACTGGGAGAGGCACACACATCAAAACTGGGGGGAGTATGATTACATGATTTAACGAATGCAATTCTGATGTTTACTTTGTTCCCCATTGATGCATAAGTTAGTGGGAAATTAATAGTACTTTGAGGGCATTGTATAATCAAATGGTCTAATTGTATGAATAGCCATCAACTTTTCCAGGTTTGAATATAAGTTAGATCTGCATGATTTCTTTCCTCACATCAGAGAACTAACTCAAGTTTATATGCTTGCTTTCCCTTGTCTCTCAGTTCTTTAATCCCTTCTTTCAATAGTCATAATTCTCATGTCCCAGTAACCAAGAATATGTAGGAAGCAAGGTGGAGGTTGATTAGCAGTGACAAGCCAGCAGGAGCAGGAAGTCAGCAAAGATGCACTGTTTATAGACCTGCAGTCTTCTTTTAGTCTCAAGATCATGCTCCAGATAATTTCCAGATATTGGAATCCTGGAAAATTGCTCTGATATATATGGTTTTAATTGTATCTATCAATCTCTTACATTGCATTATATATTTATATACTATCTTAGTTACTTTTCTCTCTTTGCTGAGACAAAATACCTGACACCCAATATTAAGGAAGGAAAGATTTATTTAGCTCACAGTTTGTGGAGGTTTCAGTCCATACTTGGCTGGCTCCAAGGCAGGGTGGCACATGGCAGAGGTCAACAGTTCATAGCAGCAGAAAACAGGAAAAACAGTGGGAGCAAAAGTGGGGGAAAGCAGGCCTCTTTCCCTCCCTTATACTGTATGCAAACTACCTGCCCCAAGGTGAGTGTAGCACTCACATCCATAATCCCAAAACTTTGGACCATGAATCAATCATAAACTCCACTCCATGGCAGCATGAGGCTTTGGGGACACAACCAGACACAAACCATAAGATTCCAACTCTGGCCCCCCAAAGACTCATTTAGACCCCTTTAGGCAAAAGACATTCTGGTCCATCTCCAAGAGTTGCCAAAGTCTAACAGTTTCAGCATTGCTGAAAAGTCCAAGTCCCAAGTCTCCTCCAAGATTTAAGACAAGCTCTTAGCTGTGAATCCCTGTACAAATGAAAAGTTAAACACTTTCAACATTCAATGGCAGAAGATAAGCATTACGATTCCAAAAGGTACACACAGAGCATTGGGACTAAAGCAAGTTCAACATCCAGCAGGGCAAACATTAAGTCCTGTAGTTCCATATTCAACAACCGAAGCAATCTGTGGCACATTTGCTAGGTTACTTGGCTCTGCCTCTATGGCACTTCTGGTGGTTGTAGATCCTAGGGCTTCTCTCTTGGGCCTGCTTTGCTCCTTCCTTGCAGCTTTCCTCAGACGATCCACATTCCTGGCTTTTCCAACCTTCTGAGTCTCCTCTGCACCTTTTGCTCCACACTCACAGCTTCACAGACCACCTCTCAGGGTCACACTGCCTGGCCTCCCAGGCCTTTTGAAATCTAGATGAAAGCCTCCTTAACCTCAGAACTCTTGCATTCTGCATGCATCTAAAATCAGTACCACATGGATGATGCCAAAGTCTGCTGACAGCTGGAGCAGTAGCCAGGCTTTCTTCTCTCTTGGTGATAAGGGTCTAGTGCCAGGATCACTGAGCACTCTGAACCTGATTCTAAGGAAAAAATTCTCTATGCCACCATCATTCTGGAACCTGGTGCTCTGTGGCTTTCTCCTCAAAGCAAAGTCTTTCACTTTTGCAGTTTTGAGACTGAAAAGGGTGGAAACTTGCCACTTCTTGTGATGCCCTCAGGCCATCTTTTATATTCTCTTGTTCCTTCTCAGCAATCAAGATTCCCTCTGTGCTACTTTGCAGTCCACAGTTTTACTGGAGCTTCCTTTCTGGCCAGACTTACAACATTTTAAATCATTTTGCTGGGCTCTTTGCTCTTGATTCTCAACATAAATCTGGCTAAAGCCCCCCAACAATAGCCATGCCAATGCCCCAACATTAGACTACCTTCAAATTTCTTTTGCCAGAGTAATCAATGTGTTGCCCTTAATCTCAGTCTCAGGGAAAGTCTCTGGACACGATCAAAATGCAGACGAACACTCTGCCAAGCCATAACACACATCAACTGGAGTCCAACAACCAATGCAGTCCTTCTTCTCAGCAGAAACCTGCTGAGCTAGGTCCTTACCATTTCTATCAGCCTTCTGGTCTTTGGAGCTCTAACCAGAATCTTCCATATGGAACAGCCTAAGACTTTCCAGCACTTCTCTTTCAGGTGATATCTTTGAACCTTTCCAAATTCTTCCCACAAGCCATTCTCAAGAGCTTTTGAACCATGTGGTCAGGTATAGTCACAGCAACAACCCTGCTCCTTTGTTAGCAAATTCTGTCTTAGTTACTTTTGTCTCATTACTGAGACAAAACACCTGATGCCCCAAATTAAGGAAAGAAAGATTTATTTAGCTTACTGTTTGTAGAGGTTTCAGTCCATACTTAGCTGGCTCCAAGGCAGAGTGGCACATGGCAGAAGGCAACAGTTCATGGCAGTGGAGAATAGCAAGAGGAACAAGAGCAAAGGGGAAGAAAGCAAGCCTCTTTCCCTCCCTTATATTGTATGCAAACTACCGTCCCCAGGATGGGTGTAGCACTCACACCCATAATCCCAACACTGGACCATGAATTAGTCATAAACTAGAAGCTTGTGCCATGACTACATGAGGTTTTGGAGAACATCCAGACACACACCATAATACATACTATATGTTATATAGTATATACATCAATCCAGATAAATTGTGCTTATCTAAAGGATAAATACAATCAATTTTCTCTGTCTGCTTTAGCCATGTTTTGTACAGTTGCCACAAATACTGAATTAATGAATTCTAAACCATTATTCATGGGGAAATGTAGAATTAGATTCCTGTGAGTCTTTGTTTCTCATCCAATTGATATTCACTTTTATGTGTCTTTCTGGCTAAAGTCACCTTTTACATTATATGTTGATGATTTATTAACATGGATTCACAGCCAACAGCACTAAAAGTCATACTCCAACAAAATTATCTAACACAGGTACTTTTTTCTATAAGGCACAGTAAAGCCTTTTTGACAGAATTTCAGCACTACACCTACGAGTGTTTTAAATAGCAAAGTCACCAACACACAGCCACAAACACTTGGAAAACATGACACTAAACAGACCTCCAAAAGGACACTTATTTATACCATGACTCTTGTAGTAAGAAGGCAACGGTTCCTTTAGCAGGAGAAGTTGATGTTTGGTGACTCAAATACTTCAGTGATTTGCAAAGAGTACAAAAGACATATTTATTTTGGGATTTCCAATAATTTTAGTGAGCAAGTGAGTTGAAAAGTATGACATGTACCAAACATGAAGATTACCTATCTCACGTTTTAAGTTGCCAGAAACTTTCCTTAATGTCTAACTTAGTCCCTAAAAGAGACATATTGATTTAATAAAGTGGCTCACTTTTTTTCTGGATTGCAAAGCTTCAAAATAAGCCCATCATTCCCAAGTCAGAATTAGGTAATATATGTGTATTTATAAAGCAATGAAACACAAAATCATTAGGCCATACTCCAAGTAGATATAACTAAAATTTATGAAGCCCTAACTTTGTTTTAGGCACTCAGGTATTATTTCCCTTACGGAACATCAGCATGGCAAAGGCAAAGAGTGCACTGAAGTTCAGACATCTAGTAAATGCCAAATTAAAATGCAAAGTTATTGATTTCTCTAAGTTTATTTAATTAGTGAGTATTCTTGTGTCTAAATGTGGTTTTAAAAGTATTTTATTTCTATTAGCTTTGTTGGTTTTCACATTTTCCATGAAAAATGTTTTAGATTCTTACAACTTTGTGCTTATTATGTTTCATCTTCATTTTTGATGTGCAATTTCTTATCTGCCTGTAATTAGTAGTTGGAATTAGGAAGAGAAATTGCAACAGTAGATGTAAAAATACGCTCTAGTGGGTGATCATAAGCTCAAGTACTGTTGCAGACAGCAAGTGTTTTAAATATCTGAAGAAGCTATTAAAGCAGTTTGTAGTTACAGAAGTTGAGGTATTTGTTTTTTCCAGAGATGGCCGTGCAATCTATCAATCTCAAAATGAGTCTATGTAACTCTCCCATGAAGAGATACCATTTAGTTGTGTACCTACTCGCATCTGATGGTCCCATGACTACTGTGACCAACGGAGAATGCAGAACTGACACTGTGGTTGTAAGGACACAAAACTTAACAGGTCTGGAAGCTTCTATTTTCTGTCTGTTACAAGCCTGCCAGTTAGTAAGTATGGTGATCTAAGATCTGCCCATGCAGAGAGGCCCTGAAAGGTGGGAGCCCATGTTAGGGACACAAAGACCAAGCAAAACTAAGACGCCAGGCGTGTGAATGAAGAAGCCATCCCAGAAGTTGACCTCACAGCACCAATGGTGCCAGAATAGAGACAAACCACCCACTTGAGTAATTCCCAGAAGGCTGTGAACAAGATTCCATCTTGAACCGTTTCATGGCTTTTCACTTTGAGATTGCTTTTAATACAGTGATCAATAATCACAACAGAGTCAACAGAGAACATATACCTACCAACTAAACACAACTTTATGCTTTTAAAACATTTGCGTGGCCAATGAAAGTTTATTTTCCCACTGGATTTGCAAGATGTTAACAACTTTGCTGCTGTTACTACCCAACACCTGCAAACTGACTTCCCATCCTCCCTCTGTCACTTACTATGTGACTGGGTATGTTATTCAACATCCCAAAGCCTGAATTACCTCACCAATCAAATGAAGTTATGGTGAGAATTTAATTCTTTAATGAATGAAAAGCAGTACCTACTCTCAATTATAATCATGTTTTCATTACACTTTTAAATATATTAATTTATTTTCTTAGCTAGAATGAATAAAATTTTATTGCATTTGCTGTAGAATAACTGCTGACATTTTGTTGTGTCTGAGTTGTTATGAAGATTGTTTAAACACAAATGACAGCAGGGAGAAGATAGTGTTTTTTGGCTCACAAAGATATGTTACACAATCACTGGTTTCCATATCTATTTTTTTCACATTTATGAACTTTAGAGTATATATCTGGTCTACACTTTCTGAAATATGCAGTGTTAACATATACCTGAATTTCTACATGGGAACAAATTTTGAATCTAATAAATTTGCAATGTGAAATTTTCTAACATAAAGTACGTTTTGTATTTTTTTAACAATTGCCTACCTATTAAAGACAATGAGGTTTATAATTGCAGTAATTTTCTATTTCTAATTGTATTCTTAATTAGCCTTCAGATTAAATCTGTTTGAAGCAAATTCCTCTGCTTTCACCCTTCCCAATTTTGTCTTTGTCTTCCCCATCCTTTCTCTCTCTCTCTGTCTCTCACATGCACACACACACACACACACACACACACACACACACCCCTACACCTATGTGCATGCACATACCCCCCCACACGTGTGTGTAGTCAGGTACATACCCCCACACACATGTATGTACTCATGTGCACTCATGCATTTTGGTTTGTCTTTTCCTTCTGGAGCTTTGGGTGAGGAATCCTATTCACAGCAGTTCACTGAGATGAACTCCTTCTCTGTAAGTCCCTTATGACCATGTGTCTGTCTGATTGAAATAGAATTAAATATGACAGGGCTTATCATTATCAGGAGCCTTTATTTTAGAAAAGGTTAAAACTTGGGGATCAGGATAAACATATAGAGTAGATATGAACAGAGAATGAGATTAGTAACTGATTAGAAAATTAGTAGTTTGTCATATTTCCATGCTATCTGCGGAGATCTCTTACTTCTATTCCTATAAAGTTTAATTTTCTCTGGCATCTGCCATCCTGTTTCACCACATCATGCTAATTTATCTTGCTGCATAAGATTTAAAATTCAGGAAGCTTAAGTAAGCCCAAAAAGTGCTGTTCATCACCAATTTTTAAAAAAAGAAACAGAATATATTTGCTTTATTTACAGTATTGGCTTCATGCAAATCAAATTTATGTGAAAGATTGCATCAAAAGGGTGCAATGTGCAAATTTTGCATAGTTCTAAATTTATCTGTAGGAAACAAAGACAAATAAAATAGAAAATAGTCTCTACTCTAAACTTGCCACACATTCTCTGTCATCATATTTGTACCTGTAGGAGTTAAAAAGTTATGCTTTTGATCTCATTTGACACTATAAAGTCTAGTATAAAACATAAAATCTCTAGCCTACTGATTTGCAAAGGTTTCATTTCATTAATCTGCTTAAAATAAGGCCAAAAGGTTTCACCCTTCCTATAAATGAGAAGCACTTGTGTTCAGACCGGCTGCAGGGAGCCTGGCTTTGTTCCACCCGGAACCAAGCGGTGCAATTGTGAACTCTGGGCTCGACAACCTGAGTTTAAATTTGGCCGTGCACCTCAATTTTGAGTAAGGCCAAGATTGAATGGAGACTTCGTCTCGTGGCCAGGGATATAAATGGGTCTAAGCCATAACCTTTGTCTTCATGATCTTTGGACTACAGTGGTGATCAGTAGACACGGAGAATGTTAAAGTGAAAGCTTCTTTTCCCAGGCATTATGTAAGCAAGGTGTGACAGGCTATCCAAAGGGCGTATAAACCCTGTTTCTGATGAAAGAAATCATAGGAAGTTAGTAACCACTTAGAAGTACTAAGTTCACTTAAGAACTGCGATTATTACAAAGTGGAAAACTTCATCACAGGTTCAGGGGAAACATCCAGAAAAGAACTGGAGATGTCAAGGAGTAGCCAAGGACTTCCTGGACCTCAAATATTAAAAAGGGCAGAAAGCACACATTGATGAAGAGGAAAAGAACTAACTTTGGCATCCTCAAATCCAACTCCTTTACTCGTTGAGAAGGTCAAACGCATAAGAACAAATGTGGTACATGGGGCATTCAATACATGTTTTAATGCAAGAATGAAGCTTTGAAAATTAAGCAGATGCTTGCCTAATATTCACAAATCCAAGATCAACACTAATCTTGGTGCAAGTCTCTATTCAATATTTTACCTATGTTGCTTCTCAGTAGTTGGCCTTGGACTACGATGATATAAAAGGAGACTGTTTTAGATGCACATCATATTACTGATAGGTTTTCCCACAACCAAGGTAGGAGTTTATAGGCCAAGCGTGATGGCGCATCCCTGTAATCCGGCACTCGAGAGGTTGAGGCAGGAGGACTGCCACGAGGAGGAGGCCAGCCTGAACTACATCACAAGACCTTGTCTTAAATAAATAGATAGATAGATAAATAAATAAGATAAATATTTATATTGCTGAGTTAATTTCAGGAGATACTAATAACTTACCTTTATGGTTTTTCCCATTTTATTATCTGCCTGCCTCCCTCTCTGTGCATAAAACTTATAAAACTACTAAGCTAGTACGAAGAACAGTAGCGGGAAGGTTCATTACAAAAAGGTTCTCTGTTGCATTCACAAATAACACAAAAAAGCCAGAAAAGCATTAAAAAGAACATCAACATGACTGCTCCAGAGATTTGGAAAACTTACATAAGACCACAGTATTTGCTTCGGTATCACAAAGATGAGAAAGACCTGAGGCCCTTTGAGCCCCATCTGTTATGTAATGAAGACAATTAGCTTTCTGGCTTGCTGCAGAAAATGGCATTTGTAATAGAATCAAAAACTTTCCTGAAGGTCAGACATGCTATATTTACTGCTTCCTCTTGTCTCTGAGCCAGAATATTCTGTCACTGTTGTGATACAAGCCAACAAGAGCTAAATAAATCTTTGATCCTTTTGGTTCACTCTGTCATTAAACACAAGCCATTGTAAAGTTGTGAAGCTTACTTGAGAAGGATAAGGAGAAATTGGTTGGTTCAGAAAAAGACTGACCACAGTGATTAAAAGGATGGAAAATGTAACCTGCTGGAAAACTCTAAAAAGCTGGAATTATTTAGTTGAAAGAAGAAGAAGCTGAATGATAACTTAATAACTATCTTCAAATTTCAGGGAGGACTATTACCTCTATTTTATCCATTTCTGTAAAGTTTGAAACTACAAAGGAATTGCTCTGACATTTCCTGTAGCTAGCACATTTGACTCATTTTATTAAGTTATTATAATTTTTTCATTTAAAAAAGTCAGAACTTTTATTTGGAATTCCTCCATTTGGGAGAGTGAATAGCGGAAAGAGACTGTCAAATAACAGTATCACTCACTTTTGCTCCTTGTATCTGAGGGACAGTTTTTTCATCTTGGCATAAATCAATCTTTGACAAGTTCTCAGCATTTATCAAACTCAGTTACCTACGGATTAAACATTTTGATATTTGGCTCCAGATCTGCTGTTATTATTGGCAGGTCTTGATAAGAATGGCAAAAGAAGGAAATAAACATGCTAAAAATTAAATTATATTTTCTGTTATTTTCCAAGCTAAAATAACAAGACT
The DNA here is from genome assembly GCF_000276665.1 of Chinchilla lanigera. NCBI lineage: Eukaryota > Metazoa > Chordata > Mammalia > Rodentia > Chinchillidae > Chinchilla > Chinchilla lanigera. The sequence goes on along the minus strand of NW_004955427.1, from coordinate 7,574,512 downwards.
TGGAGGGCTGGGGATTTAGCTCAGTGGCAAAGCACCTGCCTGGCAAGTGCAAGGTCTTGAGTTCGGTTCCTGGTACTGGAGAAAAACAAAAAAAAAAAAACAAAAAACCAAAAAAAACAAAAAAACAAAAAACAAGACTTGGAATCATTCTCTTGTGTATCTCTGGATAAAGACTAATTTATAGGACCTCGGGATTATTTTAAATCACTCAGTGAGCATTTAGTAAATGTCAAAGTTTTTTTGTTCTTGTTTTCTAGGTGTTTGAGTAGAAAGAATAAAAAAGAACAGGAAGACATGACATGGGAGCTCAAGAGTGGTAGAGACAGTGTGATGCATGAGAGGCTGGTGGGCAGCAGCAACTCACATGCATCTGAAGAACTGTGCGCCTCAAGGGAAGCTCAAAATCTGTGGAGATGGACATACAGAGCCAAGGTCTGAAGAGAAGTTTTTCTTGCCCATTTACACCAGAGTTTCAAGTTAGCATAATCTAACTCCTCCGACTGCTTGGTTTCCTCGACACCCTAACATATAATGTATAATGTATAAAATATATAATAATATACATGCTCCAGTGGATGATTCTTTGTTTTGTTTATACTTTTCTTCCCTAAGTTTTATGTGGAAGTCTTTATGTCATCTCCTAGTTCCACTTCTTATGTCCCTTCCCTTCCTGTTTCTATGAACTACTTTTTTCCATTTCCTAATTCAAACACTAGAGAAAGACCTTCTGATTATACTTAATGAATGGCATAGAAGGTCGTGCCACAGGTCCTAGGCTAACCTCTGTGTCAGGAGCTACTGTGCATCAGACAGAGACTTGCACACCAGGACTGTCCCTTCAACAAGAGCTTCAGCTCAGCTGACTTCCCTCGGAATGAAATAAGACACTCAAGGCCCATTCTCATGCAGGTCCTGGTTTGCATTTAATTTTAGAAAAAGTATGAAATTGAGAAAGCTGAAAGAAAAAGATCAAGATTGAAGGAGCAATTGGAGAAGACCCAAGAATGCAGATGAACACAGTCATTATAGGGCTTTATAGCAGGCTTGGTTAGCTGGGGAGAGCGTGTGCGGAGTGGCTGTGTGAGTCTATCGGGTTAGGTATGTGTGAATGGGAAGCAGAGGCCCTCAAAAGCATAATGAGATTTTAGAATTTGACAAACAATAGTACAGAGAATACTGCTGTCCCAAGTATAAATGGAATAACTGCACACGTTATTTATAATGTATTTTAATATGATGTGTTTTATCCTTTTTGGAAGATACCTAGAAGGGAAATAGCTAGGTCACAGGGAATTTCTGGTATTAGTTTCTTGAGAAGTTACCACACTGATTTCCATAGTAGTTACACTAGCTTACTTTCCTACCATCAGTGTTGGAAGATTCCTGTCTCCCTGTAGGCCCTCCAGCATTTCCTATTATTTGATTTCCTGATGATGGCCACTCTTTCTGGGGTAGATGGGATTTCATTGTTGTTTTAATTGCTTTCCTCTAATGGCCAGGAATGTTGAGCACTTTTTCATGTACTTCTTGGCCATTTGTAATTTCTCTTTGAAGTGTCTATTCTTTGAAGTGTCTATTCATTTCACTTGCCCATTTTTTGTTTGAATTTTTTATTTTTGGGGATCTGATTTCTTGAATTCTTTATAACTGCATAATTCATAATAGCTAAATCTTGGAAGCAGCCCAAACGTCCTTCAACAGATGAATGGATAAAGAAAAGGCTACACACCATGGAATATTATTCTGCTCTCAATAAAGATAAACTTGAGTCATTTCTAGGAAAATGGGTGCACTTTGGGACCATATCGTTAAGTGAAATAAATCAGACACATGAGCTTAAATATCACACTGTTTCTCTAATTTGAGAAACACAGAGTGAAACTAAAGAACAAAATAAATAATACTGCACAGAAGAAGCTAAAACACGGTAAACTTGGAACTGGAGAAAATATTATGGAAATATAGGCAGAGGAAATTCATATTACAACCCGATCCTGACATAACCCAAACACTAGCCTTAGTTCTAATTCTAAGAAAGAGCACCTTAGGACATGTCTCCTACCCCTGGAGGACTTGGAATGCTGAAATTTTCTAAAGTATTTGTCTTTCTCTAAGTGTTATTTAGAATTAAGTCAAAATTGTATACCAACATGTTCATATATTTTGGGGCTGTCTTGCACCTATTCTTTGAAATGGTTATAAGATTATATTAATTTTCCCTCCACCTAAAATGGCATATGCCATCAATCATTACATTATTACACGGCTGCCTTAGTTTAAAATTTTGATCTATGTCCATGTTAATAAGAAAAAGATAAGTGCCAATGTAATTAAAAAATTGGATATAAATATCCCGATTCTTAGCAACTGTGGAAACCAATTCATAATATTAAAAATCTGTACCCAGCACTGTGCCACTTAGTAATTGATATGTGAAAATTTAAGGTAAAAATCTTGCCCACAATAATCTCAATTTATTTCAGGATGCAAGAAATAATTCACAAAAGAGATGTGCTTAAAGTAAAAGACAAGATTTGCTTCCACTGCCTTTGCAGGGATTCCATTTTAAAATATGTTCTTGTTAGGTAAATTTTCAAATGGAAGTGTGTCACACATTTGGGTTACATACTGACTAGAGAATACTAATTAAAGAAAACTAGTAAGTTCAAGTTTACCTAGCAAAAATCATGTAGTATGTTTTGCAGTGTTGTTATATATTATTTCATTTAATCGTCAATAGTTTCAGTGTAGTATGTATCGTTTGTTATCAGACAAAAAATGGCTCAGGGAAGTGAGGTATTATAACCAAAGATATACATTGCAGAAGGCCAATGCTGGGACTTGAAAATTCATTTTTCTCCTTCCAATGTTAGTAAGCTTTTTACTATCTAATTGCTGGTCTGAATGTGACCTCAGAATTCTTATGTTGAAATATAGTCACTCCTGCGATAGTATTTAGAAGTGGAGCCTGTACGGTGCTATTGAACCATGAGGACAGACCCCTCCTGAGTAGGACCGGTGGCTTTCCAGGAAAGGCCTGGCACACACGTCCACCCTTTCTGCCACAAGAGGATACAGAGAAGGGGCCATCTGTGGGAAGCAGGCTCCCGGCAGACACTGGATCTGCTGGAGCATGATCTTCAAATTCCCGGTCTCCACACTGTGAACAGTACATTTTCTCTTCTTCATAAATCACCCAGGAAAAGATATCTCATTGCAGCAGCATAAATGGAGGATGACACTCTCTATAGCCTTCATTCACAGTGGCTGAGGACTAACTATAGCTCCTCATTCGGCATCCTCAATACCAAACACTCTAAAAGGTTAGAGTATGGTCCATGTACAGTATCATCAGAGAAAGAATTTATGTTATCTTGAATATTTTTTAAAAGTTTAATAATAAAACCATATGAACAAATATCTCCATTTTCCCTCCTTTTTCTCTTCCTTCTTTTTTTTATCTGCTTTGCTGCATAACTATTATGTCTCACACAGAAATTGGTGAGATTTTCAAAAGTCAAATAAGTACTCTCTGATGTTGCCTTCAGTGATCTTTTAGACTAAGGACAGTGTGTGCTACCTCCACTTCTAATGAGGAAATCTGTTAACTGTGTTTCCCTAGTTTTTGCCTTGCACACTAACATGGGACCCTAACCCCAGAGAAGTCCTATCATGAGTGGCTATAAGCATCTTGTATGAATGAGTGTGCAGCTGATTTATTTTCTGGACTCTGGTTGGTTGTCTCCTGGATACGCTGGTAAGGCACAGCCATGTAAGAGTACCATGACCCCACTTTCACTGCTCTCCCCACTGTGTACTGTGACTCAGGGAGGCAAATCTGAACAAAACTCTCAGGAACACTGGGGAGATGATCCTTTTCATTCCTCTGCATTATCTCTTCTTTATCCCTCTATGCTTTTCAAGGGTTTGCAATGTGTCACAAATTCTTCGAGCCAGATTTCAGTGGAGGCCCAACTTTAAGGTTCAGGTTTGAGTTCCCTGGGAGCTCAGGCAAGCACAGAGCTGTGCTTAGCTTTGCTTCCTCTCACCATTAACACTGCTTTTCAGTCAGACTTCCTAGCCTTGCTTTCCTTAGTCACAATTCTTCAGTGACTTTTGTGGATAGGTTTCTGATAGACTC